>NC_092508.1:117314666-117631854 GCF_047511675.1 Marmota flaviventris
TGATAGGCTATCTTCCTCCATACCATCATACTTTAATTTAAAATTTCAGTTTCTATATAGCAAGTTTTCACATGCATGTGAGCCTGTTTCTGGGCTTGCAGACTATGGTACTGTGTGGAAGGAGAACTAGTTCCTCTCCTCATTTGCAAGCACTAAGCTATCCTATGATATTAACATCATAATAAATCATCATTTACAGTTAAGGCTGGCCTCACATCATTCCTTTCTTTCCTCTAAGATTCTCTTGCCAATCCTACACATCTATTTTCCTAAGGTTAATTTTAAAATTACTTCGACCAGTTGAATTTTTAATTGTGTTGAACAGTCATTAATTTCAGAATTATTGTTTTAAGTCTTTTTTCCCCTCAAGCACAGAGAACTCATGTTTTCCATATATTTGGAATTTCTTTCATATTCCTTTGTACATTTTATTATTATCGTTATCATTATTTTTACCAAACTATTTGGGCTTAGAGTAGTCATCTTGCTTCTTCTCTAGGCCTAAGGTCACATCAACTAATGATATTACTTTATTTTTTTCCTTTTATTTGGGTGCTATTCCTTCTCTCAGTTGCTTTGCCTGAGTATTTAGAATAACACCAAGCAGTAGGGTGTCCAAGCTGGTGTCTCTTTCACCTGACTTCAAAAGGAATACTTTAATTTTCACTATTGAAGGACAATTGTGTTTGGTTTGGAAATTGCTTTACTTGGATTCAAATACCAACTCTATCTTTTGGTTGTTGTTGTTAAATATTTATTTTTTAGTTGTAGTTGGACACAATTCCTTTATTTTATATATTTATATGTGGTGCTGAGGATCGAACCCAGGGCCTTGCATGTGCTACGTGAGCACTTTACCCCAGCCCCCAACTCTATCTTTGACCTGATCTCTGACGGGAAAAAAATAACATCTGTTACATGGGGACATTAGTGATGCTACATTCTGTGCCTTCCTTTTTTTTTTTTTTCCTGTTCTCTTTATCAAGCACTGAAATCACTGTTACACCAGTTTTGTAGTTTTACTTTGGAAGATTCCTATCTTCCTATCAGCTTCAAATATATATAGTAGATATCCTTAGAATTACAGTTTCTTTGAAAGTAGGAAAAAACTTAGGCTTGGTGATTTGGGAAAAATACTTCCAAGTATTTTTGTGATTTCTCTTGCTTTCATTGGTTTCTTGAAATTTTACTTTCATCTCTTATCAAGTCAAACTTTGTAATTTATATTTCCTAGAAAATTCTCTATTTAATAAAGCTTACAAATTTATTGGTGCAAGTCAATTAGTGTGTCTTGTTACACATCTTTTTTTTTTACCTGTGGATATGTCCCTACACACAGAGCTCACGTTATGTGTTTATGCCTTTCTCTAACATTTTTAATTATCAACGAGACAGTATAGTTGGTGTGGGTCTTCCCTGGGCTCTACAACAAACGGGTACTGAGATTGTCCAGTTTTATCATTTATTGTTATCTAGTTGCATTAAATCTTATTTTTCCTGTATTTGTTCTTTCATTGATTCATTTATGTCATTGTTTATTTTTCTTAGTCCTGAAAATTAATTGTTCTATTAATTAATTATCATTTCTCATTTAGCAATATAAAAATCTAAGTCTATGAAGCTAACTTTGGGAACAACTTTATTGATATCTCATAGGCTTCAAAAATGACAAAATACTGACATACAGCAAAAAAATGGTATACTTAAAGCATAGTTTGAGTTCTGACATATACACTCACAAAACCATCACAACCACCAAGACAATGAAGCTATGATCCCCAAACTTCTTGTGCCCGAGTCTAATTCCTCCTCTTGCCCTTCTTTACCTATCTCCATTTCCCAATCTGATCTGTTTTCTGCCACTGTACATTAATTTGCACATTGAAGAATATTACTTATATATTACTACAGACTACATACTTATTTTAGTTTGTCTTCTTTCATTCAACTGTTCTGAAATTCATCAGTGTTGTGTGATTTATTTTCAGTTAACTTTTTTTTATTGTTGAGTGATTTTCTCTATGCACTTACAGAATTTATTTTCAGTTGTTTGGAGATAAAGTAGTGGATGAATGTTAATTAGTTGGTTGACCTAATATCTTTTATATATTTTATTACTGATTTTCAGTCTACTTATTCTATTGAACATTGAGAGAAAGAGTATTAAAGATCCAAGTTCAATTGTGAATTTGTCTATTTCTCTTTGTGATTTTTTTCAGGTTTTTCCATTTTTTTTAAAAAAGTTCTGTTATTAGGTACACACATGTATAGATGAATTGATCTTTTCATCATTCTGATATGACCTTGGTACCCTGGATAATACTCTTCACTCTGAAATCTACTTTGACTGATATTTTTATTTAGGACTTTGTGCTATCTTTTCAATCCTTTTACTATTAACCTCTATTTAAAGGTTAATATAGGTTA
This sequence comes from Marmota flaviventris, assembly GCF_047511675.1. Classification (NCBI taxonomy): domain Eukaryota; kingdom Metazoa; phylum Chordata; class Mammalia; order Rodentia; family Sciuridae; genus Marmota; species Marmota flaviventris. The sequence continues at coordinate 117,317,094 of NC_092508.1, forward strand.
CTATTTGGGGCCAATATTTAAAGTCTTTTATTTAAAGTATGTTTCCTGGAAGCAGTATATACATGTAGTTGAGTCCTGTTCTTTTTATCTGGTCTGATGGTTTCTATTTTATGACTTTAAAATGTAGCATTGGATCATTCACATTTACTAGAAAAGATATAGTTAGATTTAAATAACATTTTCCTATTTGTTCTCCAGCTCCTGCATATACCCTGTCTCTTATTTTTCTCTTTTTTCCCCCTGCTATCTGCCTTTTGGGTTAATTGAGAATTTGTGGTATTTCCATTTCATCTCCTTGTAGGTTTATTACCTATGATAGATTGCTATTTTTGTGGTTGCTTTAGGGCTGATAATATGCATCTTTAACTCATCACAGACTACCTTCAAGTGATATTATACCATTTCACAAATACTGCAAGAATCGTACAATAGAATACTTCTATTTCTATTTCCCCTGCCTATTGTGCTATTGCTATCAGATATTTCCATTTCATGTATTATAAACCCATTTTAGCCAGCTTTGCACCACAAGACCTAGCAAGGATAACGTAGAGGAAGAGAAGTCTATTTCTGCTCATGGTTTCAGTGGTTCAGTCCGTGGTCAGCTGACTCCATGGCTCTGGGCCCAGTGTGAGGTAAAACACCGTGGTGGAAGGGCATGGCGGAGGAAACTGCTCATGTCATGGCAAACAAGAAGCAGAGAGTGAGCTCTGCTTTCCAGGGACAAAAATATAAACCCCAACAGCATGCCCCAGTGACCTATTTCCCCAGCCACATCCTACCTGCCTACAGTTACCACCCAGTTGATTCATATTAGTGAATCATTTTACTGATTAGGTTGCAATACTCATACTCTGATCATATCACCTCTGAACGGTCTTGCATTGTCTCACCCATGAGCTTTTGGAAGATCCCTCATACCTTAAATCATAGCAAATCCCACAGTATAGTGTTACTATTTTTTGTTCAAGCATGCAATTACCTTTAGGGCCATTTAGATAATAAGTAAGATATGTTGCATCTTTATACCCATAATAACCATTTCTGGTGCTTTTCATTCTCTTGTGTAGATCAGTACTTCCATCTGGTATCCTCTTCCTTCATGTGTAGATCTGTGGGCAATGAAGCCCTTCCATCATTGCATATATAAAAACTGGTCTTCTCCAAAAAAATTGCAACCAAAAACTTCTAGAATTAGTGAATGAATTTGGTAAGGTAGCAGGATATAAAATCAGCACTCATAAATCAAAGGCATTTCTGTAAATCAGTGACAAATCCTCTGAAATAGAAATGAGGAAAACTACCCCATTTACAATAACCTTAAAAAAAATAACTTGGGAATCAATTTAATGAAAGAAGTGAAAGACCTGTACAGTGAAAACTAGAATGCTAAAGAAAGAAATTCTAGAACTTAGAAGATGGAAAGATCTTCCTTGTTCTTGAATAGGCAGAATTAATATTGTCAAAATGACCATACTACCAAAAGTACTATACAGATTTAATGCAATTCCAATAAAAATCCCAATGATATTCCTCATAGAAATAGAAAAAGCAGTCATGAAATTCATTTGGAAAAATAAGAGGCCCAGAATAGCTAAAGCAATCCTTAGCAAAAAGTATAAAGCAGGTGGCATCACTATACCAGACCTTAAATTATACTACACAGCAATAGTAACAAAAACAGCATGGTATTGGCACCAAAACAGACTGGTAGACCAATGGTACAAAATAGAGAACACAGAGACTAACCCACATAATTACAGTTATCTTATATTAGACAAAGTTGCCAAAAACATACATTGGAGAAAACATAGCCCCTTCAACAAATGGTGCTGGGAAAACTAGAAATCCATATGCAACAAAATGAAATTAAACCCCTATCTCTCACCATGCACAAAACTCAACTAAAGTGGATCGAGGCCCTAGGAATTAAACCAGAGATACTGTGTCTCATAGAAGAAAAAGTAGGCCTAATCTCTATCATGATGGATTAGGCCCTGTCTTTCTTAATAAGACTCCTATAGAGCAAGAATTAAAATCAAGAATCAAAAAATCAGATGGATTAAAACTCACAAGCTTCTTCTCAGCAAAAGAAACAATATCAGTGAAGTGAATAGAGAGCCTACAGATTGGGAGGAAATTTTTACCACACATACAGATAGAGCACTAATCTCTAGGATATATAAAGAACTCAAAAACCTTAACACCACAAAAACTAAATAATCCACTCAATAAATGGGCCAAGAAACTGAACAGACACTTCTCAGAAGATGATATATGATCAATCAACAAATATATGAAAAAAAGGTGATATACAATCAATCCACAAATATATGAAAAAACGTTCAACATCTCTAGCAATTAGAGAAAAGCAAATCAAACTACTCTAATATTTCATACCACTCCAGTCAGAATGGCAGCTATTAAGAATACAAATAACAATAAGAGTTGGTGAGGATGTGGGGGAAAAGAGCACACTCCTACACTGCTGGTCAGACTGCAAATTGGTACAACCAATCTGGAAAGCAGTATGGAGTTTCCTTGGAAAACTGGGAATAGAACCACCATTTGACCCAGCTACCCCACTCCTTGGTTCATACCCAAAGGACTTAAAAACAGCATGCTACAGGGACAAAGCCACATCAGTGCTTATAGCAGCACAATTCACAATAGCTAAATTCTGGATCCAACCTAGATGTCCTTCAGTAGATGATTTGCAGGTAAATGGATGGAGTTGGAGAATATAATGCTAAATGAAGTTAGCCAGTCCCCAAAAACAAATGCTGAATATTTTTTTTGATATAATATTCTGATTCATAATGGGGATTGGCGTGGGGAGGGGGGAGCATGGCAGAATTAGGTGAACTCTAGACAGGGCAAAGGGGAGGGAAAGGATGGGAAGGGGCATGGGGGTAGGAAAGCTGGTGGAATGAGATGGACATCATTACCCTAAGTACATGTGTGAAAACATGAATGATGTGACTCTACTTTGTGTTCAACCAGAGACATGAAAAACTGTGCTCCATTTGTGTAATATGAATTGAATTGTCTTCTGCTATCATATACAACAAATTAGAACAAATTAACCTTTAAAAAATAAAGAAAAATAACCTGGCCTTCTTCTGCCTTAATTTAATGAAAAATATATTCTCCAATGGGTTTAGAATGTTGATTTTGACAGGTTTCCTTTCAGTTATTCACTGTACTTTCAAGTTGTTATCCCATGGTACTTTCACTTACATTGTTGTGAAAGTATGCTGTCCTCTTTATTGGTTCCTCTGTCCAAAGCATGTCTCTTCTGCACCCCCTCCCCTCTAACTTTGAGAATGTTAAAAATCTCAAAGCATCCTTCACATGTTTTGTTCTTGAGGTTCATTGGAATTCATAGAATTAAGTGTATATAACTTTTAGCAAAATTGAAATTTGGGGGCTATTATTTCTTCAGCTATCTTTCCCCCTGTTTCCCCCAGAGTCTCCAGTTCCATGCAGAACAGGCCACTTGAAGTCCCCTACAGTTCAGTTATAATCCATTTATTTAATTTTACTCTTTTCTCTCTCTGGTTTTGTCATTGATAGTTTCTACTGTTATTTCTTTGAATTCATTAGTTTTTTTCTATTGCCATGACAAATCTGTAATTAATCCCATCTAGGACTATTGTTTTGTCATAGAAGTTTTACTTGACTTTTTTACAAATTTTCTGTCTCTAACTTCTTGAACATATGCAATTATAATTAGTTTAATGGTCTTATCTGATCATTCTAAAATCCCCATCAGTCCTGGGTCCGTTTGGATTGATTGATGTCCATGTATTATGAATCATATTCCTCCTGCTTCCTTTATTGTCAATGATTTTAATTAGATAGGAGACGTTGTGAATTTTACCCGAGAGGCTGGATGTCTAAAAATTCTTATTAATATTTCCACGATTTGTTTGGGGACACAAGTAAGTTACTTTGGATAGTTTTATCCTTTCGGGGTCTCACTTTTAAGACTAATGAAAAAGCAGGATGCATCTATCATTTTAGACAAATGATTCTGCATTATTAAGTTGAACCCTTCTGAGAAATTTTTTCAATGCCCCCCCCAAATTATGACTCTATTTTCAGGCAGGAAAATATGTTCTATTTCTTCCCTGTTCCCTCTATTTTTTCAAGCCACACCCCCGCTCCCCCCCAGCCCCCACCAGGATCAGTTGTTTTCTTCACATACCTGCATACCTGCCCTGATCAGTACTTAGCCCAGTACTCTGAGTGGACCTTCTCCAGGCCTCTGGCACTTTATACTGGGCAAGCCATCTTTCCCTCTACCCTGTACACAGGGTACAGGTACAGGTACACAGCTGCCTTGGTCTCCCCAGACTTTGAGCTATTCCATTTTCTTTGATATACACTTAGAGCTGGAATTGCTAGGTATGGCAATTCTATGTTTGACTTACTGTGAGATTGTCTCCCACCGTGATGATATCATTTTAGATTCCCACCAGTAATAATGGATAGCTCCAATTTTGAGATATCTTTGTTAACAACTTGTTATTTTCCGTTTTTATCAATTATAGACTTTCTAGTGGGTATGAAGTGGTACTTACTTGTGGTTTTTGATTTGTGTTTCTCTAAAGTCTACTGCTATTAAGCATTTATTCATATGCTTAGTGTCATCATTTGTATATATTTGTTGGAGAAATGTCTAGCTAAGTCCTTTGTCCATGTTTTTACTGGATTTTTGTTATGGCCTGGGGGTATAGCTCAGTGGTAGAGTGCCTGCTTACCATACATGAAGCCCTGGATTTAATCTCCAGTGCTGCAAAAAAATTAAAAATAAAATAATAAGTGAAAACATTAGTTTGTTTACCTTCTTGGTGTTGAGTTCTGTGAGTTCTTCATTTATTCTGGATATTATCAGGCATGGACTTGAAGATATTTCTGTTCTGTAGATTGTCTTTTCATTTTCACTATAATAACATTTGATGCTTAAAAATCTTTTTGCAAAATCCCAGTTGTTTTTTATCTTCCTCTTCTGTTCCTTGTCCTTTCAGTGTCATATCTAAGTTCATGAAAATGCACCCCTCTATCTTCTTTTAAGAGTTTTGTAAATTTAATTCTTACATTTATGTTGAACTCATTAATTCTGTGTTCATTCTTGTTTCTGATGAGTTGGCTGCCTAGCTTCATTCTACTGCACATGAGGATCCAGTTGTCCTGGAACTATTGGTGAAAGAAGCCAGTCTTTCTCTTAAGGAATTTTTTGGATACCCTCTTTTTTAAAAAGTTATCAATTTCTTGTTAGTTTTTTCTTTTAAATGGTTCTGTGGTCTGAGACACTTTCATTTTTCTGATTATTTAAAAATTTCTGGTGGTCAGTTTTTATAAATATTGAATGGATGTTTAAAAGTAGATATGTTTGTAATATACAAATTCATGGATATATTGTGTACCACCTTGAATGGCATATACTGAAACAGTATTAATAACATTGTTTAAATTCTCTAGATTCCAGGGTTCAGTGTCCACACATGCTGAGGATAATGTCTCCTGTCTACTTAGACTGAAAACATGGATTTGCAGGACATTGAGTAGATTGTACAGAAAGGTCTTAACTCAATGGTGGGCATAATTATCCCTATGCCAAGCATCATGTGAGCTACAGAAGACCATATATTATGACCAAGAAGGGTTTATTTCAGGACAGAAAGACTGGATTGAAGTTCAAAAACCAGTGAGTACACTTCCACTTCCAGAAGTTTTTTTTTTTCCCCAATTTCCTAACACACACACACACACACACACACACACACACACACACACATATATACACACACATCCACGTGGAAAAAAAAAAGGATATTCTCAAAGTTGGAAGAGAAAAAAATGGGACAGGTGTAGACCTCAAACTCAGGAACAGCTTGGAAATCAACCCGTGTATTTTCTTTTGCCTCTTATGTCCCAGAATGGGTGTTGGAAAATTTGTTAACCCAAATGTGCCAATGGTTTCAAAGAGACATAGCTCAAACAAAAGCCTTCCTTCAGCTTCACAAAACATAAATGTTTAGATCATCACTTCTCTACTCCATCCAAACAACACAGAATGTGTTCCCATTCCTACCAAGTGAATTGTGAGGATCCTGGACCTCGAGTCTTATGAGTCAGTAAAACTCCAAACTCCACCTTAACCCCCATTCTGCACACTGGTGGGTATCAAGGAAACCTGAGGAGAGGGCTCAGGCCTTCACTCCTACTCTACAACAAGAAGTGCCAACATAGAATCTTATGTTCTTCAGGAATGAAGAGTAAATCAAGACATTCTCAGATGAAGAAAAACTAAAAGAATTTGTCAACAGGAGATGCATCCTGAATGAATAGCTAGAGGAAGTTCTTTAAACATACAGAGAATGATAAGCGAAGGAATCTTAGAATGTTAGGATGGAAGAAATAATGTAATAAAAATATGAGTGAACGCAATAGAATTTCTTTCTTCGATTTTCTAGATTATATTTGATGGCTGAAGCAAAAGTATACGGCTAGCTGATATGGTCCTAAGTGTTTATGAAAAATATTTAATACAATTATATTATAAATGGAGAAGACAAAGGACATAATGGGAGACATGATTTCTCCATTTTATTCAAATTGGTTAAACTATGACAACAGGAGACTGATAAATTATGCATGTGCAATGCAATACCTAAAGCAATCATTTAAAAAGCTGCACAGAGAAATACAGTCTGCAAAACTATAGATAAATAAAAATGGAATTCTAAAAAAGAAAAGTTCAAGTACCTCACAACACTGCATAAAAGAGAGTGAAAAGAGAAGTAGAAAACAGAAAATCAAAGGGCTGACTGAAACCTAACATATTTGCAATTACATCAAAATGTAAATGGTCTATACAGATCCATTTAGAAACAGAAATTGGCAGAGTGGACTAAAACACAAGTCTTGATGCCTCCAAGAAGTGTGCTATAATTAGAATGATACAGGCAGGTTATAAGCAGAAGTATAAAGAAATATATATCATGCAAACAATCAGGAGGAAAAAGGAGTGGCAATAGTAGAATCACATAAAGTTGACTTCAAAATCAAGAAATTTGCCACAGAAAGAGATATTCTACAATAAAGGATTGATTACCAAGAAGATACCAAGAAGGCCTGCCAGTCCTAAATACGTACACACCGAACAGGATAGCAGCAAAATATGCAAAGAAAACTTAAACAATGGGGAAAACTGAGAAAGAACTGAAATAAGAAACAAATCCACAGTGATGATTGGATAATTTAACACATTTTCTTAACTATTAATATAAAAACTAGACATAAAATGATTGAAAGTGCAGAGGAATTCAACCCCACCATAAACCAATAAGGATACAATTGGGAACTCTCCATTCAATAACACAGAATCCATGTTCTATTCAAATTACCCATTCTAAAGCAGATAATATCCTGAATAATAAACCAAATCTTGATACATTTAAAATATTGAAGTCATTCTGTGTTTGCTTTCTTCCCACAGTGGAATCAAAGAAGAAGTCAATAACAGAGAGATAACGGGAAGATACCCAACCACTTAGAACTTAAATGCGGTCTTTGATCCACTATCAAAGTGGAGGTCTGAAGGGAAATTATATATATATATATATATATATATATATATATATATATATATATATATATATATATATATATATATTGAACTGAGTGAAATGAAGATACAACATAGCAGAAAATCAGGGGTCACAAAGCAGTGTGTAATGAGAGGGAAATTGCTAGTTCTAAATGCAGTTATTAGGAAAGAGGAGAAATTTCCTACCTCAAGGACATAGAAAGAGAACAGCCAAATAAACTCAAAGAAAACAGAAGAAACATAATAAAGAGCAGAAATCAATGGAATTGAAAATGGTAAAGCAATGGAAATCAATAAAACTAAAAGCTGTTTTCTAGAAGATTGATACATTCGACAAACTTCTAATAAGATTGATGAAAAGAGAAGACACAGATTACCAATATCAGGAATAAAACAAGAAACATCACCACAGATATCAAAAGGATAACTAGAAAGTAGGAAGAACAAATCTGCCCACACATGTGATGCCTTTTACAAAATGCACCAGCTCCTAGCAGAGGGCCCATCTACCACATTGATGCTACATGAAAATGATAATTTGAATAGCACTGTAACTATTAAAGAAATGGGCTTTGTAATTTAATGATTCACAAAAAAGAAATCTCCAGTTCCAGATGGTTTCGCTGGAGAATTCTTGCAAAGGTTTAAAGATCAATTACACATAATCTCTTCCAGAAAACAGAAAAGGAGGGAACACTTCCCAATTCATTTTAGGAAGCTTGTCTTAGCCTGATACTAAAAAAAAAAAATAGACCAAGGCAATACAAAAAAACTAAAACTATACAACAGCATCCCTTATGAATATAGCTGCAAAAAATTCCTTAACAAAATATTGGCAAATGGAATTCCATGAATATAAAAATAATTAGACAACATGAACAAGTGTGGTTTATTCTAGGAATATGATACCAATTAAATGCTCAAAAACAAATTAACGTAAACCACAATACTAAAGAATAAAAATCACATCACCATATCAATCATTACAGGAAAAAAATTTTTCATCAAATTCAACATTTGTTCATGATAAAAAGTAACAGACCTTATGGGAATAAAGAAGACCTTTACCAACTTGACAAAGAACATCTACAAAAGCGTATGGCCAATAGGAGACTTAAAGGTGAAAGACTGAATATTTTCCCCAAAGATTGTGAACAAGGCAAAGGTATTTATTCTCCCCAGCTCTATACAAATTAGTACTGGGATTTCTAGACAGTGCAATGAGGTAAGGAAAGGAAATAAAAGACATAGAGATAATCAGAAAGAAAGAAATCTAACTCTATTATCAAATGACATAGTTTCCCACATAGGAAATCCCAAAGAATTTTAAAAACAAGAAATAAACTGCAACTAATAAGTGACTTCAATAAGGTCTTATCAGATCAACCTGAGAAATTAATTATAATTCTGTATATTAGCAATGAACATGTGGACACCAAAATTAAAAATATAATACCATTTATAATTACTCAAAAAGACAGGAAGTACTCAGGTATAAATCTATCTAGCATGTGCAGGATTTGTAGGTTGGAAATTACAGAAGGCTGATGCAGGAAATCAAAGAAGGGATAAATGAAGGGAGAGCCATACCCTGTTCATAGACTGGAAGATCTGACATAATAAAAATGCCAGTTCTCTCCAAATTGTTATTCAAGTTGAATGCCATTACTATTGAAATTGAATCAAGATGTTTTTATAGATATAAATAAGGTAATCTAAATTAGTATGGAAAGGCAAAATAACTGGAATAAACAATTTTGAACAAAGAAAAATAAAAGTGGAAAGAATAGACCCCCCCAATGTTGAGACTTATCATATGGCCACAGTAATGAAGAGTATGTGGGACTGTGGAGGGACAGATGGCAGGACAGAACAAAGAACTTAAAAATAGAGGGAAGCAAACTGTGGGTGTCTGGAGAGATGTGGAAGCAAGGATCCTTCAGATGACGGAAATATTCTGTGTCTCAGTTTTATCAATGCCAACGTCCTGGCTGTGGTACTGTACAACAGTATTGCAAGATGTCATCATTGGGGAAACTGGGTAAAGGGTATTACCACTCTTTAGCAATCTAGGAGGTGAGGTATATCTTGTCACCAAAATCACCAAAAATAAGGAAAAATGACAAAAGGAGTGAATGTCACCATTCAACTTTGTCAGACAGTCCCCCCTGAGGATTATTTGTTGCATTAGGGAACAGTTACTGGTGGGCTCACCATTCATTATTATTATTTACTGCCAGAATCTATAAGGTTAGATGTTAATTGAATGCAGGATTAATAAGTTGCCAATGATTTTCATCCTCCATGAAGAAAACCATCGGGTAATGCAGTATCACAACCAGGACATTGACCTCGATAGAACCAAGACACAGAACATTTCCATCATCAAAAGGATCCCCTCCAGCTGTGTCTTTCGGGACACCCACATTTCCTTCCCACCTAATCGTAAGTTCTCTGTCCTGGGCTGATGTCTCTCTCTCTCTCTGCCACTCCCACGTCCTCTTGATTATTTTAGCTATGTAATAAGGCTCAAAATTAGGTACACAAATTCTTCCCACTTTTTTGTTCTTTTTAAAAATTGTTTAACTATTCTAGTTATTTTGCCTTTATAGTGAAACTTGAGATGATCTTATCTATAAAAACCTTGCTTTGATTTCAGTAGGAACTGCATTAAACCTGAGTAATGATCTGGAGACCACACGTGCCTTGCCTATGTGTTCCCTCCCACCCTCTTTGGACTGATTTGCCATCACTGCCATTTGTTTTCTCACTTCTGAGTAATAAAGGTGATCTTTTGACATAAGCCTTAATACATGAGTGGGAGTTCAGCTGCTTGAAAATCATACTTTGACACAAAGGAAAAGAAAAAAGAGATCAGGCTCATTTGGGGCACACATGGAGGGGGCAGGCCTTGGGCTGGTCTGTGGTAGTACATTATCTGCATCCTGGGGAGAAGAAATATTGAGACTGGCAGAGGGCCATTTCTTTCTCTCTCTGAAAATAGATTGCTAGAACAGAAATACCTGCTCAGGAATTAGGATCTCTACACCCAAATCTAAGAAATTGAGGGTTAAAAAAAACAGACAACAAACAACAACAACAAAATACTTTTTGAGCTTTCTAAAAAGAAATTGTTACTGTTCTAGACAGAACTAAGCTGAGATGAAGAACAGCCTCTTAAATATTGGGAACCGATGGCTTTGTTCCTAATATGCAAGTTAGACACAGAAAAATTCAAGTTGCATAATCTTATATTGTAGAAGCAATGTTTGTTTTAAGTCCTGGAATCCTACAGAGCTTATTTTTCCTGACTAATCTTTTGCTTGTAGACTTGAATCAATATCAGTGAATAAGAGTGTTCTAATCAGTGATTATCAGACAGGATTCTTGGAAAGTTCAAGATTTACTGAAGGGCAGGGACTTGTGAAAGAAAATGAATCCTTAGCCATTTGTCTGTTATGACTGGGGCCAGATTTTTATGCCCTCAATACCCTATTAACCATCAGCTGAGTGCGAACATTGCATAAAATCTCCTTTCCAGTTATTTTTTTTAAGTCCAAATTAAGACCTTTAAAAGACAAATGTCATTTCTCGGGGCCTGATGTAGCCGTTAATCTCTGTTGTCATGAAAAGTAGCCTACATCCTCACCTGCACCTCCTTCTGTATAGAAATACCTTATTGGGCAGAAGAACTTCAAGATCCCAGTTGAGAATCTTCTATGTTCGCATTGAAATTCATAATTTAACAAAACAGCAGATCCATTTGTCTAGTAGAACATGAATGAGATGATTGGTTTCAGTGCATGGGACGCATCCCCACAGGACCTGCCATGGTTCCTGCCATCCTGGGGAGGAACCCGGGGTGTGTGGGTGGACATGAGGACTCCTCTCCCTCTGTCAAGTGGGAGCAGTGGGCAGGGAGCCCCAAGACTGCCTCTTGGCCCACACCAACAGCAGTGGACTCCATCAGCCTTTGTGGAAGACACAGAATGCATCTTTACGGATGAAATCTTCTGTTTTTTTCAGAGGCCATCATGTTTATGAATTCAGAATGTTAGAACTTAACAAAATGCACAGTGTGAAATAACTTATTTAAAGTCTGAGTCAATACATTAGGGAAAGACATACCAATTTCCAATTGAGCACAAGGACTTCAAGATTCCTTCACTTTCTGTTGAGATTTCATAATATAAAATACAACACATATATTTTTTAATATTTTATTTTATATTTTTAGTTGTAGTTGAACACGATACCTGTATTTTATTTATTTATTTTTGTGTGGCGCTGAGGATCCAATCCAGGGCCTCACACATGTTAGACAAATGCTTTACCACTGAGCCACAAACCCAGCCCCACAACACATATTTTAGAGATATCACACATAGTTATATTTTGTATATAAATTTTATATGAGGCAAAACTTACATACACACCATCTAATAATCAAGTAAGGTGACTCTGAGTTGTTACAGTTTGCTTCATCCTTTTTAAAGGCACATGGCCTTTCTCCCAACACCTAGTGCAGTGTGAGGCCAGAGGCATAGACTCTAGTCCCACCTTAACTGTGGTTTTGCTTTCTGTAGTTTTAGTTGTTCAAAACATTAAATGGTGGAACCAACCTAGATTCCCTTCAGTTGATGAATGGATAAAGAAAATGTGGCCTATATACACAATGGAATATTACTCAGCATTTAAAGGGAATAAAATCATGGCATTTGCAGGTAAATGGATGGTGTTGGAGAAGATAATGCTAAGTGAAGTTAACCAATCCTAAAATACCAATGTCAAATGTTTTCTCTGATATAAGGAGGCTGATTCATAGTGGGGTTGGGTGGGGCATGAGAGGTTTAGATGAACTCTAGATAGGGCACAGGGGTGGGAGGGGAAGGGAGGGAGCAGAGGGGTAGAAAGGATGGTGGAATGAGACAGACATCATTATCCAAAGTTCATGTATGAAGACATGAATGGTGTGAATGTGCTTTGTATACAACAGAGATATGAAAAATTATGCTCTATATGTGTAATATAAATCGTAAAGCATTCTGCTATCATATATAATAAATTAGAATTAAAAAATTAAGTGGAAAATTCCAAAAGTAAACAATTCATGAGTTTTAAATAATTTTATTATGAAAAATGAAATTATGGATGTTCTCTGGATGGAGCTAGAGAACATCATGCTAAGTGAAATAAGCTAATCCCCCAAAACCAAAGGCCCAATGTTTTCTCTGATAAGTGGATGCTGATCCATGGTCGGGGGAGGGGGAGGGCAGAATGAAGGAACTTTGGATTGTGCAGAGGGGAGTGAGGGGACAGGGTGGGGCTGTGGGGCTGTGAAGGACAGTAGAATTAGACAGACATTATTACCCTGTATACATGTATGATTACACTACTAGTGTGACTCTGAAACATACAGCCAGAGGAATGAGAAGCTGGGCTCCATTTGTGTACAATGTATCAAAAATGCATTTTGCTGTCATGTAGAACTAATTAGAACAAACTTAAAAAAATTTAGGGAGACCAGTAGAATAGAAGGGGACCAGAGGTTGGGAGGGGAGGGAAAGGGGAGGGACGGGGGAATGAAATTGATAAAATCACACTGTTTTATTGTGTGCATATATGAACATATTATAACAAATCCAAAAAGATAATTTTACTATGGTATATTGTGATAATTGTTCTGTTTCTTCCAGAAAGTTTAAAAGTTTGTTCTTTCCAATATTTTATTTCATTTTTATTAATGCATTGATTGTTCATCTAATGGGGTTCAGTGTAATAGTTCAATGCAGGCATAAAGACACACTTTTCAAATCCAGGCTCCCTCGGTCCGCTCTTAGCAGCCTCTAGTAATCACTTATTCTACCTTCAAGTCAGCTATTTTTAGCTTCCACAGAGGAGAGGGAACAGGTGGTGCTTGTCTTTCTGCATCTGACTTATTTCATGTCCCCCAGGTGCATCCTTTTCATTGCAAATGACAGGACTTTGTTCGTCTTTATTGTTGAATGATAGTCCACTGTGTATACCTGCCACGTCTTTATCCTTTCAGCCACTGATGGGCGCCTCGGTTGATCTCATGTCTCAGGTATTGTGCCACAGTAAACATGGGCGTACAGGTATCTCTTGGCTGAGCTGATTTCATTTCCTATGACTACAGACCCAGAAGTGGGGTAGCTGGATCATAAGCTAGGTCTATGGTTAGGATTTTGGAGGGACCGCATGCTGTTCTCCATAATGACTGTCACAGACCTTAGTGTTTGCTCCCACGTGGAGAAGCTGGAATCTGTGTGGCCTCTTAGTGTGCATGGCCCCTGGAAAATCAAGTCCCTTCTGTGCAGTCTGGCATTCTGCCCTGCACCATGCACCTCTCCTGGGTCACCGAGCAAGGGTGAGAAGAGGACATGACTTTATGGATACCAACAGCCTGGGTCACACTGCTCAGTTGCAGGTTGTACTTGAAATAAGCCCCCTCTCCTGAATCCAGATATAGAGCCCACCTCTCTTGTGGGCAGGAGGGAGCTCCACCTCTGCTCAGGCCTTGTCTTTTCAGGAAAGATCTTCACTTGGCCTATCCCATGCCCCCTTGTCCCTACACTTCTCTCTAGCCAAGTCACCAAATGAAGCCTTATTTAAAGGAACAGCAGATCCACTCAATTCCCAGCCTGTTCTTGGCCCCTGATTCTGATCAAAATGCAGTCATGCTCATGAAACCAGGAATTTGATTTAAAAAAAAAATCTGCAGGGAGGTACAAAGAGCTGCTTCTCTGTCGACCACACTTTCTGGCTGTTGACATTTGCATCTGCTTGGAGATATCAGAGCCAGAAAATTCATGAGGCCAAATAAGAGGCAGGGGAAATTCCTCAGAGGGCTGTGAATTGAATGTAAATCCTGCTCTGATGTGGAAAACTAAATTGCTGCTCAATTATTACGGCTGTCAGCATTCCGCAGCCAGACCTCATCCTGAGGGCTGTGTTGGAATTCCATCTCCTCTCTGTCTTCAGGCTCCAGAGGAAGGGAAGGCATGCCTCCCTCTGAACTTCTTTGTGAAGGGAGAGGGTGCTCAGCTTTGGAGAAACAAAATGTGCAAATCAAGCAAAGAGGTTGAAAGCATGAGAACCATATCTCCGCATTTTCCTTCTCCCTCTCTCCCCTGAAACCTGCATCCACCCACCCACGATGCCCACTTCTGAATGGAGTTTACCCTTCCCAGAAAGCAGGAGAGAAGGACAGGCAGGGTGAGAGAGCAAAGGAGACAGAGGGACAAGGACAGAAGACAGAGACAAAAAGAGAGATGAAGGGAGGGAAGAAGAATGGAGAGAGATTGATGGATGGATGGGTAGATTACATGCATCAGCAAATCCCAGCCTCAGATAGGAGAGGAAAAAACAAAAGGGGGAGTCGGATTAGAATCCAGAAAAGTCCAGAGCTGGTGTGCCCAGAATTATTCTTCCTTCCTCCACAGTGATCTTCTCTATCAGTTTAATTGGAAAAGCTATAGAGACTGAGCCCTAAGAAAAGTCACCTCCCTGACATGGTTCCATGGATCTGGGACACCTGCTCTGGGCACTTCTTTATCCAGAGCATACTCTGGTGTGACAGGGGTCTGTTCTACCTCCTCCTTCTGCCCCCAGGGGCTCCAAGGCTTGGACCCTTGTGGGCTGTGGATCCCACACGACACCTGTGAGAGCTGAGACCCCTTGACTCCTGCTCCTTCTTGTTCATGCAAGTACTACCACCCTCAGGGGTCACGGCGACCAGGCTCCAAGAGCTTCCATGGAGATTGGACCCGTTGGGGAGTTTCTGAGGCTTACAAAGAAAAAAGAGTCCTTTGAGGATGACAGACTCATGGCTAATTTTGTTTACTTTTTGTTTTTGTTTTAATTTTAAGGCTCCAGTTATGCTTTTCATTCTTTAGCAAACATTGAGACACAATTAACAAGGATAAATAGAGTGGCCTGTCAGTGTCTGTGGGGGGTGGTTCCAGGACTCTTGTGGATGCCAAAATAGATGCAGTCCTTTCTGTAAAATGATGTGGTATTTGCGTATAACCTGTGAACATTTTCCTGTAAATGTGAAATCATCTCCAGATTGTTTATAATACTTTGTATAATGTAAATGCTCCATCAATAATTATTTTACTGTGATAGTAGGGAATAAGGACAAGAAAAACATTGGTGCATGTTCAGTACAGATGTGCTTTGGTTGTTAGGATGTTCTCCCTCTGTGGCTGGTTGAATCTGTGCATGTGGGACCCTCAGATGAAGGGCTGATCGTGTGCACTGCTGCTTCTGCTCTGTGGGTGATATAGGAGCATCAAGAGTTAAGCACAAGGACTGGACCCCAAACCTGTCTTTTTATTTAATTATTTTTTTAATTATTTGGATAAGGGAAGTACTTTTTGAATTGATTTTCGGTTAGCTTTCAGTGCTGACACACAAAATGTGAAGTGGTCAGACTAGGGTGTGTCCCTCTCCCACCCTGACCTTGACCAACCTCAGCACTGGCTCTGTTGGGTGCCATGTTAGCCTGGCTAGGTCATGATGACAGTCAACTACCGTCACTCAGTTTATCACCGTACACAGCCATCTCGGGCTATCACAACAGGAGGGTGGGTTTAGAGGATGTGCAGGGATCACTCCTGTCAGTGCAATTCTCCTTTCTGGGCAGCAGAAGAGGAAGTTGGTGTTACTGATAATAAGTTGATATCTTTGTGTGTGTGTGTGTGTCCATTACTAAGGGTCAGGGGGTAGATCTCCAAGGAGCCACTGCTGACAGTGGTCAGTCTCCTTGGACAGTATAGTTCATGGCAGTATTCTTTTTTTGGGAGGGGAACAGGAGGGATTTCTGTCTTACAGTAAACTCACACTGAAAATAATATCCATCAAAGTCTAAAGCCTATTAATGGCCTTGTATCATTCTATTGTGTGTTATGATGATAAAATGCCTGAGGCTGGGTAACCTATAAAGTAAAGAATTTATTTAGCTCACTCTTTTGATGGCTGAAAGTCCACCAGTGAGTGGACCTGCCTGGTCTCCAGTAAGGGCCCCCAAACCCTATAACAAGATGGTAGAGCTGCAGAAGGGGGGATAACCAATGCAGAAAGGTCCAAGCACATGGGTGGACTTCACTGCCCTTAAGAATTAGTTCACTCTGCGAGATCAGCATCAATCCCTTTTGAGGGTGATGTCCCCACCATCTAATAACCTCCCATTCTTAAAGATGTTGCCATCTCAACACCACCACAATGGGGACCAGGCTTGCATCACGTGACCCCTTGGAGGACAAACCACATACAAATCACAGTAGGCCTGAAATTCTTCTGCTTCACAGGGTGTGGATTTCTCTGTAGTCCCCAAGGTGCCCTGAGAACGAGGACTGCCTGCCCCACATCCTCAGCATCCACTGTAGAGAAGGTTCCATTCCTAATTTCATCTAAAAGGTAAGAGAACCCCCTAATGCTTTTTCTTCTCTTTGGGTAAGTAGGAGCCTGGAACAATTTTTAAATCGTCTTTCCAGAGGGAGGTTCCATTTATATGCAGTGTCTTGCTCATCTTTCCAGCGTGCAGTCCATTAATTCTGACAGTTGTGCACCCCACAAGAAAGATATAGGAAGTTCACTCCAACCCCAGAGGATTTCTTGCACCTCTGTACGCCCATCCCCACTTCTGGCAACTACCGACCTGCTTTTTGTAATTAAGAATCATTCACATTTCCTGGAATTTTATGAATGAAATCATCAGGGTCTCTGGTCTTTGTGTCTGGCATAATGATTTTGAGATTTTCGCACACTTTGGCATATGCCCCTAGTTAGCTCCTATATACTGAGCACTCGTTATGTGGATAGATTTCATCTGGCTCACCCATTCACCTGTGCATGGACATCTGTGGGTCCGCAGTTTTGGGGTACTATGGATGACGCTGTTATGAATATTCATGCACACATCTGTGGGTGTACATTTCTCATGGTTAAATAATAACAGAATGGCTGGGTTTTATATTCATTGTGTATTTATCCTTTTAAGGAGCTGACAGTTTTCCAAAGTGGCCTGCATTTTCTCCAGGTGTGCTCAGACATTTTCCTTTCTTCTCCAGTGGCCACGGAGAGGAGTCTCATTTGATTCTGATTCTGGTTCTCATTTGATTGATTCTCTGGAGACTAAGGATGCTGATCATCTTTTCATGTGCCTGTTGCCCATCATGTCTATGGGAGTGTTTGTTCACATCTTCTAATTTTTTAAAGAGGGGTTATTTGTCTTCCTGTTTCCCTAGAGATATTGGGTAGTCTTTTTTGGTTTGTTATACAAGTTCTGTAGTCATCATCAGCAAGCATTTTCATTTCACCATATTGGAAGTGGAATTCCTGGTCAATTTTGTAAACAGAGCCCCTACCCCATTCTTTCAGATGATGAGTGACTTAGGAAATGGATAGCTTCAAGACTTGCACCATTTCACTAAGGAAAATGGGTCATTTAATTCTCTGGGAGGAAGAGTTTCCAACAAGACATTTTTTTTTCCTTCTGGTCAAATTGTAATCATCAGAATAAACCTTCTTTTTCTCCAAAACTTGGAACTTTTTAATGTTTTTTCCCAAACAATTTTTCACATGACTTTTTTCATTACATTTTGGATTTTATTTATTTGTCCATTGGTTAATGATTACTCATTTTAAAAGCAAATTTTTGCTCCAGTTTCATCATTGATGTGGAAGCAATGTGTCTTTGGAGATATCTGTACTGATGATAATAAATCTTTCCACAGAATCTGCTTTAGTATGTGCATCAGCATCTCTTTTATTGGGCAAATTATTTAATTTCATGACCTGTTATTTTAAATAGGCACTTTTATTCATAAAGGCTAAAAATTATTTCCACAACCTTGGTTATACTTTCAATTTGTGCAAAAACTGCTACACACACACACACGCACACACACACACACACTCAAAACTTGTTTACAGGTGAAATGTAAGTTATTGTCACATTCTGAATCTCAAGAATTCAAATTCAGGAGTTTTGCAGACTGGATCGGCCATCTTTGCCACCTGTGATTCAGAGTGGGATAGTGTTGTGACAGGTGTTGGCATAGAAATATTTGTATTTTGATTTCGAGGGTTCCTCTTTTTATAGCCCAGTTTTAAATAAAAACCTCTAATGAACTTTAGAAAGTAAAACTTTTCTGTTTGCCCTTTTGAAAGGAGTAGTTCTACTCATGAATATCATTTTTTTTTCATTTCTATTTCCAGATAATAAGTAGAAAGTTTTTAAATACGTTCTTAACTCAGGCGGGGTTTCAGATGGACACCCTTGGTGTGCCAAGACCTGATACAGATAAACCCCCCTCAAAAAGTGGGATTTTCCACCTTCTCAGGACTCTGATTGAACTGGAATGAGAAAAGGAGGGTTCTTTACATTTTTCTCCTGATGATGTTATGAAATTTTGTCTTGCAAAGAAAAAGATTTTCCATCATTAAAAGATCATACTGGATCAGTCATAGTGTATGATATTTTCACTGCCAGTCAATCAGTTTTACCCCACCCTGGAGCCTTTCTATCATGACAAGGGAATGAGGTTTGTTACCCAGGAATGGAGAAAGAAAGGGCATCGGAGACGTCCTCAGGGGTAAGGAAGAAGGGGGATGTGGCATAAGGAAGTCCCCACTGGATAGGGATGCGAAGTCCTTCCAGAGCAGGAAGGAGAGGAGAGGACAGCGGAGACACCTTGAATCTCTAAGAAGCAACCTGGTGTCCCATCCTGGGTCCAGGTGGGTGGGAGAAAAGCTCCTGTGGAAGTCCTCGTGGGCTGGGGGTGGTTCCCTGCCATTCCTAGGATGCCCAAGCTGGCGGAGTAGCAGGAGCCAAGGAGACGTCTAGACAGTCAGGCATGAGAAAATCACGTGGTCTCCTGAAGGCCTACCTGCCACATGCTGCAGGTGACCAAGGTTCCCAAGTACCCTGGACAAGGGGTGTGGAAAATGAAGGGACCACTAGACGGTCAGAGGCCTGGATCAGGGATTGAGGATGTCAGTGACAGGAGTCACCTTGGACTTCAGCAGTGAGTGTCTGCAGGATGCCCAGAGGAAAGATGGACCTTGTTTGAGATGACCCAGGAGCTTGAGCCTCAGAGAAGGACGGCCAGCCACACGCCAGACACAGAGCCACTTGCCTGAGGATGTGCAAATGCCCTGCGTGCTCAGGGTGGCCCGGGGGAGGGGAGGAGTCATGGGAGATTCAGTCTGAATTCCCCTACAGGGAGCATTTGTCCAGAGTATGCTCACATCAAAGATGCAAGCTGCCCTTTAGTTAATGACAAGAGCTGGCCCATGCCTGCGGGCTGCAGGCAGGCTCCTGTTGCAGGAGTCCTCATGACAACCCATTATGGTGGCTTCTCCCCTTTCCCCATTTTCCAAACAAGGCAATGGAGGCTCCCAGAGGAGAACCACTGAGTTTCCTTCCTGCAACCCGAGTCAACCTCCCATGAATCCCTCCACAGTGAGCGACCTTTGACTTTGGGTATGGTCTTATTTTAATTGTTTAATATTTATTATTTTAAAATTATGAATACTATTTTTATTGACCAATCATAATTGTGTGATATAAGTCATAATGGGTAGAATGTGACAGGTTGATACGTGGCATATTCAATCGAGCTAATCACCATGTCTATCACCTTGCTTACCTATTATCTTCTATGGTGAGACATTTGAAATTTACTCTTAGTTATTTTGAAATATACAATTTTTTTTAATTGTACCCTATTGCACCATAGGTATGAAATCCTTTTCCTTCTGTCTTTCTGAAACATCATGTCTTTTGATCAAGAACTTTCCATGGCATTCCTACTCTAGCCCCAGTCTGTGGACACCATCGTTCTACTCTCTACTTCTATGAGAACAACTTTATAAGATTCCACATAATTAATGAGATCATGTAGTGTTCTGTTTTCTGTGCCTGTTTTATTTCACTTAGCACAATATCCTCTAGGTTTATTCATGCTGTTACAAATGACAGGATTTCCCCCCTTTTCAAGGCTGCACAGTATTCCATTGTGATTATGTATGTACCACATTTCCTTTATCATTCATCAGTTGATGGTCTCTTAGGTTGTTTCCATTTCTTGGCTGTTGTGAATAGTGCCTCAATGGGAGTGCAGATGTCTCTTTGCCATACTGATTTCCTTTCCTTTGGATATATAACCAGCAGTGGGATTGCTGGGACATATGTAGTTCTACTTTTAACTTTCTGAGTACTCTCCATTCTGTTTTCCACAATGACTCCACCAATTTACATTCCTTCCAACGTTGGACAAGCACTCCTTTTTCTCCACACCTTTACCAACACTTATCTTTCATGTTTTTATTAAAGTTGATTGTAACAGGTGTGAGGTGAGAGCTGATTGTGGTTCTAGTTTTCATTTCTTTAGCGGTTCATCCGGCTGAGCATTTATTCATGTAACTATTGGACACTTGTACATCTTCTTTTGAGAAATGTCTATCCAGGTCCTTTTCTTAGCTTTCAAGGTGAGAAATACCTGCTCCCATCTTTCTTCATTAGCATCATATTGCTAAGCACATCAAAGTGTGTTAAATAACTACAAAAAATCTCACCATCTCTACCCATCCCGTCTGGGTGCACCTCAGAGACAGGAACAAGGAACATGACTTTATGCACCCAGAGCAATGCAGATTACGTGTCATAAAAATAGCAAGGTCTGCTCATGCTTTTCATCGTTAATATTCCTAATTTAACTTCTGCAGTGTTTATCTTAGGAACAAGGAATTGACCTAAGCACTAGGGTTTACCTCTGTCTACCTCCCCCTTTCTAGCCTTAGTGACCACTTTTCTACTCTCTGATCCTATGAAATCCACATTTTGAGATTTTACACATGCATGAGAGCATATGCCGCATGTATCCTCCTGTGCCTGGCTTATTTCACTTAACATAAGGTCTTCCAGTTCCATCCACGTTGCTAAAAATGACAGGATTTTATTCTTTTTATGAAGGAATAGCATGCAATTGATGTGTACCTGGTTTTTAGAAATGCCCCCCCCCCCCCCCCCCCCCGCTAATTTGTGGAAGCAGGAATTGTGGCAAGAAGAGTCACTCAGACGTGGGGCAGGCATTAGAATCAGAAGACCCTCAGGCAGTTTATGGGAAACTCCATCTCCAGGGTCAATCTGGACACAGAGTTTCTACCCCCATAGAACAGGGACACCTAAAAAGTCTTAGAAAAAGCTGTTGTCGTGGTGATAAATGATGACAAGTTGACCGTCCCTGTGCAGGACTCTCACGCAGCGTTTATAATAAGGATTAGATGACCATTTTCTCAATGATGATTATAGCTACCATTTCACATTCACTTACTTTGTCCTGGTGTCAGACTAAGTGATTTAAAGGCACCCTTTTATTTAATCCTCCCAGCAATCTAGTGGATGTATACTTGTGTCATAAAATATTTTTGGTTCCAGTTTTATAGATGAGCGCCATGGTTATTAGACAGGTTGAGCATTCTGCTGAAAGCCACACCATATAACTAATACACTGCAGGGTCCTTGTAGCTGCACTCCCGCCTGTGTGCCCTTCTCTCCCAAGGTCTCCCAACCGTGCCGCTTGGCAACAGCCTGATTCTGCCCTGAAACAGCCTGATTCTGCCCTGAAACCCCATCCCTTGGCTCCCCACTTCTCAGCCAGCTCTGTCCTTCCCTTCCAAGCTCTCAGGCAGCTCTTACCTGGGAGAGCGCTCTGCACAGAGTTGGCTTCCTGGTCCTTATGGAGGCCCAAGCCTCATTGATGGGAGCAGCATTTCAACTCAGTCTTCTGGCATTGAAGGCGTTTGGAGAAGCCATAGCTTGAACATTCTGCTTAGAAGTGCTTTTAAGACGTTCCAAAGAAATATGACGAAATCCGTGAAAGATTGAGCACCTCCGTGTTGACTCAGGCTGCACAAGATGTGTTCCCATACCTTAGCGTCTCCAGTCTGAATGCAACTTGTCCTGGATCCAGCATCCCGGGGATTTCTGCCCCAGTGCAATAGGCAGATGCCTGGGTCAGGGAACATTCTGTGGTTTGCAAATGCTCTTGGGAAACAGAGCTCTCATCTTCTGTTACTTTTGTTTGCTGCCTCTCAATGCAAAGCTCTTTGTTTCCCGCATGTGTGACCCAGATCAACCTTAAGAAGCAAATTTTGGTTTGTGTTGTTCTAATACTACTTTGTCCTATGTAAATGGAAACAAAAACCCTCTGCAGAGCCATCAACGAAAACATGTCACTGGTAAGATTGCTGGAGATGCCTACACAATATGAAATAGATGTTAAATAATGAGTAGAGTAAGACATATTCTTCATGTGCTCATCTTTTTTTTTTTTTTTTTTTTTGAGACCTTGGTGCGCCTTTTGCAGTGAATCTTCTCCCAGTGAGCTTTGCTTGTTGCCTGAGGCAGTTCCAGACCCCATGAGGTGTGGTAGGCCCACGGGGGAGAGGATGCGTGCCTCTCCCAGGGACACAAAAAGGCAATCTCTGGCCCCCAAGGTGGGGCACAGGGACAGGATGAGGAGGCGCCTCCCAGTCTTAAACTCAGTGATTTTAATGACATCGTCTGGTGTAATGTGCAATTTTGCAGTGATTCACTGGCTTCTCAGCTTGCCAGGGAGCAATATGTCCACACATAAGTGAATTTTCTGGGAAGAATGTCTACATCATCCATTATCAAGAAAGGCCACTTCCTTCAGTGAGCGCCCTGCAGGTCAAGTGTAAAAGCTTCTGGGGGAGCGTTGTCAAGCGAGGCTGGCTGCTCAGAAGCACCTCGTTTAAATGATGTTCTGAATGCCCAGAGCAGTTGTGAGTGCCACGTCATGCTCTGTATTTGCAGGAAATCTCAGGATTTGGCTTGGGTGCCCTCAGAAGACCCTTGGGGAGCAGGTCTGCTGGTTGCCATATTGCAGGCCCAGCACACCTGTGGCTCAGGAAGCTGAGAAGCCATGGTTCTCATGGTGTTCATTTGGCATTGGCCTGTACCCATGTAGTGCCCAACTGACTGCACAGATGGTAGCAAAACTGCTTATGTAACAGACCAGAGGTCTCTGAGTTTCCTCTCTGCCTCAGTGACTGGGAAGAAGATACCCACCCCCCGATACCAGCTACCAGCTCTGGGGTCTGAACACAGAGAAGCAGCCTCTAGTCTCTGCACACAACAGCTCACATTACCTAACATAGGTGTCATGGTAAGTTTTATGTGTCAACTTGGCTGGGCCACAAAGTGCCAGATATTTAGTCAAACATTATTCTGGGTGTTCTGTGAGGGTGTTTTGGCACAACGGTAACATTTAAATCAGTGTACTGAGTAAAGCAGATGGCTTTCCCTAATATGAGTGGGCTTTATCTCATCAAACTGAAAGTCTGAATAGAACAAGATGACCAGCCTCCCTGCATGGAACAGAATTCTCCAGCTGACTGTTATCAGATTTTATCTGAATCATCAGTTCCTTCTGCCTAATCTGCTTTGAACTGGGACATTACATTGTTTTTTCCCCCTTGAAAAGTTCCCTTGGTCTTGAACTAAAATAGCAGCTCTGTGTTAGTCAGCTTTCCATGACTATAACAAAATACCTGAGATAATCAGCTCATAAAGATAAAGGGTTCCTGTTGGTTCACAGTTTTGGAGATTTCAGTTTATGATCAGGTGGACCCATTGCTTTGGGGAATGTGGTAAAAAGTATATCATGGTGGGGAGCACATGGCAGAGCAAGCTTCTCACCTCACAGAAGCCAGGGAGCAAAAAGAGCAAAAGCAGGAGTAATGGAGGTCTTCAAATCCCCCTCCAGGGCACATCCTCTGTGACCTAAAACCTCCCGTGAGGCCTCAACTCTTCAAGGTTTCCACCACCTCCCAGTGGTGTCAATCAGGGGACCTCACCTTTAGCACATGGACCTCTGGGGGTCACTCCAGAACCAAATGATAGCAAGATCTTCCTGGATCTTGAGCCTGCCTGCCACAGTCTGGCTGGGCACAAATGCCGCAGTCTGGCTGGGCACACAATCACGAGCCACCACACAGCTTGTAGATTCAAACAGCAACTCTTTATTCCCGAACTCACACCAGCCGTCTACAATCACGTTTTGGGGAAATCCACGTTCTCTGCCCAAATCCACCTCCACTGGGCTTCTATCTCCAAAATATACTGTCTGAATCCCATGAGAACTCAAGGGGAACTCAGGAGGCAGCAGGATACGCCCTATTCCCAGCAGGAATAATCTTAAACCTTAAACCTGGAACCTAAACCGGGAACGCCCTAATCCGCCTTGGTCCTTGAGCAAGGTCACCTACATTCAATGTCACTGCAACATGGGGTACGCTGGCAAGGAAATTGTCATACCTACTTGGCTAATGGCTCCCAGCACCTGCCAACCTTCAGAATGGAACGAGACCCTCGGCTGTCCTAGCTCCCAGGCCTTCTCACTTGGACTGGAGCTAAACCACCAGATTTTTTACTTCCCCACCTTGCAGAGGCAGATCTCAGGGCTTGTTTCCATAATCACATGAGCCAGTTCCTTGTAATAAATCTATATATAGAAATATACATTCTTTTGGGTCTGTTTCACTGGAGAACCCTGACAAAGATGCACAAGGCATTTGGGTTCATTTTAGGTTATTTTAGCACTGAAAGAAAGTATAGATGGAGGAAGGAGTCCCCGTAGGTGATATGCATGGCCTTATCAGGACCAATGCAGAATAGAGACATGTGTCACTCAGGCTGTTGCATCAGAAAACTGTGCTGGACTAAGGAAGCTTCCGGGTGACCATCTCCCAAGGGCCACCAAATGGTTTTATGAACCTTGATTCTCAACTCCTTAGTAAGGTTTGAACAGACCTATGTAGCCATGGGTAATTTCCAAAATGCAGAATTTTCACCAACCTTTCCACTAATAAATGCTACATGCTGACATTTTTTGTTCTTGATTTCTACTTTTATTGTGATTTTTTAATGTTTACTGTGGAAGTTTTGAGAAATGCACAGAGCTATAAAAGAGGAATGCTGGAAAACACTGAGGTCCCCGCACCCACAGGTGTGTGGCAGCTGTGTGATATTAGGGACCCCCCCCATTCCTCTGCCTGGTCCTAGGATAGTGCCCCTGAAGCATCAGTTTGGAAGATGGATGTGCAAGAAGGTTTGGCCTTCACCTGCGGGAGAATTCCCTGGGGAACTGTTGAGGGATCTGAAAGGGTGGTAGGATGGGCCTCCTTCCCCATGAACCCCAAGCCAGATCTGCAGCTTTGCTCACAGGGACCAGAGGCCAGTAGCCTCTTCTTGGACACCTCTCAGGGGTGAGGCTGGTGTAGCAGTGCAGGGTCTGGGACCTGTGTGTCCTCCTTCCTGGGGACACCCAGGTTTTCCAAAAGAACACCTGTGGAAATGAGACATTCTCTCAGCAGGTGGTGACCCAAAGCCACTGCATATGGTGAAAGGAGCCCTCTGCAAACTCACTCCTACCCCACGGTGAGGCCAAGGGTCTCAAGGGTGAGAGCCCCTCAGTGCATTGTTCCACTCATAGTGCAAAATCCTTTGTTTCTCTTTTACAAACTTTACATCAGCTTTGGATTCTTTCTCTCTCTCTCTCTCTTTTTTTTTTTTTTAGGGTTATGGTTTCATTATTCCACATTATGTTCTAAACTTTCTCTAATAAGCATGTGTTGCTTTTGTAGTCAGAGAAATTTCATGGGATTAATAAAAAAGGAAGTAGATGGGTAACTGGAGGTTCTGATTGCACGGTGACCTAAGTGAGCAGTCCATGAGCAGGACCCAGGGGCCACCTGTGGCAGCTAGCCCAGAGGCCATGGGAAGGCAATGCATCTGATCCTTAGAATCACTGCAGCAGATATGCTTTGTGTGACTTTCATTGTTGTAAAGCAAGAACTATTGGTTTCTTCTCACTTTTTCTTTTATTAATTTATATGAGGTTACAAACTAAGAAAGTTGCTACAGATGGTGGTGAATTGCTGCCAGCATCTTTTTTTTAATTACACCATTATAATTGCATAATTTTTTATGATGCTGGGGATTGAACCCAGGGCCTCCCAAATACTAGGCAAGCACTCTGCACTGAGCCACATCCAGAGCCTGTAAAACTGTACATATTAATGGTTTGGGTGTGATATTTCCTTTTAAGCTACAGCATGCACTGGTCTTGATGGCCACATTCCTGATCATCCAGCCTGAGTATGACTTGGATGAAATGGCTTGGCTGGTTTCCAGTGTGCAGACAACTATTGCTGAGAGCTGATTACTCCCTATTTCCTGCCCTGCCGCCTCGCAGCTCTATTGAGGTATAATTCATACATAAAATGTATAAATTTAAAGTGGGAAGGGAGGATTTGATATGCATATATATTGTGAGATGATTACTGCAATCAGTAATTAATGCATGTATCACCCCCCATAGTTACCATGTGTGTGTGTGTGTGTGTGTGTGTGTGTGTGTGTGTGTGTATGAACATTTAAGATAAGCCAGACAGAGAAAAACAAATATTGCATGATCTCATTTACATGTGGAACCTTACAAAGCCAAACTTGTAGAAGTGGAGGGTAGAAGGGTTGGGGAGTGGAGAGAATTAGGAGATATTGATCAAAAGGCCCAAACTTTCAGTAGTAGGATGAGTAAGTTCTGAGTTTCTAATGCCACAGCCTGGTGACTATATGTAGCTAGCCAAATTGTATTGTATACTTGAAATTTCCTCACATTCTTTTGAAAGGGCTGTTTTTACAGAGGCCAGTTCAAGTCACCCAATTCTTTTCAGCCACTTGGGTAGCAGCTGCCCCTGGAGATGTTGGTGGTGAGTTCCTCAGCCCAGTGAAGACTGCCCTGGGGATTTTCAGAGCCCTCCCTCCACCTCTCGGTGTACCTGTCCTGCAAAGCCCCAACGAGCCTGTGCAGGACTCCACAGTGGTTCCCTGTAGCTCCACAGGCTCCAGATCTCTGTGCTGTGGTTGATGTAAGTGCAGAGAGACTCTGAGCCCCACTGAGAGCTCTGTGCCCCTCCTATATCCATGTGCAGGTTATAGTGTCTTCACCAAGTTATTCTGAACTCTCTTCTCAAGGAAATAAAATGCACATCAGTTGTGTTAGCTTTCCATTACTGGAACAAAATATCAGGTGGTCAAATTAAAGATTGTCAAAAGGTTCATTTTGGCTCAGTTTCAGTGATTTCAGTCCATTGTTGATTGGATCCATTGCTTTTGGGCCAGAGATGAGGCAGCACCTCATGACAGGGGGTACAGGGTAGAGCAAAGCTGCTCACCCCGTAGGAGCCAGTAAGCAAAGATGGAGGAAGAGTAGGGCAGGGGGTTCCAATTCTATTTCAAGGGCATGTCCCCAGTGTCCTAACTTCCCTCACTACACCCCAGGATCTGCCAGCATCTTTTTTTTTTAAAGGTTGAGCATTTCCCAATAGCTCTGTAGCTGGGAGACTGAGCCTTTAACAGATAAGTCTTTGGGGGACATTCAACACTGAGAGGACAGTATTAGTTATGCACTCATAGAATTGTGTATGCAATTGCAGGGACTCATGCATCCTTAGAAGCCATTTGTATACCAAGAATCATGATCTGGAATGACACACTCTTCAGTAGAGTCCCCATGGCCTCCAGGGCTACTGGATCTAATTAGACACCATTTGGCCTTCTCATCTCTACTGTTCATGGAAGACTCTGGCTCAAGTTCACACTCTGCCTTTCTATTGCTTCTGCACTTTTCCGGGGTGACTTCAGCAACGTCCACATGGCTAGCACAACTCACCCTCCAGCAGTCCAGCTCCGGGTTCCTGACATTCACTCCTCGTGACCTGTTGTGGTTTGAATAGGAGTTTGAATAGGGTCCCCCAAAGCTCCTGAGGCAATGTAGCAAGAGGTGAAATGATGAGATTATAAGAGCCGACACCTAATCCGTAGATTAATCCATGTGATAGATGGATAATTTGAAAGGAATACATTCTGGGTGGTAACTGTGGGCAGATGGGGTGTGGCTGGAGGAAGGAGGTCATGGAGGGCATGCCTTTGAGGGTTTAGATTTTGTCCTTGGCATCTTGAGCTCTTTCTACTTTTAGACTAACATGAGCTGAGCAGCTTTAAACTGCCCACTTCTTCCACCATGATGTTCTGTCTCACTCAGGCCGAGAGCAAGGGAGTTGGCTGGACCAACTGGATTGTAACTGTGGGCAGGTCCGATGTAGTTGGAGGAGACAGGTCATTTGGGGTCGCACCTTTAGAGTTTAAGTTTTGTCCCTGCTAAGCATAACGTTCTATTTGTTTCCAGATAGATTGCCATTTCCTGAGCTGCTTTTCACCTCCACACTCTTCTGCCCTGGTGTTAGGTTTCACTTAGTCTCAGAGCAACGGAGTTGGCCATCTGTGAACTGTGACCTCTGAAACTGACTGCCAAAAAAATTGTCTTTGTCTAAAATTGTTCTTGTTGGGTCTTTTGGTCACAGCAGCATAAAAACTGTCTAAAACATGGATATTTTATATGAATTCTCCACGCTTTATATAGTTGTTGTGTCTGGCTTATTTTGTTTGGTATAACATGTAGGAGAACACCATTTGTTTTATGGCAGAGTGATATTGCATTGCCTGGACAGACCATATTTACTTATCCATTCATTCACTGAAGGACGTTTGAATTGTTTTCACTTGGAGGCTATTATGAATAATGCTGTCATGAACATTAGTGCATGACTTTTTGTGTACACAAATGGTGGTCCCTGCCAAGTGCAGTGGTGCATGCTTTAATCCCAGGGACTTGAGAGGCTGAGGCAGGAGGATTGAGAGTTCAAAGCCAGCCTCATCAAAAGTGAGGCACTAAGCAACTCAGTGAGACCCTATCTCTAAATAAAATACAAAATAGGAATGGGGATGTAGCTCAGTGAGTTCACTTCCCAGTACCACCAACTCCCCCCAAAAATAAAATGTTGGTTCCCTTGAGTATGTATCTATGAGTGGATTTCCATTTTTTTCTTGCATATAAATACTTTACCATATTTATAAAATTATTCTTCTATTATACGTAATCATTTTTTGTTATTGGTTATTTTTCCATTAAATGAGCATTCATTAGACATGGTCTCATTATTGGACACCATTTTATTTTTAGAAATGAAAGAGCTGGACCAGTTCATGTCTAAATTCCATCTCAGTTCGAAAGACTTGTCCATATTTGGTAAACCAACGATCCTGCTGGGCTCTGCTGCTTTCCCCATAACTTTCCAACTCAACTCAGGTGTGTCCACCCCCTACATTCCTGAGCAACACACAGGTGAAAGGAAGCACTTATTTCATGAAAAATGCCAGTGGTTACCAGCTCCCATGCTTCAAGCGTGATGCTTCTAACAAGTTAGGCTATGACATAGAGATAAGATTCCTTCCAACAGTTCCAAGATCTGCCATCGCAAAAGCCCTGCCCATCTGGGTGATTTCCCCACCTCTGGGAGAAATGCCTCTGAGATCTGATCTTTGTGAGGAGTCAATCTGCACCAGGTAAACAAAAATCAAGACATCATGACACGGTTCAGTGGGGAGTCTCACCACACTGTTGATGACCACAGGACCAGCCCCTTCCAGGAACAAAGTGTTGGAGAGCAAGAGGAGCAAATTGGCCCTAAATGGTTGTCATAACTTTTAAAGTGAATCTGCAAATACATAAGCATCTCAATAAGAAAGGCACTTGAATGGGTTGAATTGTATCACGCAAACTCACATGTTGGAGTCCCATTGGAATGGGACCCTTTGGAAATAGGGTATTTATAAAGGACATTAAAATGAGGCCTTAACTGGGACCCTAATCCAATATGACTAATGTCCTTATTTAAAAAGGAAATTTGGACACAGAAATGCATCCACAGGGAAGTTGAGCTAGTCATAGGGAAAAGATGGCAGTCCCCAGGCCACAAAGTAGACATGGAACAGAGTCTCCCTCAGAGTACTCAGAAGGAACCAACCCTGATGATACCTTCACTTGGACTTCTAGTCTCCAGGGCTGTGAGACTACAAGTTTCAGTTGTTCAAGCCACCCGATTTGTGGCACTTTGTTATAGCAGCCATAACAAACTAATACAGGTGCATCAGCCATTCTGTGCTTAAAGAGAACCAGGAATCATAACAAGTACCTTTGTTTATATTTCTGAAACTTACTTTAGCTCATGAGGTGATCACAGAAGATTGTCTACCATGCTGCCAGTCCTTCTTAAAACCATTTCCGGTGAGATGTTGGCCATATACATCTTGTCCACATGAGCCTGCCACCAGCCTCAGGGAGCAATTTAAACACTCAGCAACCTTGATGCAAGACAGCTGTGACGAGTGCCTAACCTCAGGTTCACCAGCTTTCTCTGTAAATGTCACACTGATCTCTGTCTGCATTACAAACTGTTCCCTGTGGTAGGACTTCCAAGTTATTATATCTCCTTTATGGAAGTAATGTCAATGAAAACTGAAAATATATATGAAAAAGAAGATGAGACTCTCCAATAATCCTAATCCCCTTAGAAAAGAGTTATTCATATTGTATACATTTATATTTTATACATATTGCTCATATATATTTGATTATTTTAAATCTGACTTGTGATTTCAAAAGTAATTCATTTTCATTGGGATGATTCTTTGAAAACCATAAAAACAGAAATGAGAAAATAAAATCTACCCCAACCTGATCTAGACATGACTGCTATTGACAATTTTCTAGAAGTTTCCAAAATATGGTTTGCATATATAAACTGACTATTATTGACAAAAAGCAGAACTGTTGATTTTGTAAGCTGATTATGGCTAATTTTATTATAAACACTTTATCTGTTGATTAATTATTATTATGACATCATCCTTAATGGTGCTATACATTTCCAACCTGTGGTCTAGCATAATTAAAATAACCCAAGCTGTATGTATGTATAGTTAGACTATGTCTAAGTTTTATTATAATGAATAATGCTATGAGGACTATCCTTTAGATGAATTTTTGAATATATTCAAAATCATTTTTAAGTTAAGTTCCTAGAAATCCAATGTTGAGTCAAATGCTGTGCATATTTTCAGGCTTTAATGCACATACACCTACCTTATAGTTATTATAATTAAGCTGTACATACAGTTTTATGCCCTAGGAATAATACTTACTTGCATATTTCATGCATTTTCACACTTTATGTAGCATTCAGATTTCTAATTTTTATTGATTCATCCATGAAATCATAGATTTCTCTCCCAAGTCCATGACTTTAGCATAGATATCTCTAGATTAGTAACCATCTGTTCATAAGTCAAGCGCTACCAAGTAATTAAAATAAACAAACTATGGATACATTTAACAAGATGAAACAAGTGAATTTCAAAAACATTATGCTAAGTAAAAGAAACCAAACAAAAAAGTGTTCCTACCGTATTTACAATCCACTTTTTTTCTTGAGTCAGGGAAATGAACAAATAGTAGGTTCATAGGAGAAAAGGCAGCAAATCAGGATGTGCCAGCGGATTTTGCTATCACAGGAAAGTGAGCACCCAATGGCCCAATGAGATTTAGAAGCTCATGTATCCCACTTCACAGGGGAGAGGGAGCAAAGGCTTTGGGCAATTTTAGAGGAAGATTAGATGACTTTTCAAGAGATGGCTGGGCCTGAAGAATAGTGTCAGGGCAATGGCAAAATTCCTCTCTGCACTCTAAGGGAAGCTGGGATAAGCTGACTAAGACTAATTAGGAGAAAAGTCATATGAATTCATCAACATATAAAAGGGGAAAGTCCAGGAGCATGGTTCCCACTGCCATCTACTTTTATGAAATTGAGAACAGGAACATCTCAATTGATAGGAACTTGAATCAGAATATTTCTTGGGAAAGGCAGAAGAGCTCTGGAGGGTGATGCCATGTTCCATGTGTTGGTTGAGGTGATGGCTGGGTAGGTGGTGTGTGTGCATTGAGCATATATTACTGCTTGTCACCAAACTGCTCACCTAATATGTGTGCATTTCACAGCTAGTTATTATGCATCAAATAACACACACACACATACACACACACACACACACACCCCACACACACACATGCATGCACTCACACACGTGTGCAGTGAGGGAATCCATTTGCAAGACAATGGTAGAGGGTCAAACTCAAATGGAAGTGGCCATCCCTCAAAAGCCCGCTCTGGTGGTAACATCAGACTCATTAGGAGACACCGTCCTTTCTCAGTGAAACAGCATGTGTGTCTTAAAGAGCTGATGTCCTGGGATTTTTATTTTGTTCTTTGGGTTATTTCCATGATTTCTGAAAATTTTGGGTAGCACTGCTTGCCATGCATGAAGAAATTTACTCTGGAAAGCCCCAAACCAATTTCCAACTTTCCGTGGATCTGTAAAGAGCAGCAAGCACGTCCAAATTCATGCACATTATGGATTTACTAATTGTAACTTGAGGGCACCTTTCAGCCTTATCAGGGTAATGATACTGGGTTAGTACTAAGAACCGATATAAATCAGCTTTCCATTTTCACTGCATGAATATTTCACAGGCCACTGGGTAGATCTCCATGAACAAATTAATACAGCTTTACGACACTGCTCCTTGTGCAATGCCTTTACCTCCCGGCAACAGAGGCACACCCGGGAGGGAAGCATGAATCTCCTTCCTGCAAGTAGCAGACACATACGAGCCCAGAAATAGCAATCTTTACAGGGAGCAAAATATGTGAGCTCTTTTGAAGATGTGCTACATATTGACCTGAGCTCAAAAAAGACAAGCGGCATAAAACTAATTAAGAGAACACAGCATCATGTCCATCAATAAAAGGAACAATGAATTTCCCCCACAGAAACTAGAAGTAAGAAATGTTCTAGCAAATTGACAAGCTTAGAAATACCCAGCCCCGAACATGATTTCCAGTTCACTGTTAAGTGCCAGTTAACACTGTTTTACTTTGTTCCCATGCACATTTTTTTTCCTAATCTGTCCCCCCAGTGCTGAGAATTGAACCCAGGGTCTTGTGCATGCAACTCAAGTTCTGTAACACAGAGCTACAACCCCAGCCCTTTCATTTTACTTTGAAAATGATCTTAAACCTTGTTATCTCTTGTTTGATATCTTTACAGCTCTTGTTTGAGAAAACTCATGAACAGTAATTATATTAAATCACCACTGGCGACAGAACATTAAAAGTAATTAACTTAGGAAAGATCATGTCAGATATTGGCTAAAAAGAGGTGAGTCCAGACAACAACTGTCAAAATAAGTCATTAAATTTTTTTTTTTTTAAAAAAAGAATTTGTATATGTGGTTGGGTGAAAGAGAAAAAGTACAGATGGATCCACACCAGGGTGTTAATGAGAAGCCAGTTCTAACATAATTTAAAATAACGATCAGCCAAGTAAATAAGTCACTGCCTGATGAATCCTTCCCAGACAGGTAACAATCACTGGTGGCCAAGTGCTCCAGGTGGGACTGAAGGGAGTGGATCCAAGACAGGAAGGTGCAGATGACCTTGAAAAAGGAGGCTTCATGCATTCAAGAAGGGAAAGAAGTGAAAAAATTATTCACACCACAGATAATCTGTGAGTGCTTTATGTTTTGCTCTTGTGTTCATGCTATAATTTTAAAAAGCTTAATTTATATCTGGGAATGATAAAATATTCTCATAGTTCAAAATGTAGAAATAAAAAACAATGTATCAGTTTCTTGCCACACTTGTACCCAGAGTAACTGATGTAATGTACTGTGCATTTATTCAGCACAGCATTGCACATCTCTGTATGTGTTATCCTCTGTGTGCAAAACAAACAAACAAACAACAACAACAACAAAAAAAAAAAAAAAAAAAAAAAAAAAAAAAACCCACAGGCTCTCAGGGTTTTCCACCCAAGTAGTAGCCAACTTTACATACTATTCTGTATTTCATATCCCTCAATTTTTTTTCCTTAATAGTAAGCAACAAAGTTCCTTGCTTTTTTTAAGGCTAGATAACATTCCATTAACTGAATATCAGGCTCATTAATTAATGTTTCAACAAATCCTTTGCTATAAAACACCACAATGCAATAGATAATCACAATTGTAATATTTTATTTGTATAGCCGGTGTTATTGATTATGGAGTCTGATTCTTTAGTCATACTTGCTGTATTGCACAGTGATTTTTCAAAAATTCTTCAATAAGTTATTATAGTGCTTGTGTTTAATTACTAGACTTAATTTTTTTTAAAGAAGTTTCAGGTTCACAGAAAAATTGAATGAGAAGTGCAGACAGTTCCCATGTACTCCCTGTCTTCACCCCACTCAGTTTCCCCACTATACATAACCCCAGCGAATGGCTCATCTGTCACAGTTGCTGAACCTGCATGGCCACATCATGGCCACCCAGACCCTAGTTTATATTAAGATTCACGCTGGGCATTATGGGTCTAGAAAACAATGAAAGGTATTGGGGATCCAAGATGGCGGGCCAGAGGGAGGCAGCATCCTGTGTCGCTCTGTGACCTGGGACTCAAGGTTGCCATATTCCTGCTCCTGCACAGGGATAACAAGTGGCCACTGTGCCCATGTAGGGCTCCAGGACTCAGTGTCAGAGTAGGTCTCCCAACTACTTGCCCATGCAGGGCTACTGGGTGCCCAAGTGGGACCATAGGCATCAGCACCTGTGCAGAATTTTTGGCCACCCAACAGAGCAGAAATCACAGATGCCATTCCCATGCAGGACACTCAGCAGCTTCCATAGGACAACTGACAGTTTCCCACATGCAGAAACTCTAGCCACCACTCCCATGTGGACCCCCATATACCAAGATGGCTCCCCCAGTCGCCAACATCTTGGGACTTGGCAGCAGCAGAGATAGTCCCCTATGGGCAGTTGTCTGCCTGCACCTGAGAACTTCACACAGGCTCTGAAGTCAGCAGACAGCCACATGTTGCACGTCACAGAGCTTGTCTCTGAACTCATCATTCCAGACCATCCCCCGGCTTCCCCCACCCGAACCGATACCCCATCGCTGAAAACAACCGCTTCCATCTTGGGTCACCTTCATCACCATCTTTAGTGGGACAGCTTCCAGTTTGGAACTCCGGTTGGCCAGGTACCCAGTTTCTAACTCCCACCCCCAGCAGCCTCTAACTCAGCACAGTGGGTGCCCAACACAAAACAGCCCTCAGTGAGGTAAGTGGGGTGTGCCCAAAGTGCCAGGCTCAAGAGCCCTGGAGAGAAATGTCCCTGGTTAGGTAATAGTAAGGGAGAGGGTGAGTGGGATACATTTAGAGACTAACAGAGACCAGGAACTGGGAGGTCTTCAGGATAGATAAGGAGATAAGACCAGGGGCCCACATCATATGAATGGGCCCCAAAAGAGATCCATGAGGTGCAGTCTCCCTTTGGGGATTGGCAGGTCCCACACCCCACTTCCAGGAGCCCTCCACCCAGGACCAACCCTCCCACCCTGGTCACCCTCACCATCCTGAGGGCAGAGGTACCAGCTAACAACAGATGGCCCCACCTATTGGATGAGAAGAGAAGCAGGAAAAGTATTTGACTCCTTCCTGATAAGGTCTGGCCTGTGGCACTAACACTTATCCAATTCCTTCATCTTACAGAAGGAGAAACTGAGGATTAGAAGGCATTTTTGAATAGTGTTTGTTAACTATTATGACTTGGTATGGAATTTTTAAGTACCTTATTTTAAATCATTCATTTTAGAGGAAGTCAGATCCTTATGACAAAGGAGATAAGACAGATAACATTCAAATGAGGAACTACTTAATAGTTTCTGAATTTTGCTAGGTAGCAGTCTACACCATGCATTAGACCTTTTATTACATCTGGGACATAACCAGATCTGAATACCTTAAAGTCTTATAACCTAAGCAATCCAGAACATTAATTTATTAAAGACCTGAAAAATTCTTAGGGGGAAAAAAGATTTTCTTCCATGTTAGTTCCAAGTAAAGCTTTTGTATTTAGTTCTGTGAGCCATAGACCAGTCAGTGTTTGTGTATGCTGTAAAGAAAGGTTGAGGTTAATTTTTCTCCTGTGAATTTCGGATTCCTTTAGTACCATTAGTTGAAAAATTGTTCTTTTCTCATTGACTTAACCTTCACAACTTTGTCACAATAAACTGAGCATATGTAATATTTCTGGACTGTCTTCTGTTTCTTGACCAATATATCATCTTTGCTCTAGTACTAAACTTTGGATTACTATAGTATTAAACCAAGTTAATCTTTAGCTTGAGGTCCTCCTAGAGGTGCTGGCACAGGAGCTTCATCACTGGTTGCTATGGATTTCTCACCACCCGGTTCTTGTACATCAACCCAGGGGCCTGAGTCTGCATGCTCAGAGGGTGCTGGGGTGCTGTATTGTGTCTGCTGGCTCCTTCTGTTGGGTGCAGGAGCACAGGATGCTGGGCTCAGGGCCATCTCTCTGACTGCTATAGAATGCTATGCACTTGTTTTCCTCTATAGTGTTTTCTTTAAAGGAACATAGAGCCTGGTGGCTGTTTGCTAAGCTTGGAACTTGTGATTGTGACCTCTCTGTAGGTGGCCTGTGGTACAGAAGCATCACCTCCTGCCCTGCAGCCAAGGAAGGTTGTTAAGGTACTATTACTGTGACTCTCTTGGTCAGCTGTTCTTTCACTACTTCCTTAATGGACTGTGGAGGGATTGGACGTTCCTGCTTACGTCTCCTCTGCCATCTTCAGGCTCCACTTGCTGTCTTCCTTCCTTTCATTTTTTATTATTATTTTTGTACTGGGGATTGAACCCTGGGGTGCTTAACCACTGAGCCTTTCATTTTATTTTTTTATTTAGAGACAAGGTCTCAATAAATCATACTTATTGCTCCATGTGGACTGATTTTTACCATTCTATTACATATCATTTACTGTGGTTTTCTGTTCTTTGTGTTAACTATTTTTGTTTGTATGGATCTAAAATAAAATTTTCCCTTATTTTTCTGTGCTTTACAGGTTTTTTTTTCTTTTTTACTCTTTAAATGGTTTGGCTTTGTTTTAACAAATATACTTGACAATAGTACTGTTAGTTTATTTTATCCTCCTAAAAAATGCAAGGAATTTAAATGCCTTTTTAAACTCGTGATCTGATTTCTTCTTTAATTGTTGTTTTCCAGTATTTTAGTTTTATTTTATTAATTTTTTCTATTTGATATCAAAGTTATTTCAGTAGGTCATTGACTTCTTATATTAAACCACAATTTTATGTGTTTATTTGCTTTTCTTTCCTTCTTGCATTCAGGTCCTTTGTTTTCTAGTCATTATCTTTTAGAATTTATCATGCTTCCTATTTCTGCAGAAAAATTGCTCTCCTCAGTTCAAGAAGAATTTCAGCCAGAGTCCTTTTTAAATTGCCTTTTCACCATTTGCCTTTCTGGAATTTCTAATCATTTTATTTTGAATTGTTTATTGATTTCTCCATCTCTCTTATACTTTTCTATGGTTTTTTTCCTAGTAATGTTTTGCATTCTGAAAAAAATTTTCACATACTTCTTGCATTTTATTATTTTAGCTCATTTGGACCTACTTTTGTTTAGTCTGTCCATTGAATTTTTTGAAGAATTTTCTTCAGGTAAATTTATTATTTTAGAATTTTTATTTTTTATTCATTATTAAGATCATTTTGATGCATTATAATTGTATATATAGTGCCATTTGTTGTTACATATTCATTATTCATGTGTATAACATAATTTGTTCAGTTTTATTTCCTAGTACTTCCCTTTTCTTTTCACTTTGCCCTGTGATGAAAGTAAAAGGGAGATCATTAGAGCTGGAATTACAAGTGTGTACCACTGTACCCAGTTAGTCCATTGAATTTTTAATTTCATTCCATTCACTATTTGTAGTTCAGGCAGGTTTTTTTTTTTTTTTCTTGTTGTTGTTCATATATATTTTTTTTCTCTTTTATGGTATAATTTTACTTTTTCATGTTTTTATTCCATTTTTATGTCTATATTTAAAACATGCTTTACATCATTTTTATAAAACTTATATTTCATTATCTTGTATTAATCTGGCTGTTTGTTGTCTCTGATTATTTCTTCATTTTATCATGTTCTTCATAATTCATTTGGATGATGTCATGAGTATTAGACTTTTATTGCTAGATAGCTGGTTTGGTCTAGGCATGTGTATATTTCTGTACAGTTTCATCAAGTGTCCATGTTCCTATTTCCCTAGTGCTCCAGGGTTGTTCTCAAGCAAAGGCAATTTTTATGTAAATTTTTTGGCCTAGAATTTCTGTTAGAAAAACTTCAAATCTACTTGAAAGCAGACAATTATGTAGGAATTTACAGAGGTGTTTTTGGTTCCCTTATCCCTCTATTTTTCACCTTTCCCCCACCTCCTCCTTCACCATCCTACACCCCAGCTGACACTGAGAAGCTTTCCTTCCCCCCCCCAATTTTGTAACTGAAAAAATTTCCATGTCCACTGTTTTACTTAGAGTCTTACTCTCTTTTTACAGGATTAAGGTTTTTCTCCGTTTTTCTTTAGGCTGATAAAATTGTAACACCTTGGAATACTGAGATTGACATCAAATGAATTAGGGACACAGCTACTAATTAGGTTTGTAGTTTTCTTCTCATTTATAGCTCTTAAGTCTTTTTCTTCCTCTTTATCTTGCTTTCTACTTCTTTTTCCCTACCTCCCTCCCTTTTTTCCCCTTCCTTCCTTCGTATCTTCTATCTTTCCTCTTTCTATTTCTTTGTAGAAATATGTCTACACAAGATTGTTCTGTTGTGTTCAAATAGGTCATTTTTAGCACAAAGATTTCTCAAAATACATGGTATACCACCTAGTTAGAAATGGAAGTATCCTCCTGTATTTTAAAATATTTTTCTCCATGTTCACTCCTTATCTATTTTGATGAGCAATATATTACTAAAAAATGTTAATACATCAGCTTAGATATCTAATCATTACAAAATATAAATAATAAATTTTCTTTAATTTTTATTCTTAAGTGCCTTTTTTTTAAATGTAAGTTTCAGTTCATGTGCAACAACCACCACTTCAGTGGCATCCATTGGTAAAGATTGGATTCTGTTTTTTGCTTCAGGATTTTGTAGTCCCCACATTACAATGTGGAAGTTTTCTTTCCTCAAATCCTGTAGTACTTATTATACTTGATAGGAGTGGATTTTAACTTTCATAAAATTAAAGTTGTTTTATAACCCTTTATTTTCTTCATCAAATCTTTGGTTCGGCTTTTAAACTTACCTCTGTCTCATAGATCTCTGCCTGATCCACTCATAATTGAGCACATTATCCCTGTTCTGATGTTTCTAACATGAAAGAGACAATTTTGAGTTTTTATAATTGTTTTCTGCAGTTCTCCATTGAGACATTTTATATCTGGACATATTACCTCTCATTCATTTCCTGAGAATCAAGGTCATTTATTTTATTTTATGAAAATTTACATGTCTTTTTTATTCTTACAAGACACCTTTAAGCTTCCTCTTCTTTTTACTTTTTAGTATTAATTCTAATCACACTTGGAGATATATAATCATTTTTCCCCAGGAATTCCCAAATACAGGAATTACGCAAAGGTGTCTAAAGGACTCCTATATAGGTTTAATATTTGTAAATCTTGTGTATATTAGTTCTCACTCAGTGGAATTATAACTCAAGTTAGACTCTGATCTTGTATAATGTATAATTTGTTCCCTACCCAGAACTAGGTAGTTGTCTTCTAAGTTGGTTTGACAAAACTAGAGTAAATACTGAAACCTTTCTAGTTAATTTTATTTACTGTCTATACTTGGCATGGCCAGTGGAAGATTATGGTATTTAATATTAGTTGTTCAACTTCTCCATACAAAAGCACATGTTTTAACTACTGCTCACTTTTGAAATAGCAGCAGTTGCTTTTTCAGTCCTGTGATCATTGACCAGTTGTTGTAGAACATATTCTTTTTATATATGTTTCTATAAAGTTTCTTGAGGGTAGCAAGAGGAATAGAGTGGACTAGTAAATCTCTTGTTTATTTAGTCATATTCATTATCACTTAAACAAGATTACTAGTTTATTGAGATTGTTTTTATAATTATGTTCTTAAATCATCCAGATTAGTTTAGTAAGTTTACTTTTGCATTTGGAATCCTTATCCAACTCATAGACTTCTTCAGCTGTACTGCTTGCTACCTTAACCCTATGTCCTAATAATTTCAGGTCCTAATTATTAACCCTACTCAATATAAAAATGTTAAGTTAGTGATTTACAAAATTTATGACCTTCTTTTCATTTATATTGGGAGATCTATCCTCCTCTTCCTTTTAGAGGGAAAATAAGGAACAATACTCTTATATTTTTATCTACCAGATTTTCTCAATTCTAAGATCATTGCTTTATTTTGCTTTTGGTACTGGGACTTGAATCAAGGAGTGCTTTATCACTGAACTACATCCCTAGACCTTCTTATTTTAAAATTTTTTGGTAGGTCCTTTTTAAGTTTCTGAGGGTCTTGCTAAGTTGCAGAGGCTGGCCTTGAACTTGTGATCTTTCTGCCTCAGCCTCCTGAGTTGCTGTTATACTGGAATTTCAGACTTTCACTACCACACCTAGCTGTTCATTGATGTTTCTTTTTTCTTTAATTTTTTTTTCTTTTTCTTTTTTGTATAGGATTTTAGGAAGCTGAATGATTTATGAGTGTGTCTCTATGAAACTTACAAATTGTATTTTCACATTTAAATATAATTAGTTAAATAAGCATTCACATCTATTCTTAAGTATGTATTTAAAGAAAATT
The DNA here is from genome assembly GCF_047511675.1 of Marmota flaviventris. Lineage (NCBI taxonomy): Eukaryota > Metazoa > Chordata > Mammalia > Rodentia > Sciuridae > Marmota > Marmota flaviventris. The sequence goes on from NC_092508.1 coordinate 117,358,492, forward strand.
TGTGTTTGATCAAGTAAAAATCAATGGATTTCCCCCATATTATCAGAATAACAAAAATAACATTTAAACAGTGAAAAGCTATGAAGTAATAGAAAAGACTTGTATATTTACAATTAGTTTAGTATGTTGAAAATCTATTTGTTATTATAGAAGTTTTCATGGAAGTATGTACTTTACAAAATATTTAAAGAACTCAGAAAAGTTGAAGTGTGCCACTAGTGGTTATAGATGAACCTGTTCTCTGTGCTTCTGACTGGACTGTGGGTGAAAGTTAGTGTGGCAGAATGGAGGAGAACTAACTATAGAGGGTTTGAATCATAACCATGCTTCATGTTTTTTTGTACAGATCTTATCACTCATAGAAAAGTATAATCTTGTTTTTGATTTATGAGTTAAGCTAGAATATATTACAAACATAAAGGTAATTATAGAACAGAATGATCTCCTAAGTATTTTATAAACTTATTTTTTAGATGCAGACCTAAAGATTGTAATAGGTGTTGTATTTTCTCTTGTTTTTAAACCTAATTTTCTTTTTGAAAAGAGTGAAGGGGGTGCCAGAGAATATGCTTCTTAATGATTCTTAAAATATATTCCTTTATGTTTAATTTCATAGAATACATTCAATTTCAAGCCACTATCTTGATTTTTCTCTGATGTTTTCTATGTGCTACTAAAAATTCAAAGAGAACAAAATGTTTGATTATATATTCAGATGGTCTCTTTGTGTTATTTAAGAAAGTACCTTTGGAAATATTGGAGGCATATAGGTGACATCTTTTTAGTTTTACATGTGTTATTATTGTATTCATATCCTATGAGTGCAAGATAAAATAAACACCCGAGGCTGTTTTATCCTGCCTCTGTCTTCTCTGTTCTAAAATTACATTTATTTTTGACTAATATTTTTTTCATATTTTATTTTTATTTTAGGCTAAAAATATCATAGAGGGATTTTTCAATCAACAAGTAGAAGTTCTAGGCAGACGTTCAGATCCATTGCCTGAAATATACTACATTGAAGGTACTCTCCAAATGGTTTGGATCAATCGCTGCTTTCCAGGGTATGGAATGAATACCCTGAAGCATCCAAAATGTCCTGAATGCTGTAGTATGTAATGAACTATGATTTCATGTTGTATATTGATAAAAATTCACTTATTTCATTATGCCTAAGTGAATGTCTATCAGTTTTTTTTAATTGTCAGCTGTATATTTTTTTAAATTATTCAAGGTAGTATGTTTGAGGAGGCTGTGTGAATCTAAGATGTAAAGGAAAAAAGCGGCTTAATTTTGACCTTGGTATTACTATGACAGCAAAGGTTCAATGGCTTTAGGCAGTTATCTGGGAAGAAACAAAGATAATAGTTATAAGTTACTTTAGAGTTATTTACCCTAGATATAACCAAATAATATATCTTAGAAACTGTTATCAGTGAGTTTAATTTTGTGTAGTCTAGAGTAGGTAGGGAATTTTGTGGGTTTTTTTTTCCTTTTAGAAATAAGTATTTGAATTATTTTATTATAATTTTTTTTCTGACTTTTGATACTAGCACTAAAGGTTCTTAGTCACTCTCTGACATTCATCTGTCTTCATCTTTATTATAGAGGAATTCTACAAAAGTGGTTGCCTTTGTATTAAAAGAATTTGCATTTTTGTTATCAAGAATTGAATGGGTCAGTTAATTTCTAGTCTTAAAATCTTCCTATTATTAATATTGCTAAGTCAGTACCTTTTTTTTTTCATCTTTTTAAATTTGTTCTCCTGTTTATCCAAGTTAGATTAAAAATCTTTTCATATAATGGAGCACCAAGTGTTCTTTTTACTTTTGTTTGGTTAGATTTTGCTTTATTACTTTTTTCTTCTATTGTTTTTGTTTAACTATATGGAATTTGACAAAATGTATTAAAATTGTTTTAGAAAATACAATACAAATTTAATAAATAAATTACTTCCAGATGGAAACTTTGTAACTATTTTGACAACAGTGGTATTGTGTATCAGTGTAGCACAGATAAGGATAAAGAAAAGGCTAGAAATAACAAGGAATGAAAGTGGAACATAGTAGTTTAGCTCTCTATTTACATGCATTTCTATTTGTTTTCAGTAAAGACTTTAATGCTAAATTAAAATTATTAAAATATTTATATCTCATGAGGAATTTTGATTTTTTAAAATTTTATTTTATTTCTACATTATTTTGTTAGCACATTACAGCTTTACATAATGGTGTGACTTGTTGTTATGTATTGATACATACACACAGTATAATAATATAGTTTGGCCAGTATCACTCCTGAGCACTTCCTCACTTCCTCTTCTCCTCCCTTACCCCCTTTCCTCTATTATACTATCATGTATAACTAAAATTTAAAAAACTATACAATATTAAGAAATTATTAAAACATATGGAAAAAAGATAATCCCAGAGAATGGTGAAAAAAAATCATAATGGATTTGACTCCCCCAAAATTAGTACCCATAACATATTAAGAATATTTTTTAAAACACAAAACCAAAATAAAGGGCAAATGATTTGAATAAGTACTTTACAAACGACTAATTCCAAATGACCAAAGGATATCTGAAAATAAGAATTATGTTTAACTTTATTTTAAGCAGGTACAATGGAAGAGGGCAAATAAGGGTGAAAAATGGGTCATGCTAGGAGTTCAAATGGGGAAAAACCACTCTGGAGAGTAACTAGGTTGAGGTTAGTGCTTCATTAATTAGATTGTCAAGAAAAGCTTCTCTCAAAAATTAAAGGAGCAGGAGATTATGCTGTATTTCCATTTTGTGTCCTATATGTGTGTGGTGTGTGTTTGTGTGTGTGTGTGTGTGTATCTGTGTGTATGTGTTTATACATTTTCATTTAAACTTACCTCAATTAAAATACTATATTTATAGAGGTCTTATATTTTACTTAGCTTTATATTTAGGTACCTGATATTCTCAAACTTTCTATTTTTAAATCATTTTTAAATTAAGAAAAATTGCAAAAGTTGTAAAGAGAATTCCTATATACCCTTCATTACACGTATCTTGATTTTAACACCTTAATAACATTATTATTATTATTATTATTATTATTATTATTATTATTATTATTACTATTAGGGTATTAACATTAATATAGTACAACTGATTAGACTATAGAAATTATTCATATTTTGCCAGTATTCCTAATAATGTCCTTTGAGGACCAAGATTCAATATAAGATATGATATTTACATTGCTTGCATCTCTATAATCAATTGGAGTTTCTGCTTTTCATGACCTTGACACAAGGAGACTTATTTTGTAAGATGTATCCCAATTTGAATCTAGTTTTCTCATGATTAGGTTCAAATTTATGCATTTTGGGCAATAATACTTCACAAATGATGATATGTCCCTTTCCAAATGTCATTTCAAGAGATATGTGTTATTTAAACATCTTATTACTTATGATGTTCACTTTGATGAGTTAAGGTCATATCTTCCAATTTTTTTTTTCATTTTTATCCCTTTTTTAAAATTAATTTCTCATTGGGAAACTCTTTGAGATATAAAAACATATGCATATTCATCACACTTTGTCCACTAATTTTAGCATCCAGTGACATTTCCTTCTTATGATAATTGTTTATGTTTTATTTGCCCTAATGGTAATTATTCGTTCATTTTCCATCACTGTCACAAAATACCTGAGATAATCAACTGATAAAGAGGAAAGGTTTATTCTGGCTCACAGTTTTGGAAGTGTCACTCCATAGTTGGTTGGCTTTAGTGATGTGTAATACATTGTGTCAAGAGCTCAGGGCAAAAGAGGCCTATTCACTTCATAGATATTACAAAGCCTGAGAGACAGGAAGGGGCCAGTATCCCAATGTATCCCAAAAGGGCATACTTCAAATGACCTAAATATATCCCACTAGCCCTACTTCTCAAAAGTTCCACCATCTCCCAGCAGCACCACAGACTGGGGACCAGTCTTTGAGCACATGAACCTTTGAGAAGTACTGCTGATCCAAGTATAGCAACCATTTTTTATGTTCATCATTACATGTTTATTGAATGTAATTCTCTAAGGGACAGCTATCTTCTCTCTAGTTTATTTTTATTTATCAATATAAGCTTATGAATGTATTCTTTTGTTGTAATCCATTGCTATAATTAATTATTATATTATTCAAATTATCCAAGTTTTGCCACTGCACATTCCCTGAAGTGAGATTGTATATTTACTCAGTGTGCTTTTATTTCTTGATCACTTTTTTATTTTATGACACTGTATGATGTTCCAGGTCTGTATTCTAATTATCCTGCCCAAACCCTTTCCTCAGATGTATCTCAAGGAGTGCTGCTCCTTTTTTACTCTTGGGAAGGAAAACATTTAATATACATTTTTTAGTATGTTTTCTAAATTAGAGCTTTGCAGTTATACATAGAGGTTGAGGTCAGACCAACGAAATAAACCATTTTAATTAAGTGTAAAATTCAGAGGTATAAAGTACATTCATAAAATTGTGCACCCATCATCACCATCAATTTAAGAATGTTCTCACCTCCCAGAAACAAACTCTGATTGAGTTAAGTAGTAACTAGATTCACTGTTTTCTCACCTACTGCTAATAGTTATTCTACTTTCTGTCTCTTTCAATTTTTTACTCTAGGTAACTGATAAATGGAATCTTGTAGTCCTATGAATCTGGCTTGTTTCAGTTAAAATACTTTCAGAGTTCATCCATGTGGTAGAATGCATTTGAAATGAATTCCTTTTAAGATTGAACATGTATATGCCACAGTTTGTTTATCCATTCATCTGTTGATGATGGATATTTGAGTCATATCCATCTTTTGGCTCTTGTGAATAATGCTGTGATGAAGTATAGTATACAGTTTTCTGTCCCAGTACCTACTTGTACACATCTTTGCCTTGATATCTAAAAGCAAAGTTACTGGATCCAATGGTAGTTTTAGGAGAAGCCAAATTCTTCACAGTGGCTGCACCATTTTATATTATCATGAGTAATGCACAACAGTTCCATTTTTTCCATCTCCTTACCAACACTTTGTTATTGTTTGTTTTTAAAATTATCCTAATGAATGGGATGTGTTATCCATTGTTATATTTATTTATATTTCCATAATGATTGATAAATACTGAGCAATCTTATATGTTCTTATTTTACATTTCTATATATCTTTTGGAGAAATTTCTATTGAAATCTTTTTTTCTGGTTTTAAATTAAGTGTCTTTACTTTTATTTTGAGTTACATGAGTTTGACATAATGCCCTATCAAATATATCTTTTGCAAATATTTTCTCTCATACTTTGTTTTTTCAACTCTCTTGATTATACCTTAAACACTGAAATTCACTAAGTTGTAAATATTGTTGAAGTCCAATGTATTTTTTTTCTTTTATTTCCTATTCTTTTGGTGTCATTCTTCCAAGAAGTTAATGTCAAATCTAATGTCATGAAACTTTGTTCTTATGCCAAAAGTTTTAAAGCTTGAGTCTTAAAACTCTAGGTATGTTATTCATTTTGAGTTAATTTGTATGTCTGATATAGGTAAGGGTACAACATAACTAATTTGCATATGTATATCCAATTTATTGCAGCACCATTTGTTGAAAAGGTTACATTTTACCCATAGCCTCTTTGTTAAAAATCAGTTCAAATTATGTGAATGGTTTGATTTGAGCTCTCTATTCTGTTACAGTGGTTTATATGTCCCCATCTTTACACTGTCTCAATCAATGTAGCATTGTAGTAAATTTTGAAACCAAGATGCAGGAGTCCTCTAACTTGTTCTTTGTTAAGATTATTCTGGCTATTTAGAGTCTCATGAGATTCCAAATGAATTTTTTTAATTGATTTTTTTAAATGCACGACAGCAAATGCATTACAATTCTTATTACACATGTACAGCTCAATTTTTCATATCTTTGTATATAGAGTATGTTCATGCCAATTCCTGTCTTTTACCTGTACTTATTTTTGCATTATAATTCTTATTGCACATATATATCACAATTGTTCATATTTCTGTTTGTATATAAACTAAGTTCACACCCAGTTCGTGTATTCATACATGTTCTTTGGATAATGATGTCCATCACCTTTCACCATCCTTGCTAATTCCCTGCCCCCTCCCTTTCCCTTCCACCCCTCTTCCCTATCTAGAATTCATCTATTCCTCCATTCCTCTCCCTGCCTACCCCACTATGAGTCAGTCATCTTATATCAGAGAAGACATTCAGCATTTGTTTTTTGGTGATTGGCTAACTTCACTTAGCATTATCTTCTCCAATGCCATCCATTTACCTGCAAATGCCATGATTTTATTCTCTTTTATTGTGGAGTAAAATTGTATATATGTCACATTTTTTATCCATTCTTCCACTGAAGGGCATCTAGGATGGTTCCACAGTTTAGCTATTGTGAATTGTGCTGCTATCAACATTGATGTGGCTGTGTCCCTGTAGTATGCTGTTTTTAAGTCCTTTGGGTATAGTCCGAGGAGAGGATTAGCTGGGTCAAATGATGGTTCCATTCCCAGTTTTCCAAGGAATCTTCATACTGCTTTCCATATTGGCTGCACCAACTTGCAGTCCCACCAGCAATGCATGAGTGTACCTTTTCCCCCACATCCTTGCCAACACTTACTGTTGTTTTGTCTTCATAATAGCTGCCATTCTGACTGGAGTGAGATGATATCTTAGAGTAGTTTTGATTTGCATTTCTCTAATTGCTAGAGATGATGAACATTTTTTCTTATATTCGTTGATTGATTGTATATCCTCTTCTGACAAGTGTCTGTTCAGGTCCTTGGCCCATTTATTGATTGAGTTATTTGTTTTTTTGGTGTTTAGATTTTTGAGTTTTTATATACCCTAGAGATTAGTGCTCTATTTGATGTGTGAGGGGTAAAAATTTGCTCCCAAAATGTAGGCTGTCTATTCATTTCATAGATTTTTTTTGGCTGAGAAGAAAATTTTTAGTTTGAGTCCATCCCATTTATTAATTTTTGGTTTTAATTCTTGTGCTGTAGGAGTGTTATTAAGGAACTTGGGACCTAATCCCACGTGATGACGATTAGGGCTTACTTTTTCTTCTAAAACTATAAAGGATAATACTTAAATAGTTTAAATTTAACAAAAACATTTGTATAGGATGCATAAGTATGATCAAGTATAATTAATTATAATAGAGATACATGGAAAATAAAAGTGAGTATTTCTACAAATTACTTAACTGTATCATGATACTATAGTAAAACATTGTAATGTGGACACAAGGTAGCAGACCTATTATATGAGAATAAAAATGAAGAACTAGAAAATTTCTAATTCTTTTGAAAATGAATCTGATAAATTAATTGTAGAATTTGACATTTTTATACTATTAATTCTATTTCTAGGAATATTGCCAGAAGATACAGAAAAAAAAAATGTGTGACATTTTATGGATGATCACATGCATTGTAAGTTAAACAGTAGAACACATTGCATTTTCATGTTCTTACAGGTGTGACATTAAATGCCTTACAGCAGAGGATCAAGCTGTAGGTAAATTCTTCTCTGTGACATTATCACCTGTATCTTTAGAAGAACTGCATGAGCATCTCAATAAAGTTTAGAATCAATGCACCATTAATGAAGGCTGACAGTAATTTTTATGTAATTTTTCATCTGCCATCTTTAGAAATGTAATTAATATATCATTTTCCTACAATAAATATAACATTAGCATTTCAACTATTTTGCAGAAATATGATTCTTGTCTCATCACAGTGAAAACTTTAATAAACTTTGTATATTCTTAAAACATTTATTATAAATATTATGCTAATTCATTATTAATAAGAAATCAGTCTAGTTTATATTTTTTCCTAAAAATGGCATTTTAAACAAAAATTGCATATTTATACATACTTCCATTTTTTGAAATACATTTAATTATGCAACATAAAGCAATGTTTTTTTTTTGTTGTTGTTGTTGTTTGTTTGTTTTTAAGATTAGAAGTATTTAGGGAGTTCTTTCAGATTTTGTTACACTAAATTCTAAACTAGCCAGCTGAAATGGACATATTTCTCTCAATACAACATAAATTAATAGAAATAAAGGAAACTATGATTTTTAAATTAATTTAACAACGAACTGTTGTTTTTAAAATAGTGAGGTATTAAAATTAAAATTCAAATTCATATATATATATTTTTTTCAAATATTTGAGCTCTTTTCATTTTTGAATGAGTCCAAAGTAACAATGAAAATACCTAAATCCACATCCTACAATACCAAATTTTCACAATAACTAATTACATACCTATTCTGTCCCGATTCCATGGTAACTCCTGGGAATGACTTAACATGTTTCTAGTAGTAGTAGTAGTAATAGTAGGTAAATATTAATGTTTTTAAACACCAAAATTATTTTTTTCAATTTATAATCTCTTTATGGTTTATTTATTATTTCTGCCCACGTGTGGCTAAGAGTTATGTGATAGAGGAGCCATGAATAGGACTATGTAATTTTCCTGGAAGTTACATAACAAAATACCATAAACTGTGTAGCTAACAACAGACATTTATTTTCTCAAAATTCTAGCAATCAGAATCTGAAATCAAGGTGTGAGCAAGGCTGTGCTCCTTCTGAGACTCTAGATAAAATCCATCCTTTCCTCTTCTAGCTTTCGTGATAACCCTTAATCCTCCTCAATTTTTGTCAGCTTTCAGCTGCCTCACTCCAATCTGCTTCTGTTCTCACAGGTCCTTCCCTTCCCATTATCTTGTTATATATAAGTCCTCCAAGCATATTGGTTAAGGGGCAACATTAATTTCCTCATGTTTACTGTGAGTGATAAAAACATAATGATTTTACCATCTTAGCCATTTTTATAGACTGACAGATTAATTTTGTTCAAAGTATAATTTAAAATAAACAACTTACAAGAGTAACAGGCTTATTGAATATTTTATTTTACAGTCCCAAGCACTATTAATTATCCAAATTTGTAATGCCATATGAACATTCTTAAGTTAGATATATACATAGTTGTTTTGTATTAAAATATGCTGGCATTTTAAATCTATAATTTCAGTTAGGAATGAATTAATTTAAATGATACTTAAGAAAAATTAAATAGTAATTCCTTTAAAATAATATCTTAGCCATTTTAAGTGTTTAATAGAGTAATATTAACAATTAACATTGTTGGAACAACCTAGGTGCCCTTCAACAGATGAATCAATAAAGAAAGTATGGTATATATCCACAATGGAATATAACCCAGCCTCAAGAAGAATGAACATATGCCATTTGCTTGTTAATTGATAGAACTGAAGCTGTCATTCTAAGTGATATAAACCAGTCTCAAAAAAAACCAAGGCCAAATGTTCTCTATGAGATGTGGATGCTAACCCATAATGAAGGAGGGGAAATATAGAAGTTAACTGAATTGGACAAAAGGGAATGAAGGGAGGGGTCGGAATAGAAAGACAGTAGAATGAATTGCACATGATTTTTCAATGCACATATGAACATATGACCAGTATACCCGCACAAGAATGGGATAAAAATTGTAATGGTTTTCACTCCATATATGCATAATATGTTAAAATACATCCTAGGGTCATGTGTATGTAGAAAACAAATTTTAAAAAGGAGAAATAATTTTATATGGTTTTGTATTCAAATTAACATATTTTATGCTGTCAGTGATGAGAAATATAATAATGTTTTCTGATAAATAAAGAGAGCCTGTATTTGCATATTTTTTTATTCCCAGAATGATTGTTAGACAAAGGTGACAAAACATGCACCTGAGAAAAGACAGCTTCTTCAACAAATTGTTCTGGGAAAACTGGATATCTATATGGAACATAATAAAATTAAACCCCTATCTCTCACCACACACCCAATGTGGATCAAGGACAGAGGAATTAAACCAAAATGGATCAAGGACATAGGAAATAAACCAAAGACTCTTCATTTAATAAAAGAAAAAGTAGGCCCTAATCTTCATCATGTGGGATTAGACTCCAACTTCCTTAATAAGACTCCTGTGGCACAAAAATTAAAATCATGAAAAACTCAAACTAAAAAGTTTCTCCTCAGCAAAAGAAACAATCTATGAGGTAAATAGAGGCCTACATCTTGGGAGCAAATTTTTACCCCTCATATATCATATAGAGCACTAATCTCTAGGATATATAAAGAACTCATAAAGATAAGCACCAAAAACAAACAAACAAACAAAAGCAAATAACCCAATCAATAAATGTCCAAGGACCTGCACAGACACTTCTCAGAAGAGGATATAAAATCAATCAACAAATACATGAAAAATGTTCATTATCTCTAGAAATTAGAGAAATGCAAATAAAAAATACTCAAAGATGTCATCTCACTCCAATCAAAATGGCAACTATTATGAAGACAAAAAACAATAAGTTTGGTGAGGATGTGGGGAAAAAGGTATACTCATACATAGCTGGTGGGACTGCACATTAGTGCAGCTGGTATGAAAAGCAGTGTGAAGATTACTTGGAAAACTGGGAATGGAACCACCATTTGACCCAGCTATCCCTCTTCTTGGTTTATACCCAAAGGACTTACAAAAAACATATTACAGGGAAAAAGCCACACCAGTGTTTATAGCAGCACAATTCACAGTAGCTAAACTGTGGAGCCAACCTACATGCCCTTCAGTAGATCAATGGATAAAAAGTGCAATATATACACAATGGAATATTACTCAGCAATAAAAGAAAATAAAATTATGACATTTTCAGGTAAATGGATGGAGTTGGAGTGGATAATTCTAAGTGAAGTTATCCAATCCCAAAATACAAAACCTATACTTGGGTGTTTACAGGAAGCATGGGAGAAATAGATGAACTCTGCATAGGGCAGAGGGGTAGAAGGCAAAAGAGGGAGCAGGTGGTTATAAATGAGGTGAAATTTGAAGGACATTATTATCCAAAGTACATGTATAAAGACATGAATTGGTGTGAACATACAGAGATATGAAAAATTGTGCTGTATGTGTGTAATAAGAATTGCAATGCATTTCACTGTCAGGTATTTAAAATATAAGTTAATTAAATTAAAAAAAAAGAATTGAATGTAGGGACTCAAGATTTTATATGTACACCTGTTCTCATACTAGCATTTTTTAAAATAACCTCTGATGGAAAAACCTCAATGTCCCCAAACACATGAAATTATAAGCAAAAACATGGCATTGGCATACCATGGAATATTATTCAGATTGGAACAACAACAAAAAGTTTTCAGGAGTAATTCACGAGCCTTTCAAACATTATTGCAAGTGACCTGTAGGTCACGAATTATCCAATGCTGTAAGACTTTAATGTAGAAGGTGAAATTGAGGGTAGAAATTCATATAGACAGAAAATAGAATGGCATTTACCATGAAAAAAGGTGTCAGTGGTATTTTGAAAAGAAGAAAAATCAATGGAATGGATGATGAATATTTCACAACAGTAAAAATGTGCTTACTGCTTCTTATCTGCAATCTTAGAAAGCATCTAAAGGTTCAACCAAAAAAAAAAAAAAGACCAAAACTTTAGTGGGTGGCAACTTAAATATGTATAATGTTTCAAAATTATATATATATATATATATATATATATATATACACACATACATACATACATACACACACACACACACACTCACACACACAAGTAAATAAATGATGTTGGTATTTTAAAAAAAGAAAGAAAGAAAGAAAAGGATCAAAATGGTATATTTTCTATTTTGTGCACCTTATCATAACAAGAAGCACACCTTGATCTTTTTTATATCTTAAGTGTAATATGCCTAGAGCAGAAGGACGAAACACCACAAGTTCTCATTTATTTGTAGAAAGCAATAAGTAAATTTAGTAGAACAGGATGGAATAGTGATCACAAGAGACCAGGAAGAGAATAAATAGACAGATTGAAAGAGTTCATTGAGGAGCACAAAGACCAAAATGGAAGAATCACTCCTGATACTTCTATGGCACAGTTGGATAACTATTGCTGAAAATAACCTAAAATGTGTTTCAAAATATAATTTGCACCTGGCAGGTGGCACATGCCTGTAATCCCACTGACTTCACAGACTGAAGCAGGAAGATCTTCAGTTCAAAATCAGCCTCAGTAACCCTGTCTTTAAGTAAAATAACAAAGTGGGCTGGAGTTGTGACTCAGTAGCTAAGTGCAACTGAGTTCTAACCCCAGCACCAATAAATAAATAAATAAACAAACAAATAAATAAATTTGCAATACATAAAGATAATTAACATTTAAAGAGATGAAAATACTTATTACTATAATTACTACCACTTCTATATATGTACTGAATTATCATAATGTACCCCATAAAATGAATATATCAAATATATATTAAACAGTCTCCAGTAACTTTATAAACAGCTCTGAAAAACTTATCTAAAATAAATAGAATTTCATCTGTCATGATTCTAAAGATGTCAACATATAATTTGTATACTTTCTGAAATTTTTAAAACATTTTAGTGGATTGGGTTCAAATCTTTTTTTCTTTTCTTTTTTGCCCACAAATTATACCCAGTGGTGATTAACCATTGAGCCACACCGCCAGTCTTCCTTCCTTCCTTCCTTCCTTCCTTCCTTCCTTCCTTCCTTCCTTCCTTCCTTTCTTTCTTTCTTTCTTGAAACAGGGTCTCAGTAAGTTGCTTAGATTCTTCCTAGTTTGTTAGTGAATGGGCTCAAACTTTTGATTCTCCTGCCTCAATCTCCCAAGTAGCTGAGATTACAGGTATGTGCCACATTGCAATGTATTCAAAGAAGTAGGAGGACTTCTTGCTATGGATTCAATTAAACCTCAGTCTATGCTGCTCACTCTTTCAAGGGTATGTTGCCTTATGTAGCAACAGTTTCTTCATTTTCTGGGTTTATGTTTCACAAGAGATCAAAATGTAAAACTCAAATGATAGAGAAATGTATGAAAAATGTCTGGCCTTAATAATTCATGCCATAAAATTATGGATTTGTAGTATTATTTTAATAAAATAAAATATTACCATTGCATTTCTAAAGAGATGTCTGTATTTTTTGTCACTGAAACTATCAAAAGATGTACTGTGGGAAATGTTGAAATATTATATATATATAATATATTACTGTCTCATAATATTGTTCTTTTTATGTGGTAATTTTGGATTTAAAATTATGATGTAATAAGCAACTGAAAATTGAGAACTAGTTCAAGTAACTTGTAGAAAAGTTGTACAAGTTTATCTTCTAAATATTGAAATAATCAAAATACACAATAATAATTCCTCAATTAATGATCATGTCCAATTAGTTGAAATGGTGGGATGCTGTGCCACAAGAGTTCCAGTGAATGGCAAGTATAGAAGAGAAGAAAACATTAAAAGACCCTTCACAAAATAATCTCTAGAAAGAGCATGAAAACATCTGTAAAGATGCTAAACAGCACCTGTCAAATGGGAAATAATATTAAAATTAATACTAGATTCCTCAAGCCACTAATAAATGGCACACACTCACACAAAACCCAATAGTAACAAATACTGATTGGTTGTGAAGCAGAGGAATTCTTTTTGATTGTTGCGTTGATTCCAACACAGTCTTCTGGGAAAGAAGCACTGTATTTTTTATCCTTAATAAAGTTAATATGTGATGCAGTGATTACACTTCCACATTTTATCCTCATTATTTGTAAACTGATGCCTACAGAAATGGTGTATATGCTATGGAACCTTGATCCTTCTCCCTGATGCCAATTTAATAAGGTGGATATGGTTTTGAGAAAAAGGCAAAGCAGGTGTATTATTGCTTTGCTAGTAAAGAAGTAGCACAGAGGACTCCAGTTTTAGACGCTTTGATTCTGCTCATCCGAGGGAACAGAATCTTTTATTTTTGGTGTGTGTGTGTGTGTGTGTGTGTGTGTGTGAAGTGGGGATTGAACTCAGAGGCATTAAACCACAGAGCAACATTCCCAGTTCTATTTTAAATTTTTATTAAGATACAGAGTCTCACTGAATTGCTTAGCACCTTGCTTTTGCTGAGGCTGGCTTTGAACTCAATCCTCCTGACTCATCTTCCTGAGCCACTGGAATTATAGGCATGAGTCATCATTCCTGGCAGAACAAAGAATATTTTCAAAATAAGCTATTCAAAGACTGCCCTCCAGGTACTCCCTGTAAAGAAGAGTAACTGTTCACTTGTTAATTTGGGAGATATCTATTCCTTATATCTCCTGGGGCCATCTTTGAAGTCTGAATTATTTGGTTCCTCTGGTGGATGTGTTCTCAAAGCTATCTGATTCATGGATGGGAAAAGGTGATCTAGTTCCTAGTTATGAAACAGGAGAGAGAGAGAGAGAGAGAGAGAGAGAGAGAGAGAGATGTCCTTTTTCTCCTCTCTTTTTTTAAAAGCCTCAGTGGTAGAGTGACAAGGGTTATATTCCAAGCATGGGGCAAGCCACTTTTACATATGCAAATATTCACAGCAGATTTATTCGACAACAATTTAAATTGGAGGATATATAGCAAATTAATGCTAAATGTAACATTAGTATATGGAATATATGGAAATATAGCAAATTTGCTAAAAAATCTTTATCAATTAATGAAGAAGTATATGTATTTTCAAAACAAAAATTCATTCAACAAGAAAAGAGTAGCCTATTAATTAGCTCAACAACCAAAATTAAATTTAAATGCATTTTCCTAAGTAAAAGAAGCCAGTGTAGTAGAATAAGACAAGGTCAGACACGAGAGGAGTAACAGAAATTAGATTTATTTGGCTGCAGCCAGGTTCAGAGAGAAAACGTTTTACTCTACTCAATCAATTGGCCTAAAGACCATTTTCAGGATGTTTTAGGACTTCAATCCCAGTGTATAGGGGAGGTACTCAGAGGTTCAAAATCTACAGAAGTTCCCATAATAACAGAATATTTTCACTGTTCTGGGTAAATTAACACCTCAAAAACAGTTTTTTTCAAGAATCAGTACCTGAGAATGAAAGAGCTTCTTTTGAACCTCTTTCCCCCCCTAACCTTTTGAAATATTACAATGGAGCCCAATTAGTCTTTGAAATATAAATATCCCTGAGAATATCTCTGGCCCAAAGACAAAGACTTTGTTACAATACAAAACACATTTTTTCAAATACACTTCCCACTTGAAAAAATTTCACAAAGTATATTATATCATTGCAATAAGAGATTGCTCAAAAACCTTGTGAAAAACTAGTAAAGAGGTGTTCAGCATCTGATACATTGATCTCTTTCAGGCTCATTGCAAAGTAAGATAGAACAACAGGAAATAGGATGCTTAACTACATTGAACTCTTTTGTATTTTCTTTTGCTCATAGTCATAAAACAATTATGGTAAATATTTGTAGGGAAGTTTAATTAAGATTTTCTGTATAAAAGGGGATTTCATTAGAATAAGATGCAATGGGTATTACTTTATTTCAATTAATATGACATTTCTGAGAAGGAGACAACATGGAGTAAACTAAGGCTACTGATTTTCATAGTTGGACAATAGTGCAGCCTCTGATACAAAGTGGATGTTTTTTTTTTTTCTCTTCCTGAATCACAGTTCCTGATATTTCTTTCAATAAAATTATATTAGAGAAATATTGATGCTTTTCTTTCTTTGTTGTCTATTAATATGTGCATGCTCATATCAAAACTACTCAGGAGTCTGCAGGAGTATTGCAAGTCTGTGGGAACCTTGGGTAACTTAGTGAGACTTTGTGAACAAAAGAGGCAGGAGTTGTATCTCATTGGTGGACCACCTTAAGGTTCTCTTCCCTTTACAAAATCTACTACAACAACAACCTGAACAACAGAAATCCAACAAATAACATGAAAGAGGACTTTATGAACAAGAGAATGCCTTTATTATGTTAAAAATAAAAGTGTTGGACACCATGTGAAACAATTGGAAGCTACCCACACTTCTGTTAAGTATATAAAATGGTATAGTAGGTATAGGAATAACATTGATGATTGCTAAAATTTTAAACATAGAATTACCAAATGACTTACCAATTTCATTCCTAGCTATATTTCCAAATGAACTGAAACACAGATATTCAAACACTTGAACATGAATATCAATGGCATCACCATGTCCACTAGGAAATATATGAAAATTCAAATTTCCATCAAGAATGATAAACAAATGAGTTTATGTATTTATATGTATCCATATCTGAGTAAGAACATATATGTATAGATATATTGATTTAAATATATACATGTATCTATATGTATCTATCTATCTATATCTATATCTATATCTATATATATGTTTCAATATTACTCTGCCATAAAAATGAAGTACTGATACAGGTGACCATGTAGACAAATCTCAAAAATATTAAGAAAAGTAAACAAAATCAACCATGAAATTTCACCTGTGTTATAAATACATTTACATTAAATATCAAAAAATTGGAAATCATGGAGTTAGAAAGGAGAGAGTTGGTTACCAGGGCTTGGAAGGTATGTAAGTGAGTGGTTGATTAACAGATTACATGGTTTATTTTGAGTGATTAAAATGCTTAAAACAAAGTAATTTTGGTAATTATATCACAACATTGTAAATGTAACTACTTAAATTATTATTTTTTTATTATTAGTTGTTCAAAATATTACAAAGCTCTTGACATATCATATTTTGTACATTTGATTGAAGCAGATTATGAGCTCCCATTTTTACCCCATATACAGATTCCAGATTCACATCAGTTCCACATCCACTTTTTCGTTTTATTTATTTATTTATTGTTAGTTGTTCAAAACACTACAAAGCTCTTGACATATCATATTTCATACATTTGATTCAAGCAGATTATGAACTCCTATTTTTACCCCGTATACATATTGCAGATTCACATCGGTTCCACATTCACGTTTTTACATACTGCCATACTAGTGTCTGTTGTATTCTGCTGCCCTTCCTATCCTCTACTATCCCCCCTCCCCTCCCCTCCCCTCTCCTCCCATCTTCTTTTTCTACCCCATCTATTGTAATTCATTTCTCTCTCTTGTTTTTTCCCCTTTCCCCTCACTTCCTCTTATATGAAATTTTGTATAACAATGAGGGTCTCCTTCCTTTACCACCCAAATTCCCTTCTCTCTCTCTCTCTCTCTCTCTCTCTCTCTCTCTTTCTCTCTCTCTCTCTCTCTCTCTCTCTCTTTCTCTCTCTCCCTACCCACCCTCGACCCTGTTTTATGGTGATCTACTTCACATGCTCTTCCTCCATATTCTGTTCTTAGTTGCTGTCCTTATATTAAAGAAGACATTTGGCATTTGTTTTTTAAAGATTGTCTAGCTTCACTTAGCGTAATCTGCTCTAGTGCCATCCATTTCCCTGCAAATTCCATGATTTTGTCATTTTTTATTGAAGAATAATACTCCATTGTGTATAAATGCCACAATTTTTATCCATTCATCTATTAAAGGGCACATAGGTTGGTTCCACAGTCTAGCTATTGTGAATTGTGCTGCTATGAACATCGATGTAGCAGTATCCCTATAGTATGCTCTTTTAAGGTCTTCAGGGAATAGTCCGAGAAGGGCAATAGCTGGGTCAAATGGTGGTTCCATTCCCAGCTTTCCAAGGAATCTGCATACTGCTTTCCAAATTGGCCACACCAATTTGCAGTCCCACCAGCAATGTACAAGTGTACCCTTTTCCCCACATCCTTACCAGCACTTGTTGTTGTTTGACTTCATAATGGCTGCTAATCTTTCTGGAGTGAGATGGTAATTTAGGGTGGTTTTGATTTGCATTTCTCTGACTGCTAGAGATGGTGAGCATTTTTTCATGTACTTGTTGATTGATTGTATGTCCTCCTCTGAGAAGTGTCTGTTCAGGTCCTTGGCCCATTTGTTAATTGGGTTGTTTTCTTATTGTTTAATTTTTTGAGTTCTTTGTATACTCTGGATATTAGAGCTCTATCTGAAGTGTGAGGAGTAAAAATTTGTTCCCAGGATGTAGGCTCCCTATTTACCTCTCTTATTGTTTCTCTTGCTGAGAAAAAAAAAACTTTTTAGTTTAAGTAAGTCCCATTTGTTCATTCTTGTTATTAACTCTTGTGCTATGGGTGTCGTATTAAGGAATTTGGAGCCCGACCCCACAATATGTAGAGCGGAGCCAACTTTTTCTTCTATCAGATGCAGAGTCTCTGATTTTATTTCAAGCTCCTTGATCCATTTTGAGTTAACTTTTGTGCATGGCGAGAGAAGGGGATTCAGTTTCATTTTGTTGCATATGGATTTCCAGTTTTCCCAGCACCATTTGTTGAAGATGCTATCCTTCCTCCATTGCATACTTTTAGCCACTTTATCAAATATAAGATAGTTGTAACTTTGTGGATTAGTCTCTGTGTCCTCTTTTCTGTACCATTGGTCCACCCACCTGTTTTGGTACCAATACCATGCTGTTTTTGTTACTATTGCTCTGTAGTATATTTTGAAATCTTGTATCACTAGGCTGCCTGATTCACACTTCCTGCTTAGAATTGCTTTTGCTATTCTGGGTCTTTTATTTTTCCATATGAATTCCATGATTGCTTTTTCTATTTCTACAAGAAATGCCATTGGGATTTTGATTGGCATTACATTAAACCTATAGAGAACTTTTGCTAATACCACCATTTTGATGATGTTAATTCTGCCTTTCCATGAACAGTGTATATTTTTCCATCTTCTAAGATCTTCTTCTATTTCTCTCTTTAGGGTTTTGTAGTTTTCATTTTATAAATCTTTCACCTCTTTTGTTAGGTTGATTCCCAAGTATTTTTTTTTTTTTGAGGATATTGTGAATGAGGTGTTTTTCCTCATTTCCATTTCAGAAGTTATGTCACTGATATACAGAAATGCCTTTGATTTATGCGTGTTGATTTTATATCCTGCCACTTTGCTGAATTCACTTATTAATTCTAGTAGTTTCTTTGTAGACCCTTTTGGGTGTTCTAGGTATAGAATCATGTCACCTGCAAATAGTGATAATTTAAGTTCTTCTTTTCCTATTTTTATGCCTTTAATTTCTTTTGTCTGTCTAATTCCTCTGGCCAGTGTTTTGAGAACTATATTGAATAGAAGTGGTGATAGAGGGCATCCCTGTCTTGTTCCAGATTTTAGAGGGAATGCCTTCAATTTTTCTCCATTCAGAATGATGCTAGCCTGAGGCTTAGCATAGATTGCTTTTACAATGTTGAGGTAAGTTCCTGTTATCCCTAGTTTTTCTAATGTTTTGAACATAAAGGGATGCTGTACTTTGTCGAATGCTTTTTCTGTGTCTATTGAGATGATCATATGGTTCTTATCTTTTAGTCTACTGATGTGGTGAATAACATTTATTGATTTCCGTATATTGAACCATCCTTGCATCCCAGGGATGAATCCTACTTGATCATGGTGCACAATTTTTTTGATATGTTTTTGTATCCGATTCGCCAGAATGTTATTGATGATTTTTGCATCTAGGTTCATTAGAGATATTGGTCTGTTGTTTTCTTTCTCTGAGGTGTCTTTGTCTGGTTTTGGAATCAGGGTGATGTTGGCCTCATAGAATGAATTTGGAAAAGCTCCCTCATTTTCTATTTCCTGAAATAACTTGAAAAGTATTAATTCTTCTTTAATGGTTTTGTAAAACTCTGCTGTATACCCATCCTGTCCTGGCCTTTTCTTGGTTGGTAGTGTTTTGATAGTTTCTTCTATTTCATCCATTGATATTGGTCTGTTCAAATTGTGTGTATCCTCCTGACTCAGTCTGGACAAATCATATGACTTAATAAATTTATCAATGTCTTCACTATCTTCTATTTTATTGGAATATAGGGTTTCAAAATAATTTCTAATTTTCTTCTGTATTTCTGTAGCATCTGTTGTGATATTGCCTTTTGCATCCCGTATGTTAGTAATTTGAGTTCTCTCTCTTCTTCTCTTCATTAGCATGGCTAAGGGTCTGTTTATCTTATTTGTTTTTTTTGAAGAACCAACTTTTAGTTTTGTCAATTTTTTCAATAGCTTCTTTTGTTTCAATTTCATTGATTTCTTGCCTTCTGCTACATTTGCTGTTGTTTTGCTCCTCCTTTTCTAGGGCTTTGTGATGAAGTGTGAGCTCATTTATTTATTTTTTTCTTTTTTTGAGGAATGACCTCCAGGCGATGAATTTCCCTCTCAAAACTGCTTTCATTGTGTCCCATATATTCCGATATGTTGTGTCTCTATTTTCCTTTATCTCTAAGAATTTTTTGATTCCCTCTTTTATGTCTTCAGTAATCCATTGATCATTCAGTAACATATTGTTCATTTTCCATGTGAAGTAGGATTTTTCCTTCCTTCTTTTATCATTGATTTTCAGTTTCATTCCATTATGATCAAATAAAATGCATGGTATTATCTCCACCCCTTTATATTTATTGAGGGTTGCCCTATGGCATAATATATGGTCTATTTTTGAGAAGGATCCATGTGCTACTGAGAAAAAAGTATATCCACTTGATGATGGTTGATATATTCTATATATGTCAGTTAAGTCTAGGTTATTGATTATGATATTGAGTTCTGTAGTTTCTTTATTCAACTTTTGTTTGGAGGATCTGTCCAATGGTGAGAGAGGTGTGTTGAAGTCACCCATAATGATTGTGTTGTGGTCTGTTTGATTCTTGAACTTGAGGAGAGTTTGTTTTATGAATGTCACAACACCCTTATTTGGTGCATAAATATTGATAATTGTTATGTCTTGTTGGTGAGTAGTTCCTTTTAACAGTATATAATGCCCTTCCTTATCCCTTTTGATTAACTTAGTCTTTAAGTCAATTTTATTCGATATGAGGATGGCCACCACTGCTTGCTTATGAGGTCCGTGTGCATGGTATATTTTTTCCCAAACTTTCACCTTCAGCCTGTGTATGTCTTTTCCAACCAGATGTGTCTCCTGGAGGCAGCATATTGTTGGATTTGTTTTTTAAATCCATGTTACCAGCCTATGTCACTTTATTGGTGAGTTTAAGCCATTAACGTTTAGAGTTACTATTGATATATGGTTTGTACTTTCAGCCATGTTTGATTATTTATCTTTTTTTTTTTTAATTTGGTTTGTTTCTCCATGATTAGCTTTCCCCCTGCCCTCTGGCTTTACTGAGGTACTTCCCACTGTTGGTTTTGGTTATTGTTTTTCATTTCTTCCTCGTGTAGTGTTTTGCTCAAGATGCTTTGCAATGTTGATTTTCTGGCTGCAAATTCTTTTAACTTTTGTTTATCATGAAAGATTTTTTTTTTTCATTTTCATACCTGAAGCTTAATTTTGCTGGGTACAAAATTCTTGGTTGGCATCCATTGTCTTAATTTTTTGAAATATCTTGTTCCAGGATCTTCTCGCTTTCAGCGTCTGTGATGAAAAATCCATTGTTAAACTTATTGGTTTACCCCTGAATGTAATCTGCCTCCTTTCTCTTGTAGCTTTTAATATTTTCTCTTTGTTCTTTATATTGGATATCTTCATAACAATGTGTCTTGGCATTGGTCTACTGTGATTTTGTATGCTCGGTGTCCTGTATGCATCTACAATTTGTACATCTGTTTCCTTTTTTATTTCTGAAAAGTTTTCTATAATTATTTCATTCAGCAGTTTGCTCATTCCCTTGGTTTCTACCTCTATACCTTCCTCTATCCCGATGACTCTTAAGTTTTTTTTTTTTTTTTTTATGTTATCCCATATCTCTTGGATGTTTTATCCGTGATATTTTACCAGCCTTTCTGAGTTGGCTAGACTCTTTTCAAGATGATATATTTTGTCTTCATTATCTGACGTTCTGGCTTCTACTTGCTCCACTCTGTTAGTGATACTCTCATTTGAGTTTCTAATTTGGTGTATAGTTTCCTTCATTTCTAGAATTATTGTTTGATTTTTTTAATAATCTCTATCTCCTGATAAAGATGCTTATTTGCTTCTTTTATCTGTTTATATAATTCATTTTCAATGTGTTCTTTCATTGTTTGAATTCACTGTCTCATATCCTCTTTAAGATTCCATTCCATCTCTCTAAGATATTCCTTGAGTTCTTTATTTGACCATTTTTCTGATGCCTCTAGGTCTTCCTGAATATTTAGGCTGTCCTGCATTCTTTGTACTCCTTTTCTTACTTGCTTTTTCATGCTGCTCATGTTACTTCTTGTTCTGTTTGACTACTGAGTTACTGTTTACTCCTATAAATTTATTTGATTCTTGGGAGGAAAGGTATTAGAAGGAAAGGGAAGAAGTCACTAAAGAGAATGAGAGGAAACAGGTAGAATTCAAGGAATGGGGAATAAGGAAATTGAAAAGAAATGAAAAGACAGAAGGAAAAAAAGAAAAGAAAAAAAATTTAAAAATAATCAAAAAAATAAAAATAAAAATATTTTTAAAAAATTTAAAAAATAAAAATGAAAAAAACCCACACATAATGAAAAAAAAAATAAATGCAGTCTTAGAGTTTGATTAACTTCTCTTCCAGTAGGTGGAGCTGTGCCCACCCGGCCAAGCTTCTCCTCTCAATATGCGGGAACCAATCACTGTGCAGCAGCTCCTCCTCCCCGACTGGTCAGGTCTCCAATCCTGAGTGCCTAGGGCCTTTTCTTGTGTCTAGTCACTTCCCCAGTTTTCCTCCAGCCATGCCCAGCTCACAGGTGACACTCACCACAATACTGGCTACACTCCAGGTCTGCTGCTTCCGGGAGCTCTATTTTCCTGAAGGACTGGGCACACTCTCCCTATTTGCCATTCCCTCAGACCCTAAGTTTGTGAAGCTCAGGTTTGAGAACCCTCAGTGTATTTTGCTTGCCCTCCAGTAGCCATGCCCCCGGTAGCTGGTGCAAGAGACCTCAGTTGTCAGCACTGGTGGGAGCGGTAGCCAGGGGTCCCGCGCCACGGGTCCTGCACCACTTCTGATTCCCTCGGTCTGACGATCATGCTCACAGGAGTGCTGGGAGGGGCCCTTGAGGTTTCCCTGCTGTGTGGAGAGGGAAGACTAGGTGGTTACACACCTGCAGCCGCCATTTTCAATGAAGTTATCTCCTTCACCGCATTCTGGTGACGTCATGTCCCCGCCATATTGGTATCCCATGAGAATGGCGACAGTTCATTCCCTTTGCCAGGTGACCAATGCAACGAGTGGGTCCTGACTGGCTATCCCAAGCCCCGTCTCAATCCTGTGGGCACTGCCTATGAAGGCTAGGTTGGTATTAACCTCCGCAGTTTCAGAAGGGCCGACCAGTTGTTTCAGCGGGATCATTTAGCACTGAGTCACAGTGGTTTGTCTTCAAGATGCAGGCGAAAGGGAGCTTGAATTCAGCCGATCCGGGCTCGGTGTGTGTTCTGAGAGTCACAGACTGTTCGCCCCAGATCAATGTCAGCTCAGCATTGCCTAGTGATCCTGAGCAAACAGCATTTAGGCAGTTTAAGACTCCTTATGCCCGCACAGCTGAAGAGGTCAGAGACTTGATCTCTCTGTGCCCGCCGACATGTTGGATCTCCCTTAAATTATTTTTTGATAGGTACTTTTATGAGAATTCAACCTCAATAAAACCAATAAGAAAAAAAAAAAAAACTTGAAAACACTGAAGTCTATGCAATAATAGGAAGAAGGGACAGAAATGAACTATGGAATTGGACATAACTTCCTTATCTTTGTATTTGAACACATGACCAGAGTGACTGCATTATCTAGAACCACAAAAATAGAATCCTAAATACAATGAGTTATACTCCATGTATTTATAATATGCCCAAATATTTCCTATCATAATGCATATCTAAAAAAAACCCAAATAAAATAAAATTTAAAAAATAAACTATGGAGTTATAGTCTCCAACATGTACTCTGCATGACCAAACAAAAGCATGGATGGTAACACTGGATACCAGAAATCAAGAGCCTTCTCTGTGTCAGGCAGTATTCTTGATTCATTATTTACTTTGTTTTTATCTTTACACTATCTTGGGTACTGATTGGAAGATTTCTTATCTAACAGGTGAGTACAGCAAATTTGAGGGATGACTGATTGTTCCAAGGTCACCATCTATGCAGACTAAGGCTCTGAAAACTAATTTATGTGATTTTCAATTTCTATATCATGTATCACAATACAAAGTCAGTCAGTATTGTTGGTGTTTTGTTTTGTTTTTGTTTGTTTTATTTTTCCCTGGTGAGTGGAGGAAGCAAGAGGTAGAAATTACAACAGGGCACCAAGAATCATCTGCATAAATTATCATTATTAAAAACTTGATTGTGGTCATTGCTACACTGTAAAAAGGTATATACCACATGACAAATTATGTATGTATAGTTTATTGTATTTTAGTATTATCCTAATAAAATTGTTTTAAATTTGAATGAAAGAAATAAATATAGTCCTCCAAAACCCAAGTATATATTTAGAAAGCATAGAAAAAGATGCTGAATGTTATAAGTTATTAAGTAATTACAAATGAAACACACCTATAAAAGTTTAAAAAATTTCAAACTCGACAATATCAAGAGCTGGCAAAGATGGGGAATAAGAAGAACTCTCATACATTGCTGTTGGGAAAACAAAATTGGACAGCCACTCTGGAAGAAAGTTCGGTATACACTTAATATGGCCCACTAATTGTATTTTTCAGTGTTAATTCAATGAAATTGAAAGTTATGTCCACACAAAACCCACATACAAATATCCACAGATTCTTCATTCATGATTACCAAGAACAGGAAGCAGCTAAGAGAGATATCAGTAGCTGTTTACCTGTTATTAATGTAAACACTGTGATAAATCTATACACTGGAGGGTTATTCAAAAATTGTCAAAAAATAAAATTTACTATTAAACATGGAGACAGCATAAATATATACTGCCAGAAACAATATATTGTCTGAAATATCATATTTGTATAATTCCAAATATATGACATTCTGGAAAAGTCAAAACACTGAAAACATTAAACATTGCCAAGAAACCAGGGAGAGTAGAAGATGTTTAAAGAGGTGAAGAATAGTGATTTCTGGCATGGTGAATCCACTCTGTAAGATGCCATCATGGTGAAAATTGACATTATTCCTTATCAATGCTTAAAAATCTGTAAAATTAGTGTTTTCATAAATAATTAAACTATTCATTGCTATTCAAAATTATTTAACATCATCACTTTTGGCAAAACATTTTGAGTTTTACTTCCATAAAATATTTCTCAGTAATACACAAAGAAAAAAATTGTAGAAATTCTGAATAAGGGAAAGCATAGAGGAACATGGTACTATGTGCTTTGTTTTTCTGTAAATCTACATGTCTCCTTAAAATAAACTTTGTTAATTAAAACAATCAAAGAAGGCTTGGTGATTTTCCTAGCCTCAAACATGCATGGCCTAGGACTGACCCTCAACAAAAAAATTTGCACTGAGAATTAATAATTTCCAACAATCTTGTTTTCCTTTTGTTTTTTTCTTTCTTTCATTTTCTTTCTTTCTTTCGTTCTTTCTTTCTTTTTTTGTATTTTTTTTTCTGTGAAGTGTTGCTGGAGTTTTCCTACAAAAAATTCAAGAAAATCTATTTCTACAATTTTCATGATCTTTTTAGATAATAGTGAACATAAGCCCTTAGTGAATAAACTAGTAACTTATTAAAAAGATGCTTATACATCAATAAAAATGATTATTTATCACTCTGCTCCATAGGTAGCAATTCTTTGAATACTAAGGAAAATATTTTCTAAACTTATTTTACTACAAATAATCATGAGAAAATTATCTGAGATTTTTTTGAGTCCACCTCACTTCTACTATGCTACCTATAAAATGAGATTACTTTTTTTTCTTACCCAACAAATATCTGGTTGAAATAAATGAAGATGGTCCAAGTAAAGTGGTGTGCTGATACACATTAAGGGGCAGATAAATTGTGGGTGATATTACTTAGAAATGCAGTTCTATTGATAATATAAATACTAGGCATTTGATGAGACTGAAAATTCCATATTCTTTCTTCATACTTTCTTTATAACTTAATCCTTCCCATGTAGATCTTTCATTTCTGAGCTATGGCAGTTACTAACACTATCCTACCAGAAACAGATAACAGGGTTCATGAGTCATTTCTGTCCAGATTAAGTTCCATTATTCTCACAACAATATTTAGTAGATTTGGACATGACCAGGGCCAGTCAGTACCTTCTTTTACATTTCTCAGGCAAGATTAACAGAAAAGAGGTTCTCATTGTGGTTCCTAGAATGGGAAAGAAAAATTCCTGCATGATTGGCATCTACAGTTCATTTTTTTTTCACAGTTATTAAACTACCTGCTCATGGCTAAGCTGAACTGTACAGTAGCTGAAGAAATTATCTTCAAGCACATATTGGTTCATAATGACAATGTATATCTGCTAAATATTCAATTTGATGAGGTAGAGAGAATCAGAAGATGAACTACAATGGGAAGGGGTAATTGGAAGAAAAACTGGCTCCCTCAGAAACAAGGTGCTTTAACCTGTTTTCATTCTCAAATCAGAAAAACCATTAGTCAAATGTGTTCCTTCCTTTCTCTCTTCTCTACTTTCTTCCTTTCTCATTTTCTTGGTTATTTCCTTCTTATCTCTCACTCTCCATCCCTTCTTTGATTTCTTTCTAAGAGAAGATGTCACAGTTTACTCTTCATATTTACTTCTCACAAACTAGTCATAAAGCTCTATGGGAGCCATATACATTTATATTAGGTATCATTACTCTGAATTTTTTTTAGTTGAAAACTTGAAAAATATATTTTAAGAGTATACACACTCACATAAAACATTAGGTTTTTTTGTTTGTTTGTTTAATTTATTTTCTTATACAACAAGCCATACATGTCCAGGGTCTAGTGAGAAGCCTTACATTGTTTTGCTACGAACAAAACCAAAAACAAACAAACGAACAAAAATGACAACAGTAATAAATACCAAATTATTTTTATTACATTACTGACTTTTCTGTAATAAGAGCAGTTTATAATAATTTAGAGACAGTTATTTTATCTTTTCTTGAGAAGTATTCAAACTTTCAAAGGAATTTTCACTGATTTTTTCACCCAAATATCAAAGGATGATTTTGTTCACTGAAAACTTTAAAGAAAAAATGCATTTCAAAGACAATTTAAATTCATTCAATGAATGACAACAGACTTTGGGTGTTAAGGTAAAGTAAGCATTTTCTACAGAAAATTTTGTAATTTTAAAACAAAAAGGTAATTGCATCATCAGAGTACGGCTTTGCTCCAAATATCTGAATCCACACATTGATGTCAGAATGGCCAAAGCTTGGGAAAAAATGAAATTTTTCTTGCAGAAGACTCAAAGCCCTGGGTACCTATTTCTGTGTATTCATGTGTCTTTAAGGCACTGGGAGACTATTCTGGAAGAGGCAGCAGAGTTAATGAATATTGCAGCATTATTCAAAGTGTAGCCATTTATCTGAAAAGACTTTCTGTTATTACTGAGTTTATTCATGGAAAATAGTCATTTTTCCTTCCTGGTCATAGATGTGTCAAAAACAGTTTAACAAGTTGAACTTGAGAATTCCTTCTACCACAGCCTAGTTTATTAGTTTCCCTTGAAATGAAGCATTTTATTGAATTTATTAAAATATGTGTGTAAACTATTATGTTCTACTCTGTCCTCAGCAGCAAGAGAACTGATAATCTATTTGCTTAAGTTTGTTTCTTTCTACAAAACATCTCTAGGCTTCACATTTGGGTTTTCAGCTAAATTCAGCATGATGTTTATGATAGAGCTCCTCTTATTTCCCTATTTCTTAACACTGTAATAGTATCTTATATTCTCCTACTCTACAAACACCTAAATATCTTAGTGTAGTAATTATCCCAATACACACACACACACACAAACACACACACACACAAACACACACACACAAATGAATAATGTTGATTCCACCTTTCATGGAACTTAGTTTAATTCAGAAGTATTTCATAATCTTCATCCTGCTCTCATGGGGGCTCTGTCACTTCCCTTGACTGATCCTCTTGTGTTTCATTTATTTCAAAGGTTTTCACATTTATTTCAGGTTTTTTCAGGAGAATTATGTCAAGAATATGAATGACATTACACTCCCTTAGCAATAAATTTGATAATATTGGAGAGTTAGAGTGTTAAAATATTTTATCCCATCATTTCATACTTCCATGTAGAGACTCTGATAGAAATTACAGCTACTTTAAGTGTTGTATGGATCAAAAACTTAAGATGTGGGCTAAAAATTTTCAGTAAAATACCCAAATTGAAGTCATGGCTGTGTTATTTAATGAAGTTTTAACAAGTGAACACAAAACACTGGACACACACACACATATGTTTAATGAAAGGAATCTTGGAGGTGTCAGTCCTCTCCTGGGGAAAACAAAAAAATGTTTAAAAAATATTGTTATTTGAGTACTAACATTTGTCAATGCAGGCTAATGTTAAGGAAGACATTTCTCCTCTAAAGCATGAAATCTTGAGTGTACTACATTAATTCTCCAAAGGAAGGGTTTATCACAAGCCTAACAACTAAGAAAAAAACCCATTATCAGAAGAATTCTCAGCCAAGTTCTACAAGAAATTGAAAAAAAGAATGATCACCAATTCTTCTAAAATTATTTTATGAAATAGAAAATAGTAAAACCTTCTAACCTCATTCTATGAAACTAATATAAACCTGATGCAAAAAACAGACAAAGACACATCAAGGAAAGAACATTTCAGACCAGTATTCCTGATGAACAAAGATGTAATAATTCTCAATAAAATTATGGCAAACAGCATACAAAATCATATTAAAAAGATTGTACAACATGATCAGTGGGCTTTGTCCCAGGGATGCCGGGTTGGTTCAAAACATGGAAATCAATAAACATTTTTTAAATAAATAGATGTAAAGACAAGAATCAAAAAAATTATCTCAACAAATTCAGAAAAAGCATTTGACTAAATACATGGTCAAAATACTAGAAAACTATATATAATAGAAAAATATATTAACACTATAAAAGCTCTCTATGGTAAACACAAGGGAAATCTTCTTCTTCTTCTTCTCCTTTTTTTTTTTTTTTTTTTTTTTGAGTAAGAAGATTTTACTGAAAACAGACAGAAAACCGGACAAAGGATTACAAACAGGAATGTGGACTCCTAGTAAAACAAAAAGGGCAGGGAAAAGGGGTGTCAGAAGGACAAAAGAAGGTAGTGAGAGTGAGGAAAAGGCGTGATATTTTTTTTTCTTCTTCCCATTTCTTATAAAAAAGCCAACACAAAGAAACACATGCACACACAACCCTTTGTTCCTGAGTAGAAACATAAATACGGAAGAAAACTCTGTTCTTCTCTCTTCCAAAGGCAAAAAAAAAAAAAAAAAAATGAGTAAAAGAAAAGGCAGGCTGAAGGCTGCGCCTCACAGAGCCCCTTCTGCAGCAGTGTGTACAAGGGGTGGCTGGGGCTTGGGTTTGTGTGACACGGGAACAGAGGCAGCACAAGGGGGTGTCATGCACTCGCCCCCAAGCCCCCAGGAGCAGGGGGTCCATCTTGTCAAGTCCAAGGCACCCTCTCCAAGTCCTTGGCACCCTCTTTGAGGAGGTCGCCAGGGCCGCACTATACTAACTCCTGGGGGTTCCATCCCCGCCCCCTGCAAGCCCGCCCCTCAAGAGGGGGCGGGCCGCGGATGCGCCCTGTGCTTGGGCTCAGTACCAGGGCACCTAGTGCTGAGGTAGCAGCTAGCGACTGCTGTTGACATGGCTGAGGACTTTCTGCTTGAGCTGCACCACCTGCTTGGGCAGCAGGCTCCTGGTGGACGTCAGCTCCGTGTTCTGACTCTTGAGCTCTTCACTTTCTCCTCCAGGTGAGAGATGCTCCAGCTTTCCCTCTGCGCACTTGGAGGCATGCAAAGTTGCTGCTGCTGCCACTGACGCCATTGCCCAGGCTGCTCAGTGCCTCATCACCATAGAAAAGTGTTTCCAGACTCTGCATCACCATTGAGCCCGGTGAGGGAGGAGTGGCCATGGCCTCCCTGGGGGCTCGCTCCCCTCCCCTGCCCATTCAGCCCTGTGCCCACCCAGGCAGTGGCCGCTGTGCCTGGGCCTTCTGTGGCGGCTCCACGGAAACATTATTCTTAAGGGAGAAAAAATTCCCTCTAAAATTCAAAAAAAGGAAAAGGATTCTTTTTTTTTTTGCCACTTCGATTCAACATCATCCTTGAAGCTCTATCCAAAACCTGTTTCTATTCATTTATCTTTAATAAATAAATGAAAAGATAAATGAATAGAAACATAGGAAATGAAACTATCACTACTTACTAATGACATGATTCTATATTTAGAAAATCCAAAAAAAATTTCACTTCAAAAATTTCTTGACTAATGAATTCAGCAAACTAGCAGAATATAAAATAAACACCCATAAATCAAATGAATTTCTACACTCAATCAATGAATTCAGTGTAAAAAAAATTAGGAAAACCACCCCATTAACAAAGGCCTCAAAAAAGAAAAAGAAAGAATAAAATAAAATACTTGGGAATCAATCTAAAAAGAGGTAAAATACCTCTACATTGAAAACCACAGAACACTAAAGATAGAAATTGAAGATCTCCCATGCTCTTGGATAGGAAGAATGATCATAGTCAAAATGGCGATACTAACACAATACTTATACAGATTCAGTGCAATTCCTTTTAAACGTCCAATGACATTCTTCATAAAACTAGAAAAAGCAATCATGAAATTCATTTGAAAAAATAGGAGAGCCACAATAGTTATTCTCAACAAGCAATTCTCAACAAAATGATTGAATCAATATACATCACAATACTAGACCTTAAACTGTACTACAGAGAAATAATAAAAAAAGAAAGAAAGAAAAAGAAAATCCCATATCAAAAGACATATAGACCAATCCATACTATACAAAGGTGACCAAAACATAAATTGGAGAAAAGATAGCCTCTTCAACAATTGGTGCTGAGAAAACTGGAAATCTGTATGTAGAAAGATGAAATTAAACTTCTCTCACTGTGCTCAAAAATCAACTCAAAGTAGATCAAAGATTTACACATGAGAATGGAGGCCCTGTGCCTAACAGAAAAAATAAAGAAGGTCCAAATCCTCATCCTGTTAGCTGACTTAATAAACAAGAGTCCTAAAACACAAACAGTAAAATTAAGAATCAATAAATGGGATGGATTCAAACTAAGAATCTTACTCTCTGCAAAGGAAGCAATCTATAATATGAAGAGAGAGCCTACAGAATGGGAGAATAAATCCTTACCACATACACATCAAATAGAACAATAATCTCCAAGATATATAAGAACTTAACAAACTTATTGCCAAAAAAAGAGACATAACCCATCAATAAATGAACGAAGAAACTGAACAGCCACTTCACAGAAGAAGAAATACAATTGATCAATGAACGTATAAAAAGACCATCATCTTTAGCAATTAGAGAAATGCAAATCAAAACGATTTCAATATTTTATTTCACTGCAGTCATAATGGCAATTATCAAGAATAAGAGCAATAATAGTGTTCATGAGGATGTGGGAGAAAAGGTAAACTCATACATTGCAGGTGGCCACATCAATGTAGAGTAGGTCAGTTCACAACAGCTAAACTATGGAACAAACCTAGGTATCCTTCAACAGATGAATGAATAAATAAAATGTGATATATATATATATATATATATATATATATATATATATATATATATATATGTGTGTGTGTGTGTGTGTGTATGTGTGTGTGTGTGTTTGTGTATGTGTGTGTGTTTGTGTATGTGTGTGTGTGTGATAGAATATTACTCAACCTAGAAAGAATAAAATTATGCCACTTGCTGGCAAATGGATGAAACTTGAGAATACCACACTAAACTAAATAAACCAATAGCAAAATTTGAAAGGCTGAATATTTTATCTGATGTGCAGATGCTAATTCACATGGAAGGTACTAGACAAGAATAAATGCACTTTGGATTAGAGAGAGGGAAGCAAAGGGAGGGAAAGAGGTATGCGGTTCTGAAGGCTCATGAAATGGATCAGATATTATTACTCTCTACGCTTATACAATTACATGACCGGTGTAATTCTGCATCATGTACAAAAAAAATATGTGAAGTTTTACTCCATTTATGTACACTCTGTCAATGCATTATACTGTTATGTATAGCTAATTTTAAAAATGTCAAAAATATAGAATCAAACAAATTACAAACTATAAGAATTAAAACATGGTTGTACTGAAATAGAAGGCAACATGTAGACCAATGCATAGAAAAGAGAACAAGGATAAGCCCAGACATTCACTTCACACTCATCTTTGAGAAGAAGTCCAACAATACAGAATGAATAAAGGATAGTTAGTCTCTTTAACAGATGGTGCTGAGGACACTCAATATCCACATGGGAAAGAAAGAAAACCAAAACATATCTTGCACCATATCAAAATATCAACTCAAAGAGGAAAAAATATAACAGTGAGATGTGAATCCGTAAAATTCCTGGAAGAAAATACAGGGGTCCCCTTTACCAATATTTTACAATCCTAATAAGGTGACAAATATGATCACTACACAGTGTTACATGTATTGAAATGTCATGCTATACAACACAAGCAGATGAAGTTGCTATTTTTTCAATCTAAAATAGAAAAAAAGAAAGAAGAGCTTAAGTTTGTAAGCAAAATATACAAAGAAAACACAGAAGAAACACTTTACAATATTGCTTTAGGAAATGGTCCTTTGGTTATGACAGTAAAAGGACAGGGAACAGAACCATAAGCAGACAAGTATAATTCCATTAAACCAAAAGCTTCTGCACAACACAGTAAAACATAAACAGGGAAAAGATTCAACTGTTGGAATGAGAGAAATTAATTACACATCACCAGAGAAGAGTATAAAATCGGAAACACAAAATAATCTCTATGAAAACCCATTAAGTGATCTGGGTACAGTGGGACATACCTTGAATACCAGTGGTTTGAGAAGCTGAGGTGGGAGGAACAGAAGTTAAAAACCAGCCTCATCAAGTTAGCCAGGCACTAAGCAACTTAATGAGACCATGTATCTATCTATCTATATATATATATATATATATATATATATATATATATATATATATATATATATATATATATATATATATATATAGAGAGAGAGAGAGAGAGAGAGAGAGAGAGAGAGAGAGAGAAGCATGTTTGCAAAGAAATGTGTTTAGGGTAAAATGGGGTGCTGCTCTTCAATGGATA
Source organism: Marmota flaviventris (assembly GCF_047511675.1). Lineage (NCBI taxonomy): Eukaryota > Metazoa > Chordata > Mammalia > Rodentia > Sciuridae > Marmota > Marmota flaviventris. The sequence continues at coordinate 117,391,817 of NC_092508.1, forward strand.
TAAAATTTTAATTGCATAAAATAAACAACTTCTAGATATTTGCAGCAAAATTCTGTACTTATACTTTAAAATAGTATAATGTTCACTTATATGTTTTCAGAGTACGTATATCCTACTTAGTGTTCTTACTATTGTGCAAGGGAGGAAGGGAGGATACAAGGGACTGAGGGAGAGAAGGATGATGGAGAGAGAGGAGGAGGCAGAAGGTAGGGAAAGGAGGTCTAGCCCCATGATGCTCTTCCTACACAGTCAGGATTACTGCTCAAGGTGGACCTGTCCTTGATTGAATATTCTGCAATTGCTATCATAATTTTTATTGATTTTACCTTACTACTTGTTTTTCATAAGTAAATTCCAAGAAGGCAGTGGACCACAGGTATAAACACAGCATATAAATGTAACCTGCAGGTATAGTGCATTTGACCACCTCAAGAACACTGAGTTTTCATTCCCATTATCACAAATTCCAGCAGGCAAGGAAATATGGTAGCTAAGAGAGAGTTGAGTACAATGTGACCATGTCTTATTTACCAGTAAGTAAAAAAAGGGAGCATGATGAAACCCAGGGAGGCCACACCTTAATGTTCAACCAGAATTAGATTCAAATACAGAAAGAAGACAGCTTTGTCACTCAAGGTACTTCACTGTGTTAACCCACCTCTCCAGCTGAGAATATGAAGGTAAAGGAAAAATAGGGTGATCCACAGTCATTTTTCTTTTCTTTTTTTTTTCAGATTTATTTTTTTATTTTTCTTTTTTTTTTCTTTTTTTTTATTGTTGGTTGTTCAAAACATTACATAGTTCTTGATATATCATATTTCACACTTTGATTCAAGTGGGTTATGAACTCCCATTTTTAGCCCATATACAGATTGCAGAATCACATCAATTACACATACATTGATTTACATATTGCCATACTAGTGACTGTCGTGTTCTGCTACCTTTCCTATCCTCTACTATCCCCCCTCCCCTCCCCTCCCCTCCCCTCTTCTCTCTCTACCCCCTCTACTGACCTTCATTTCTCCCCCTTGTATTATTTTTCCCTTTCCCCTCATTTCCTCTTGTATGTTCTTTTGTATAACCCTGAGGGTCTCCTTCCATTTCCATGCAATTTCCCTTTTCTCTCCCTTTCCCTCCCACCTCTCATCTCTGTTTAATATTAATCTTCTTCTCATGCTCTTTGTCCCTACTCTGTTCTTAGTTACTCTCCTTATATCAAAGAAGACATTTGGCATTTGTTTTTTAGGGATTGGCTAGCTTCACTTAGCATAATCTGCTCTAATGCCATCCATTTCCCTGCAAATTCTATGATTTTGTCATTTTTTAATGCAGAGTAATACTCCATTGTGTATAAATGCCACATTTTTTTAATCCATTCGTCTATTGAAAGGCATCTGGGTTGGTTCCACAGTCTTGCTATTGTGAATTGAGCTGCTATGAACATCAATGTAGCAGTGTCCCTGTAGCATGCTCTTTTTAGGTCTTTAGGGAATAGACCAAGAAGGGGAATAGCTGGGTCAAATGGTGGCTCCATTCCCAGCTTTCCAAGAAATCTCCATACTGTTTTCCAAATTGGCTGCACCAATTTGCAGTCCCACCAGCAATATACAAGTGTACCCTTTTCCCCACATCCTCGCCAGCACTTCTTGTTATTTGACTTCATAATGGCTGCCAATCTTACTGGAGTGAGATGGTATCTTAGGGTGGTTTTGATTTGCATTTCTCTGACTGCTAGAGATGGTGAGCATTTTTTCATGTACTTGTTGATTGATTGTATGTCCTCCTCTGAGAAGTGTCTGTTCAGGTCCTTGGCCCATTTGTTGATTGGGTTGTTTGTTATCTCATTGTCTAATTTTTGGAGTTCTTTGTATACTCTGGATATTAGGGCTCTATCTGAAGTGTAAGGAGTAAAGATTTGTTCCCAGGATGTAGGCTCTCTATTTACCTCTCTTATTGTTTCTTTTGCTGAGAAAAAACTTTTTAGTTTGAGTAAGTCCCATTTGTTGATTCTAGTTATTAACTATTGTGCTATGGGTGTCCTATTGAGGAATTTGGAGCCCGACTCCAGAGTATGTAGATCATAGCCAACTTTTTCTTCTATCAGATGGTGTGTCTCTGATTTGATATCAAGCTCCTTGATCCATTTTGAATTCACTTTTGTGCATGGCGAGAGAAAGGGATTCAGTTTCATTTTGTTGCATATGGATTTCCAGTTTTCCCAGCACCATTTTTGAAGATGCTATACTTCCTCCATTGCATACTTTTAGCCCCTTTATCAAATATAAGATAGTTGTAGTTTTGTGGATTGGTTTCTGTGTCCTCTATTCTGTACCATTGGTCCACCCGCCTGTTTTGGTACCAGTACCATGCTGTTTTTGTTACTATTGCTCTGTAGTATAGTTTGAAGTCTGGTATCGCTATACCACCTGATTCACACTTCCTTCTTAGCATTGTTTTTGCTATTCTGGGTCTTTTATTTTTCCATATGAATTTCATGATTGCTTTCTCTATTTCTACAAGAAATGCCGTTGGGATTTTGATTGGCATTGCATTAAACCTATAGAGAACTTTTGGTAATATCGCCATTTTGATGATGTTAGTTCTGCCTATCCATGAACAGGGTATATTTTTCCATCTTCTAAGATCTTCTTCTATTTCTCTCTTTAGGGTTCTGTAGTTTTCATTGTATAAGTCTTTCATCTCTTTTGTTAGGTTGATTCCCAAGTATTTTATTTTTTTTGAAGATATTGTGAATGGAGTGGTTGTCCTCATTTCCATTTCAGAGGATTTGTCGCTGATATACAGGAATGCCTTTGATTTATGCGTGTTGATTTTATATCCTGCCACTTTGCTGAATTCATTTATTAGCTCTAATAGTTCCTTTGTAGAGCCGTTTGGGTCTGCTAGGTATAGAATCATATCATCTGCAAATAGTGATAATTTAAGTTCTTCTTTTCCTATTTTTATGCCTTTAATTTCTTTAGTCTGTCTAATTGCTCTGGCCAGTGTTTCGAGAACTATGTTGAACAGAAGTGGTGAAAGAGGGCATCCCTGTCTTGTTCCAGATTTTAGAGGGAATGCCTTCAATTTTTCTCCATTCAGAATGATGCTAGCCTGAGGCTTAGCATAGATTGCTTTTACAATATTGAGATATGTTCCTGTTATCCCTAGTTTTTCTAGAGTTTTGAACATAAAGGGATGCTGTACTTTGTCGAATGCTTTTTCTGCATCTATCGAGATGATCATATGGTTCTTATTTTTAAGTCTATTGATGTGGTTAATAACATTTATTGATTTCCGTATATTGAACCAGCCTTGCATCCCAGGGATGAATCCTACTTGATCATGGTGCACAATTTTTTTGATATGTTTTTGTATCTGATTCGCCAGAATTTTATTGAGGATTTTTGCATCTAGGTTCATTAGAGATATTGGTCTGAAGTTTTCTTTCTTTGAAGTGTCTTTGTCTGGTTTAGGTATCAGGGTGATGTTGGCCTTGTAGAATGAATTTGGAAGTTCTTCCTCTTTTTCTATTTCCTGAAGTAGCTTGAAAAGTATTGGTATTAGTTCCTCTTTAAAGGTTTTGTAAAATTCTGCTGTATACCCATCCGGTCCTGGGCTTTTCTTAGTTGGTATTCTTTTGATGGTTTCTTCTATTTCCTCGATTGATATTGGTCTGTTTAGGTTGTCTATATCCTCCTGACTCAATTTGGGCAGATCATATGACTTAAGAAATTTATCTATGCCTTCACTATCTTCTAAATTATTGGAGTATAAGGATTCAAAATAATTTTTGATTATCTTCTGTATTTCTGAAGTGTCTGTTGTGATATTGCCTTTTTCATCCCATATGCTAGTAATTTGAGTTCTCTCTCTTCTCTTCGCTAGCATGGCTAAGGGTCTGTCGATTTTGTTTATTTTTTCGAAGAACCAACTTTTAGCTTCGTCAATTTTTTCAATTGTTTCTTTTGTTTCGATTTCATTAATTTCAGCTCTGATTTTAATTATTTCTTGCCTTCTACTTCTTTTGCTGTTGTTTTGCTCTTCTTTTTCTAGGATTTTGAGATGAAGTATGAGATCATTTATTTGTTGGTTTTTTTCTTTTTTTAAGGAATGAACTCCAAGCAATGAATTTTCCTCTTAGAACTGCTTTCAATGTGTCCCATAGATTCCGATATGTTGTGTCTGTGTTTTCATTTATCTCTAAGAATTTTTTAATTTCCTCCTTGATGTCTTCTATAACCCATTGATCATTCAGTAACCTATTGTTCATTCTCCAAGTGATGTATGCTTTTTCCTTCCTTCTTTTATCGTTGATTTTCAGTTTCATTCCATTATGATCAGATAGGATGCATGGTATTATCTCTACTCCTTTATATTGTCTAAGAGTTGCCCTGTGACATAATATATGATCTATTTTTGAGAAGGTCCATGTGCTGCTGAGAAAAAAGTGTAACTGCTTGATGTTGGGTGGTATATTCTATATATGTCAATTAAGTCTAGGTTATTAATTGTGTTATTGAGTTCTATAGTTTCCTTATTCAACTTTTGTTTGGAAGATCTGTCCAGTGGCGAGAGAGGTGTGTTGAAGTCTCCCATGATTATTGTATGGTGGTCTATTAGACTCTTGAACTTGAGAAGAGTTTGTTTGATGAACATAGCTGCACCATTGTTTGGGGCATATATATTTATGATTGTTATGTCTTGTTGGTGTATGGTTCCCTTAAGCAGTATGTAGTGTCCCTCTTTATCCCTTTTGATTAACTTTGGCTTGAAATCTATTTTATTTGATATGAGTATGGACACTCCTGCTTGTTTCCGAAGTCCATATGAGTGATATGATTTTTCCCAACCTTTCACCTTCAGCCTATGTATGTCTTTTCCTATCAAATGCATCTCCTGTAGGCAGCATATTGTTGGGTCTTGTTTTGTGATCCATTCTACTAGCCTGTGTCTCTTAATTGGTGAGTTTAAGCCATTAACATTTAGGGTTATTATTGAGATATGGGTTGTTGTTCCAGCCATATTTGTTTATTTATGTTACTAAACATGGTTTGTTTTCCTCTATGATTACCCCCCCCTTCACTGTCCTACCTCCCACTGTTGGTTTTCATCATTATTTTCCATTTCCTCTTCCTGTAATGTTTTGCCAAGGATGTTTTGAAGAGATGGTTTTCTAGCTGCATATTCTTTTAACTTTTGTTTGTCATGGAAGGTTTTAATTTCATCTTCCATCCTGAAGCTTAATTTCACTGGATACACAATTCTTGGTTGGAACCCATTTTCTTTCAGTGTTTGAAATATGTTATTCCAGGATCTTCTAGCTTTCAGAGTCTGTGTTGAAAGATCAGCTGTTATCCTGATTGGCTTGCCCCTAAATGTAATCTGCTTCTTTTCTCTTGTAGCTTTTAAAATTCTCTCTTTATTCTGTATGTTGGGCATCTTCATTATAATGTGTCTAGGTGTGGATCTCTTATAATTTTGCACATTCGGCGTCCTGTAGGCTTCTAGAATTTGGGATTCTGTCTCATTCTTCACGTCTGGGAAGTTTTCTCGTATTATTTCATTGAATAAATTGCTCATTCCTTGGTATGGAGTTCTATACCTTCCTGTCTCCCAATGACTCTTAAGTTTGGTCTCTTAATGTTATCCCATATTTCTTGGATGTTCTGCTCATGGTTTCTTAACAGTCTTGCTGAGCTGTCTATGTTCTTTTCAAGTTGAAATACTTTGTCTTCATTGTCTGATGTTCTATCTTCTAAGTGTTCTACTCTGCTGGTAGTATTCTCAATTGAGTTTTTAAGTTGGTTTATTGCTTCCTGCATTTCTAGGATTTCTGTTTGTTTGTTTTTTATAACCTCTATCTCCCTGTATAGTTGATCCTTTGCTTCCTGGATTTGTTTGTGTAATTCCTTGTCGAAGTGATCTTTCAATGTCTGATTTTGCTGTCTAATGTCTTCCTTGATACTCCAGATCATCTGAAGCATATGTATCCTGAATTCTTTATCTGACATTCCATCTGCTGCAGCTGTTACCTCTTCTAAAGTTGAGTTGACCTGCATTGCTTGTAGTCCTTTCTTTCCTTGTCTTTTCATACTGCTTGCGTTTCTTTCTTCTTGGTGAAACTGTTGTGTTTTTGAAATTTCCCCCCCCCTATATATTTATATTGCTCTTGTATAGTTGAAAAGTCTCCCTTGCAGGTGCGGGCGGGGGCTCTGCTCTGCACCTCTTCCAATTGGTGTGAGGTGTCTACCACGCCCGCGGACCCCTGGGCCTGATCCGCCGTTCTGTCGCAGGTCTGCCTACCTTGCAGGTGGGGGCGAAGGCTCTGCCCTGCCCCTCCTACCATGCCCGGGGACCGCTAGGCCTGATCTGCAGGTTGGTCGCTGGTCTGCCCACCTTGCGGGCACGGGTGTCAGTTCCGCTCCGCCCCCACTCCAATTGGGGTCACTTGACCACCACACAGGCGGGCCGCTGGGCCTGATCTGGGCGCGGGCAAAGGCTCTGCTCTGCCCCTACTCCAGTTGGGGTGAAGTGTGTACCACGCTGGCAGGCCGCTGGGCCTGATCCGCCTGTCTGTCGCAGGTCTGCTTACCTTGCCGGCACGGGCGGCGGCTCTGCCCTGCCCCTCCTACCACCCCTGCAGACCGCTGGGCCTGATCTGCAGGTTGGTTGTAGGTCTGCCTACCTTGCGGGCGCGGGTGGTGGCCCCGCTCCTCCCCTCTGACTCGACGACAGAGCGAGAGAGACTCGGGTATCTGTGACTCACCCTCCCTACCAGGGGACCAACTGTTTCCGTCACTGCTGGCACCGATGAAGTTCTCTCCTCGGCCGCTCTCCGATGACATCAGATCTCTGCCATGCTGGCATCCCCTGTTCTATGGCTGAATCCCATTTTCTTCTCTTCCAATAGGCGGAGCTGTGCCCTCTGAGCCGAGCTTCTGCCCTCTATGTGCTGACAGAAATCCCTGTACAGTGGCTCCTGGGAGTCTCTCAATCCTGTTAGTCCAGAGCCCTTTCACTTATCTGGCCCCTCCCCCTGTTCCTCCTCCAAGCCAGCCAGCCAGGTCCTGTTCACCAGAGGCGGTTCCCCAAGGATCTGATTACACTTGCAGCCCCACCGCGGGTCCTATATCCCGAACGATGAACACCCTCTCTGTCATTCATCTAAGCCCCAGTGCTGTGGTGGGGTGATCTGGGAACCAACAGTTTAATTTTTCCGGACCCCTTTGGTGGGCACGCCCCCAGAAACTGGCGGCTAAGATCTTGGGTGTAGCTGCTGGTGTTAAGGGGAGGTGGGGATCTGGAATCCCCTCTGCTTCCCTACAGACACACCCCCGGAGAGATTCCCTAGGTTTCCTGGCTGCTTGTATCTGGAGGGGGTGGGAGTCACACACCTGCTAACGTGGATTCCGCTGGGAAGGAATTCTGTTGGCGGAACTTTGGTGATGTCACCTCTCTGCTATGGCGGGCCCCAGGCTCCTTGCCGGAGTGTCCAAAGGGAGGGGTGGGACTGGTCTGTCTCTGGTTGGTTTCAGCTCCCGGTTCGCTATTTCATGAAGGCTTGGCGAGAGACCTCTTCCTAGAGTCCCTGCACCGCTCCTGCTGCGCTGCGCCTCGGAGGCTATCCGCCCTGACACGGGGGCCGGTGCAGGCAGCCGACAGTCGCCGAGTCGCGCGGGCAGCGGCTGGCGGGTCTGGACCTCTGCGCTGCGTGGTGGAGATTCACTCGTCTAGGGCAAACTGTCACCTCCAAAAATCCTTCCAATTCCTGGCCGGTCTCTCTTTAGTGGTATTTTGCTAGGAGTTTCTCAGCAGGTCGAATCTAAGCGTATCCATGCGTCTCTCTGACCCCGTTGTTGAGGAGGTACTGAAAGCGCTCCCCACTCGCCTCCATGTTGGATCTGTCTTCCACAGTCATTTTTCTTCCAGTTCTTTCAAACTCATTAACAAACCAGCTGGAGAAATTGTTCACAGTTATCAAGGTGTAGTAAAAACAATTGCACTGGTTCTGTGTAACATTCACTGCTTTGGAATTAATGAACACAACATAGATATGTAAGCTCTCCAATGTAACTTGCTCATAAGTTTGCATTTAGAATTGATATGGCATACATTAAGATGAATGTTAGAAGTCTTGATAAAAATTTAAAATTCTGTAATAAGGACAATTAAAAGAAAGACAAAATTTACCATGACTTGTGAAGAGATCACAGAAGAAAGAAATAGATTTCTGTGGCATGTCAATTGTAGAGGTCACCTGCTTTTATACAGGAAGTCAAAGTTTTCATTTTGCCTTGGGCCTGACAAATTACACAAGTTTCCCTAAAAATACCAGTAAAAATGTGTATATTTCCCTGGAGAAAATGATGATTCTAGTATCTGGTAAGATAAATTAAAAAATGAACCTGAATATAGGAGAAACATAATAGGAGAAAAAGAAGGAAGAGTAAGAGGAGGGTCTCTCAAGATGTCCCACATGTGGATTCCTGACAAATGACATGAGAACTAAAGTAAAAGATCCTGAAAGACTGAAAGCTGGAAAAATATGAGCAATAAAATATAAACCATTATTAGTATATTATAAGTGAAAGCAACAAATGAATATATATTTACTGATAAAAATAATTGACTTCATTGATAATAAGTGATGGGAACAGACCAATATTTCATATAGAAGAGTTCAAAACAATGCAGGAGAATAGCATCCCCTCCTGCATGTGGAGCTTAGTATCCTTGCCATTTTATGGGTGGGCAGTTACTTGATTGCAACAAATAGTGAAGGAATAAGGAAAATATTACAGTCCCAAAGGATGATCCTGGCACAAACTATCTTGACAATGGATGGACTGTAGCACTTCAAATATTTCAGTGACCATCAGATAACCTCTTTATACTTTGACAACAAGGAATTTCAAATGCATACTATTCCTTCCAAAATTATTTAATAAGTTCTTTTTATAGGTGACTAACAATAACCATTTTCACAAGCACAATACAAACTAAAAGGATACTCTCTCCCTCAGTGTTGAGTGCCTACCTTTCAGTGATCAAATAGAATAATTAGTTTTAATTTGTTTTTAATTAACAAATATTTATTGCACATGTTAATGGAATTGAACAAAACATTTCCAGATGCAAGGTACACAGTGATCATATCTAATTATCTATCTTCAACTTTCATCCCTTGCCCTGCCCCAGCACCCTTCCTACTCTCCAGAAATTACTATTGGGCTTCTATATTACTTCTAAAACATCAACTCTAGGGTGTAGGTGGCAAACATGGTAATAGAAAAAAGATTTCTGCAGCCACAAACAAACATTTGCAGAAATAAACTCTTCCCACATCTCAGAGACCATTAATTTTAACACCTGGCTGAGTCTCCCTTTATCTCATTGTGCACAATCAGAAAAACGATCTCCAGCTATTGCCTTCACTATGCTGACCTTAATTTTTTCATAAATCTTCCATTTGGCTTCAGTTCCCACCATCTGAGGACAGGGGCTCCACTGAGAACATCAGAAACCACTATGGCACCAAATTTCAAGGTCCCACCTTTGTCACCCTGTAGTTCACTTTTTAGTGGTTTTTAGAACAAGAGGTTCTGCCTTTCTTTTAAAATCATCTCTTCCAGAAATCCATGTCATTACATTTCCCTGGTTTTCTATCTCCTTAACTGGATGCCCTCACTCTCTGTCTCCTTCATATAATTTTCTTCTCCATTGCTAAATATAGGTGTGTCCCCAGCTCAGAGAAATGCTCCCTGTACTATATATCTTCACCCACACCCAGGGTCATGCTCAGTCTCATTGCAGTATTTTGCACATTCCCTTGCCTTCCAAATATTAATTTTCTTCCCAGTCCTCTCCTCTCACGTTCAGACATGTTCATGTAGAAATCAAGGAGAAATCACAAACATCAACACAAAAGCCTTCTTTGAGACTAGCACTCTTTGCCCTGCCTCATGTGGTTTTTCTGCTCCATACAGGATTGGGTATCAGCAACTACCCCAGAGTGCTCAAGTCAAAAATTCAACAATTGTCCTTAATCTTTTCACCATTACACTCACTCCAATCCATCCCCAAACCTGCTTATCCTAAAGACAATATTATAAACATGTATGTGTGAAAGAGAGATACATGTATTCAAAATTATTGCTTTATAAGTGTATAATTATATGTACATTAAATGTTTATAAAATATATAATTATAAATAAATAAATCAGCTTAAGCCACTTTTATTCCTATTACCAAGTCATGCCATCTTGTCATATAATACATATTCTATTGATAATCGTATCCATGGGGACAAGTTCTGCTAAATAGCCACAAATCCTCCTCATATTGAGGGACTCAAAAGCTGATTTTGCAAAAAGCACTGAATATTTACTTAGGCCTAGAGATTCCCAATGGACAACTACAAGTGAGATAACACTTGGCATCTCTGAGATATATTTATTCTATTTAATGGCTTATAATAATCACATCATAGAAAAGGGAAAAAAATACCTGCAATATTAGTAAGGACTCCTGAAACATCCCAGGAACAACAGGTGTAGAAAGAGGCCATGACTGAATTGAAACCCTTATCCCACTTCTGAATAATTTTGAAAAAAATGTATATGTTTATATATATATATATATATACACACACACACACACACACACACACACACACACACACACATTCATACACTGGATAGTTAGTGTACTACTTCCTTTCATAGCTGGATGATTAATTTCATACATAAAATTAATGAATATTCATATAAAAAATAAAAAGCTGCTTGTAAAACAAATACTGAAGGGCTTTCTAAAATGTTTCTTAACCAAGCCAGCCAATAAGTAGGCAGATACTCTGGTAGACGCTAGAAAGAAAAGTCAAAAGCAGAGTTCTGGCGCAGTCTAGTGTCTAATTAAGAGTTAGCACTTCTAACAATGGGAAAGTACCCACATTAAGCAGAACAGTAAGTACAAGCAGGGATGAGACAGGAATTCTTTAAACCTCAGAAAGGGGTGGGGAGATGCAACTAAAGAAGGCAGCAATGGAGGGATCCTTAATGAGGCCTTTATCTCACAGGCAGAAAAGGATTGGGGCAGCTAAGTGACATGGTGAGGGGTGTGTTTTAGAATAATTGAGAAGATAAAACATTGCCATGGATGGTAACACTAGATCAGACGACTAAAGGGTGTCTGTACTCCATGTCCCTTTAGTGCCTGAATTCTTGCTTCAGACCAGGGTAATAGTAGCCCACACAAGAATGAGAGCAGAGATTCCTTGCTGTTTTGTAAATGTCTGTGTCCTCTTTGCCTAGAACAGAGCCTAGTACTATATTTTTATTTTAAAATGCAAGGGGTTATGTTTCCATATATAAAACTAAATGAAGGCTGTGGTTTTTCATAGATGTAGAGTGTTCCCCTATTACACATAGGCATTGGGTTCAAGCCTCACCATCACATAAAAATAAGATAAATGTATCGTGTCCACCTACAACTAAAAAATAAATGTTTAAAAGAAAAAAAAAAACCTAAATGATAATACTGTCAAAATAGATCCCCTTCCCCATCCATGCCAAACTGCCTTTCAGAGAATCATTAATCTGGACCAGCCTGAGAGACAGGCATAGCATCGTGTTCTACTTTACAGATTTAGGGAGTTCCCCAAAGTCGCCCCTGGAAAGGGTTAAGGCCTCCTCCCCCATCTATGTTTTTTTTTCACTACCTAGGTGCTAGAAAACACTTCCTGTGCCTGAGTGAGTGAGTGAAGTGGGCTGTGCTATCAAAACTAGGCTCCAGCAAGTTACGGCTGCATCACAGGCTTACCCTCTCTGGACCTTCAGGTCTCAGTATGTACGCAGCAGGCACTAAGAGAAGTCTCTGTGAACATGCCAGTAAATTTTGTTCCCCAAAAACAAAGTGTCTCAGATGATATCCCCAGGACCTCTTCCAGAAACCCCATGGAACCCAATCAACCTGAAATATGGAAAGTACACAGCATCCCATGAGAGGGAGGAACCAAGAAAGGGTGTTCTGTGGCATCTTCAGCCTCCCTCCATTGCCTCAGTGTGTAAGAGGGAAAGCTGAGACCCCCAATGGAACAGACCCTGAGGTCACATTTCTATCTGAGAGCCCAAAGATCCTGCTTCCCCAATGGGTCCACAGTGTCTCCTGACAGAATTTCCAGATGCCTCACATGACTCCATTTGCCTCCTGTGGACACACCCACCATGCCCTCAGCTCCTGCACCACTGTGCCTCCTGGTTCCTAGGCTGTGCTCACCTAAGGAGTGCTGGGTGGGGTGCTGCCTCCCACATGCTTCCCCTGTCTCCTCCCCACCCACTGTTCTTATGGGTTGGGATCCACTCACTCTGCCTGACTCTGCCTCACCAGCTCTGCCCAACATTCAAGCCCCACTAGGTCCTCTCCACTTTATTTCAATGGACTCCACCCAACATCTTGCCTCTTACCTGCTCTCTTATGCAGAGCCATGCCCACTCCATCCACTTGATCCTCTGCATTCTGTCCACGTGGCTCAGCCTCCACTGATATATTTAACAGTCTTGGACTGCAGGTTTTTCCCTCTATCTCTGGAATATTTGCAGTCTGGCTTGGCCCAATTCCACCAACATCCACTAACATAAAAATTGGCTCTGCTCTTCTTCATTAGCCATACTTTTCCATCAAGTTCACTCCCATGGCAGCCTCCTTGTGTCACCTGGCCTCTCTACTGCTCCTTGAAAACTCTATCTGAATTGAAAAAAAATGGGATCTTGCAGAGATGCCCATGGTTGTGACATCACTGAGTCTAAGGGACAATTACCTTTGGGCTCTGGTCACCTTTGAACCCCACATCTTTAATGTTTGACCTTGAACAACTCTGCTAACCTAAGTCAGAGTATCTCCATTTACAAAATTCAGCTGATGATAATACTTTATTTGCATAAACATGAGCACGTTTTCAACACTATCTGTGTATTATAGATGCAGAAGAGGCAGTGGCCAGCAACTAGCAAGGTCCATGCCCTATATGTGAAAGTGCCCAGCCAGAATTAAAAAAGCATGTTTGCAAAGGATATGGCCTTCTGCTTTTCATTAGCTCTGTGGCCTTAAGCACCTTCTCTTACCCTTTCAGCACAGGATGGGCACAGCTACTTGGCAAACAAAAGTCATCTCTGATCTCTTCTCCAGCCAGCCTGGGGCATCTCAGAATGAGGGAGCATAAGTGTCTGATCATGTCCATCTTTCTCAAGGTTGAGTCTCAGAAGAAAAGCCTCTTTATAATGACTTATGTATAACTATTGTTTATTCTGACAGCCTGAATCAATGCTGTAGAGATAGGGCAGCAGTTGGGGACTTGGGTATCAAGCTGCAGAAACTGAACTGGGTGCTTTTAAAACATGCTCTAGATGACACTGGGGAGGTCAAGGGAACCTGATGGCAAAATTCAATAAAACCAGGAGCTGGGTTTTGCCAGGTGATCTCACTGCCCAAAACCCCTTTATATTCTTTCCTGGATGCCACTGCTATATGAGCACACTGGAAGCCTTTCTGCTGTTGCTTTGATGCTGCTCAGATTCTTAGTCTTCAGAGAAGGGGTCTGGTTGGCTGGGTAAAGGTATTGGCTGAGAGTATGAATTCTTCACATTAAAGTAGGTATTGAAGGATGAGTTGAAGTATGCTAAAGAACAAATGGAAGGACATTATAGGTAAGAACACCATTTGTGACCTCACAATGAAATTTGTGTCTTCTCAGAATCACACAACCACACCATGCCAGGTGCTTTTCTCATCATGTCATTCAATGTCCACAAACCTTTCAAAAATAGTGCCATATTTTGGGAAACTGTTTGCATTGTTCTACAACAATGCTAAAGGCTCCTATAAAGAATTCAAAATATACAGTAGAATACTGAAAAACTGGCCAAAGTGTGGGAATCTTGCCAAAACCCAGTGCCCGAAACACCAGAATTAACATTAGGTAGCATAATTTCTCAGGCTTTTAGTCACATATTGGAGGGTAAATAAAAAAGCAAGGGTGGGTAGAAAGAATGAAAAGAATTTGATTAAAATGGGGTTAAATGTGGGCTGGGTTTTTGGCTCACTGGGAGAGTGTTTGCCTAGGGCACACGAGGTGCTGGGTTATATCATCAACATCACATAAAAATAAAAAAATAAAATAATGGCAAAAATTATTAAAAAGTTATTAAATATGAAAATAAATCATTTTCACTTGAATTTAAGGAAAAAATCAGTAAAAGAGAAGTAGTTGTTAACATGACATATTTATTTTGTGACCAAAGTGCTTGTTTGATATAAAAATACACTAATATTGTGATTACCAATGTGTTTCAAAAGTTAAAAAAAAAATAACTTTAAAAAAATATGAGGATGAGGCTCAGTGGTATGTGTCCCTAGGTTCAAAGCCTTGTACAAAAAAAAATTAAAAAAAAGAAAAAGAAAAAAATGTGGTTCCTTTTTCTTATGTTACATATTGCAATTTTAGCATTCATTTTCACCTACAGTGGAGGCTGTGAAAAGTCAGTCTCTCACACATATGTCCATTCCCACACCTGACATTTTGCTCTCAGGCTATTGTTTTATATCAAGGTCTATACTTTACCTGCCACCTCACTTTAATTGAATTTTTTTTTTTCAAATCCTAGGTTTCTCTGGAGGCAGTGTTCATCTTCAGTCCTTGGACCCTAGCTTCTTCCTTCTGTGTTTATTTAGATTCAAGTCTTTTTTGGAGAAGACCCACTTCAAAAATGTGAACAGTAAGGCTTGCTTAAAATCACTTTCCCAATGGCCCATCAGTGCAGGAATTGAGATTGGGACCAGTGTTATCCTGTTGTGGAACAGTTCTCAGTAGAACCATGGGAGCCCTGAGATTTTGGACTTGAGTGTTGGCATCAAAAGAAAAGATACTCACTCTCTGAGAACATTCTGGGGCAGGTGAGAGATCCTGGAGATGACTCAGGCCTACCTCTGCCCCAAGGGCTCAGATTAGGTAAAGTTGAGGTTTTGTGTTGTACTTTCTTTCCATCCCCAGAGACCTGAATAATAATTGGTGACAAAGATGACTGGTTCTCTTGGCCTACATTATTCCTGTACCTGAGGACAATTAACAGAAAGAAAAAAAAGAAAAATCAATGCAACTCTCTTTCCACTACTAGAAAAATATACCCATAAAATACTGAAAAAGATTTCCTTATATTTGAAAATCAAAAAAGCCCAGTGGTTGGTATTCTGGGCTGCTATGGCTATCAAGCTATGCCATCATGCCCCAGAACCCTTTCTGTTTTTCATTCTGCACTCTATTCAATACAGCAATCAGGGGAAAGGGAAGAAGGAAAAAAAAAACAAATATCTAGAGGCCCAGTTGCTTCCACTGATAACTCATTGGCCAGCACAGAATCATAGAGACCCCTACCTGCAAAGAATATTTGGGAATACAGTTTGTTTTTCACTTTTAGTTTAGGTTTGGTTCTGTTTTTAGTCGTGGGGACTAAATCTAGGATTGCTTAAACACTGAACAACCATCCTCAACCCTTTTTATAGTTTAGAGACAGTGTCTCTCTAAGATTTTTAGGGCCTCACTACATTGCTGAAGCTGTCCTTAGACTTGTAAGCCTCCTGCCTCACCCTCCATAGTCACTGGGATTATAAGCATGTGCCACCAGGCCTGCCTGGATTTTTTTTTACATGCTGTATTTGGATCCTGGGAGGCCATCCTTACACATGATTTGAGTTACCTCCCTATCTGGGTGAGAGGTGCTTAAACAGAGCCTGTGTTAAAAAGCCTTCCCCACCCTTTCCCAGGTCCGAGGGCTTGTCCGTGCTGAGCCGTGCCTGGCCACTGACCTGAAGACCCAAATGCCAGCCCTGAACTTGAGATGCTGACCTCCTTATCCTTCATTGGATGGGATTTTCCCTTGAATTTTTTGTTCCCCAATAAAAGCTCACTCCCTGGCATGCTCTCTCTCTCTCGTTAGTCTCTTCTGTAAACCTCACCACCACATTAGGTGGCTGGAGGTGGGAACTAGGAGAAGCCATCTTGGAGTTGTGCTAAAGGTAATGAGAGTCTCTTTAATTTAAAACTCACTAGCAATTTCTTATGCACCGAATCTTCTTTCATGAAGCTCATGCTGGTCACGTGGCAGAGGAACCCAGAGCCAGTCACATGGGAAACACTCGTTTTACTACTGAACTGTACTTTCAGCCATAAACCTGTAATTTTGAATTATTAGAAGCCCATTTTATAAAATAAAAGGTCCCAGTGGAATGAATTAGTGATACCAGTACCTGGACCTTAACAACCAGTTGTGCTCAGGTGGCTTAGTGCAGGCCCAGTGCATAGTCAAACAGTAGCATGAAAGAATAGGCATCAAGTGAGGAATGGGTCCTCATGGGCTGTTAATAGAGAAATGCTGGATAGGTGGCCAGGCTGGAGATATTGTTCTTTCATATGTGTTAGGGTGGTAATCCCAGATAGAAAAGGGGTACAGGGTGACTGCATTTGGGTGGTTACCCACTGAGATACATCACCAGTTTTTTAAATAATTTTTCTTTGTTGATAGATCTTTGTTTTGTTTATTTATATGTGGTTCTGAGAATCAAACCCAGTGCCTCACACATGCCATGCAATTCAATTGTACTACCACTGAACCACAGGCCCAGATCATCCCCAACACCTTTTATTTATTTATTTGATTTGGCCCTTCTGGGATTGAACTCTTGGATACTCCACCACTGAGCAACATGACCAGCCTCATTTTGTATTTTATTTAGAGTCTCACTAATTTTCTTAGTTCATCCCCATTGTTGAGACTGAGTATGAACTCTTGATCCTTCTGCCTCAGCCTCTTGAGCCACTGGGATTACAGGTGTGTGCCACTATGTCTGGGTCCCCTTTTCTTTCTTTTTTTAAATTATTTTGATAAAGGGTTAAATTGTTTCTCAGGACCTTACTAATTTAATGAGGCTGGCTTTGAACTCTCAATACTCCTTCTTCAGCCTCCACATCCACTGGAATGACAGGCCTGTGCCACTGAGCCAACTCTAATACAATTTTTAAAATTATTTATTTCATGGTAACATGGATCTATTTAAACTTACAATCCAAAAACATATATATATATATATATATATATATATATATATATATATATATATTCACTTATTTTAAATAAATTTATAAGAATTAGCATAATTAGCATATGCAATTTTTATAAAAATAAATGTCACAAAAATTACTCCCATTGACCAAATGTGACCCATAAAATCTTGAAAACACGGATATTTGATTTATATATTTTACTCTTTTTCCAGATTTATTATTATAGGCAAGTTCAAAACACTGAATGAGTGAATGCAAAGAATTATGCCAATTTCCCAAATTATTAATTGAAAATAATATTTTATTTTTCCTAGTAATGACATTTATTTTCCCACAAATACTGCATGTGGCATTTGTGTGTTGAAGCTAAAAAGTTGATTACACAGAAATGAAACAGAAATGCTTCCCAGATTTATGATACAAATAAGAAAGAGATTGATTGTGTGTAAGGAGTGCCCAAAACAGTTAAGACCAGAAAGTACCTCTTAGGTTTTATAGCACAATAAGGTGATTATGTTCTATAATAACTTCTTAAACAAATCAAAATAGCCAGAAATTTGCAGGTTTCAAAAAAAGAATAATAATTTTAATGAGATGAAAATTACCCTGATCTGATAATTACACACTATATACACATGTTGAGTTACAATAATGGGTCTCGTATCCATGTACAAATAGTAGATTCCAATTAAAAATTAAAATAAACAGAAATTAACTCTTTGATGTTTTAACCAAATATCTACATCACCTCAGATTTTAAAATGGTATCCTATGTTCATAAATGTTTAACACTTTTGGTTTTTCTTACTAACCTGTCTTTTATATCTAAAAGGTCTCAAGAGTCATGGAATGATTTAGCCTCATCCACATGGTTTTCTGATGACTGCTATTTTTTTAAACTTGTTTACACTTTATTTTATTATTTTATGTGGTGTTGAGGATTGAACACAGTTTCTCACATGTGCTAGACAAACACTCTACCACTGAGCCACAATCTTAGCCCTGATGCTTGATATTTTTTAATATGTGGCTTGAAACAATTTAAAATACATACCTACTATTTCAGACACTTGACTTAAAACACAACATGCCTTAAATATAAAATATTCCATCAGATTAACATCAAATTTTCTGTATCAATTTTATATGTGGTTTCTTTACTGAAGAAATACATTGCTTCCTTTGAGCAGATGAATATTGGGATTTTATGGAAGTTCATCTTTTAGGCTTGGGACAAATTCTTGTTTTTAATTAATAACATTACAATGAAATGACTTTGAGTGTATCTGGACTGTGAGTTTAATTACCACCTTTATTCCAAATGACTGAGAAGAAGACAATAATAATATATTTCTACTGATATTAAATAGCTGGAATTTTGTCACTTAAGATATTTTTTCTGGTCATAATAATAACGTATATACAAGGTGGATAGCTACATTGGAGATTCAAAGACAGGTCTAAAATACTGGCAAAGAACAGGCCCAGTGGCCCGCCAGTGTGGTAGACATGTCATCGCAATTGGAGGAGGGGCAGAGCAGAGCCACCGCCCGCTCCCGGAACAGGCCCAGTGGCCTGCAGGCGTGGTGGACACGTCACCCCAATTGGAGGAGAGGCAGAGCAGAGCCGCCAAATGCGCCTGCAAGGTAGGCAGACCTGCTACTGACCAGAACAGGCCCAGTTGCCCGCTGGCGTTGTAGGCACACCACCCCAATTGGAGGAGGGGAAGAGCCGCCGCCCATGCCTACAAGGTAGGCAGACTTGCAACCGACAGGGAGAACAGACCCAGTGGCCCGCCAGCATGGCAGACATATTGCCCAAACTGGAGGAGGGACAGAGCCACCACCCTGGCCTGCAAGGTAGGCAGACCTGCGACCTACTGGGAGACACATCACCCCAATTGGAGGAAGAGCCCAGCTGCCACCCACAAGGTAGGCAGACGGCGAGTCCCAGAGAAGGGGCCAAGCGGACTGCCAGCCTAGTTGAAAGATCACCCCAATTGGAGGAAAGGCACAGCCGCCACCTGCGCCTGCAAGGTAGGCAAACCTGCAACCTGGAGAACAGACCCAGCGGCCCGCCAGTGTGGTAGACAGATCACCCCAATTGGAGGAGGGGCCCAGCCATTGCACGCAAGGTAGGCAGACCACGCGACCTGGAGAAGGGGCCCTGCGGCCCGCTGGCATGATAGACAGATCACCCCAATTGGAGGAGGAGCAAAGCCACCACCCGCCCCTGCAAGGGAGACTTTGCAACTATACAAGAGCAATATAAATATATAGGGGGAAAATTCAATAACACAACAGTTTCACCAAACAGAAAGAAACGCGAGCAGTATGAAAAGACAAGGAAAGAAAGGAACACAAGCAATGCAGGTCAACTCAACTTTAGAAGAGGTAATAGCTGCAGCAGATGGAATGTCAGATAAAGAATTCAGGATTTACATGCTTCAGATCATCTGGAGTCTCAAGGAAGACATTAGACAGCAAAATCAGACAATGAAAGATCACTTCGACAATGAATTACATAAACAAATCCAAGAAGCAAAAGATCAACTAAACATCGAGATAGAGGTTATAAAAAACAAACAGAAATCCTAGAAATGCAGGAAGCAATAAACCAACTTAAAAATTCAAATGAGAATACGACCAGCAGAGTAGAACACTTAGAAGATAGAACATCAGACAATGAAGACAAAGTATTTCAACTTGAAAAGAACATAGACAACTCAGCGAGACTCTAAGAAACCATGAGCAGAACATCCAAGAAATATGGGAAAACATAAAGAGACCAAACTTAAGAGTCATTGGGGGGCTGGGGATGTGGCTCATGCGGTAGCGTGCTTCCCTGGCATGCGTGCGGCCCGGGTTCGATCCTCAGCACCACGTGCAAACAAAGATGTTGTGTCCGCTGAAAACTAAAAAATAAATATTAAAAAATTCTCTCTCTCTCTCTCTCTCTCTCTCTCTCTCTCTCTCTCTCTCTCTCTTTAAAAAAAAGAGTCATTGGGATACAGGAAGGTATAGAGGTACAAAACAAATGAATGAGCAATCTGTTCAACGAAATAATATGAGAAAACTTCCCAGACTTGAAGAATGAGACAGAATCCCAAATCCTAGAAGCCTACAGGACGCTGAATGTGCAAAATCATAAGAGGCCCACACCTAGACACATTATAATGAAGATGCCCAACATACAGAATAAGGAGAGAATTTTAAAAGTTTCAAGTGAAAGGAAGCAGATTACATTTAGGGGTAAACCAATCAGGATAACAGCTATCTTTCAACACAGATCCTGAAAGCTAGAAGATCCTGGAACAACATATTTCAACATATTTCAAACAACATATTTCACCAATTAAGAGACACAGGCTAGTAGAATGGATCAAAAAAAAAAAAAGATCCAACAATATGATGCCTACAGGAGACACATTTGATAGGAAAAGACATACATAGACTGAAGGTGAAAGGTTGGGAAAAATCAAATCACTCATATGGACTTCGGAAACAAGCAGGAGTGTCCATACTCATATCAAATAAAATAGATTTCAAGCCAAAGTTAATCAAATGGGATAAAGTGGGACACTACACACTGCTCGAGGGAACCATACAACAACAAGACATAACAATCATAAATATATATGCCCCAAACAATGGTGCAGCGATGTTCATCAAACAAACTCTTCTCAAGTTCAAGAGTCTAATAGACCACCATACAATAATCATGGGAGACTTCAACACACCTCTCTCACCAACGGCATTTCTTTTAGAAATAGATTAAGCAATTATGAAATTCATATGGAAAAATAAAAGACCCAGAATAGCAAAAACAACTCTAAGCAGGAAGTGTGAATCAGGCAGTTTAGCGATACCAGACTTCAAACTATACTACAGAGCAATAGTAACAAAAACAGCATGGTATGGTACCAAAACAGGTGGGTGGACCAATGGTATAGAATAGAGGACACAGAAACCAATCCACAGTATTACAACTATCTTATATTTGATAAAGGGGCTAAAAGCATGCAATGGAGGAAGGATAGCATCTTCAACAAATGGTGCTGGGAAAACTGGAAATCCATATGCAACAAAATGAAACTGAATCCCTTTCTCTCGCCATGCACAAAAGTTAGCTCAAAATGGATCACGGAGTTTGATATCAAATCAGAGACACGGCATCTGATACAAGAAAAAGTTGGCTATGATCTACATACTGTGGAGTCGGGCTCCAAATTCCTCAATAGGACACCCATAGCACAAGAGTTAATAACTAGAATCAACAAATGGGACTTACTCAAACTAAAAAGTTTTTTTCTCAGCAAAAGAAACAATAAGAGGTGTAAATAGGGAGCCTACATCCTGGGAACAAATCTTTACTCCTCACACTTCAGATAGAGCCCTAATATCCAGAGTATACAAAGAACTCAAAAAATTAAACAATAAGATAACAAATAACCCAATCAACAAATGGGCCAAGGACCTGAAAAGACACTTCTCAGAGGAGGACATACAATCAGTCAACAAGTACATGAAAAAATGCTCACCATCTCTAGCAGTCAGAGAAATGCAAATCAAAACCACCCTAAGATACCATCTCACTCCAGTAAGATTGGCAGCCTTTATGAAGTCAAACAACAACAAGTGCTGGCGAGGATGTGGGGAAAAGGGTACACTTGTATATTGCTGGTGGGACTGCAAATTGTTGCGGCCAATTTGGAAATCTATATGGAGAATTCTTGGAAAGCTGGGAATGGAGCCACCATTTGACCCAGCTATTCCCCTTCTCTGTCTATTCCCTAAAGACCTAAAAAGAGCATGCTACAGGGACACTGCTACATCGATGTTCATAGCAGCTCAATTCACAATAGCAAGACTGTGGAACCAACCTAGATGCCCTTCAATAGATGAATGGATAAAAAAATGTGGCATTTATACACAATAGAGTATTACTCTGCATTAAAAAAATGACAAAATCATAGAATTTGCAGGGAAATGGATGGCATTAGAACAGATTATGCTAAGTGAATCTAGCCAATCCCTAAAAAACAAATGCCAAATGTCTTCTTTGATATAAGGAGAGTAACTAAGAACAGAGTAGGGACGAAGAGCATGAGGAGAAGATTAACATTAAACACGGATGAGAGGTGGGAGGGAAAAGGAGAGAAAAGGGAAATTGCATAGAAATGGAAGGAGACCCTCATGGTTCTACAAAATTACATACAAGAGGAAGTGAGGGGAAAGGGGAAAAAAAGGGGGGAGAAATGAATTACAGTTGATTGGGTAGAGAGAGAAGAGGGGAGGGGAGGGTAGGGGAGGGGGGATAGTAGAGGATAGGAAAGGCATCAGAATACAACAGACACTAGTATGGCAATAGGTAAATCAATGGATGTGTAACCAATGTGATTCTGCAATCTGTATACGGGGTAAAAATGGGAGTTCATACCCCACTTGAATCAAAGTGTGAAATATGATATATCAAGAACTATGCAATGTTTTGAACAACCAACAATAAAAATAAAATAAAATAAAATACTGGCAAAGAGCTTTACACACATATTGCTAGAATATTTTAACATTATGAAAACAATTTGAAGCAAAAACATATGTATCCATTATTAAAAGAAAAGATTTAAATCTATTAAATCACATATATGAGGAACTGCATAATTAAAACATAATGGCAAGCATTTCTACTGAGGACTTTTTATTTCAGAAACCCATCCATATTTTATACTTGTTCTTCTTTCATACACAATAGCTCTAGAATATATGTAATGTGACTCCTTATATGTCATACAAGATGATCAGATTTAGCATCAAGGTAACACTTTAACTCATTAAAAGATTATAAATACAAATTTAAAAAAAATCATTAGAGGGCATGATTTTCAGTGTCATATTAGATAATATATTAAAGGCATTATTTCTGGTAATAAATGTCAAAAGACAGCACTAAAAAATACATCTATGTGCACATCTACTACATTAAGATGTATTTTTGAAAAGGTTGCAATTCTTTACTTTTGTGCAATCCTTCCATTTCAATTCACTGAAAATTGTAGAGTTTTCAGTGTGTTCCTACTGCTTAATCGAGAAAGATGAAATCAAATTAACACACTACCCCAGAAAACCTCAAGATGAGATTATATCAAGAACTATTTTGATAATATATGGTAATTCTGAATCTATAAGAAAGCCTATGTACAGTGGGAGCACAACTACCATTACATAATCCAGACATAATTTGGTAATAATATTGGAATGGTACCTGGAGGATATTAGAGGCACTTGATAACTGAAGTGAGAAAAAATGTGTTTTGGGTGAATCCACATATATCCCTGGTAAACGGATAGGCTGAGATTGATGAAGATGACACTATTTGAAACAAGGCTTCTGCTTTATTTTCTCCTAAGATATATACTGTTAATATGGAATATGAAAAAAAAGATGAAAAAGATCAACAAACTATATTATTTTATTAGTAAAAGAAACATTTTCCTCTGAAGTTTGTTTTGAGATTTCAGCTAACACCATAATTTTCTTCTGAAACTTCACATTCCTTTTCTAGCACAAGATCTAGCCCAACAACTTTACCATTGGTATTTTGGCCCTAATACATCTAGGGATGCTAATACTTATGGGGTTCATAGTTACAGATGTTTTTGTCTCATAATTTGGAGATGACATCAAACAAAAATTAATAATCTACTTTCACATGTTTTTTTGGGGGTGATTTTCCATTTGTACTACCTGCCCACTGAGTGTTCTCTATGACATTACCTTCAGCCCCAGAAGCTCCTGCTTGGCAAAGTTCAACCATCAATTCTCACATCAGAGCCTGTGATTCCTTGTTCCTTGTGGGTATTCTACATGTTCTTGAATGCTTGATTCTCATTCTCTTCTACTGTCATCATCAATGTGACCTAACATGATCTTGTATTTATTACTGTATGCTGAACAATTGTACCAATGTAATACTTTCTAAGGCATTTATTTTCAATATTGGGGGTGTTCCAGGAAGCCTTTTTTCTAAGGTTCATATCCTCAGGTCTTTCTAAAAGTCAATAAATAGGTAAAACTCTAGCTAAAAAATAAATGATGTTATCACTATTAATACATGAACATTAAAATAAATAAACAATATTTAAAACTCTCAGCCCATAGGTATAAGGACTTAGATTACATAGATCAATTTGGTGGAAGACACAAAATACCAAAATGCATTGTATCCTTCGTGATCTTGTACTGGGAAGAAATTATTGTTTTCAGCATTGAACTCTCACCAAGCCATGTGTTTATTTAAGGTAGGACAGTGCTGTTTTCTTCTGTAACCATGACATGGTATCAATCATATGTAAAAAGAAAAAAAATAACAGAAATAGGAAATGGTTCTTTCAGAAAAAAAAAAGAAATTACAATCACATTGTGATAATGCACAGAATATCCATAATGTGGCCTCTGTATATGGGGCATCTACAGAAAGCATGAACTTGTATATGTGCTGGGAGAAAGAAAAATGTTGCAACCCTCCGGTGAATTGGGCTTTATTGTTTGAAAGTATAAAAAAAAGCCATTGATAAAGCAATATTTCTTGCAGTACTGAACATTGAATGTACATTTTCAAGAATATAAAATAGATTGCTATTCAATACAGAAATATTGCTTAGAAAGGAAATTCAGAAATAGCCCGAATGTCCATCATTTGTTTAGTTCCAACTTTCGTCTATCTGTATCATGGAAAGTTAATATTTTTCATATGTGGGGTGTTTTCCAGGTTGTTTCATTGAGTGAAAAATAAGGGGCAGAAAGTATATACAGGATCACTCCCTTTTGGGTAAGAAAGAAATTTACATAATAACATATTATTGTTATTGCCTCCTATCAAAAAAAGAAACAGTAAGAATATATACTAGAAACAATTAATCAGTTGTTCATGAAGGGCAATGGTTAAAGATTAGTGGGGATGGAATATAGGTGAGTCTTCAGTGTATTATAACATGGGTTTATATTTGAGCCAC
This sequence comes from Marmota flaviventris, assembly GCF_047511675.1. NCBI lineage: Eukaryota > Metazoa > Chordata > Mammalia > Rodentia > Sciuridae > Marmota > Marmota flaviventris. The sequence continues at coordinate 117,416,952 of NC_092508.1, forward strand.
ATAAACAAATACCATGTTAAAAACATAGAATTAAATCAAAGGACAAAAATCAAGCCCAACAGACAGGTAAGAGTCTGACAACACAAACATGAACCATACTATTCTGTGACTAATTAATTTCTTAAGCTTGCATGATTCCCAGGATCTTTTCTCCAATGTGAACAAAATGTTTACCTAAAGTAGCAATACTTGCTGTGATGTAACATTTACTGATCAGTAATTGACAATAAAGGATCACAGGATTCATATGCAATGTTTAGTATCAGCCCAGCAAGGGACAAGATGGGTTTTATGCTTTCTCCATTAGACTGGAGTTTACAAGAGCAGCGGCCACTTCTTGTCTAGTGTGAGCAGCCTGGTGAATACATAGATAAGAATATTGAAGAATTCTTTGAAAGTTTAATGCCAAGAACACAGAGAAGACTTGACAGTTACTTTCAGGTCCAGGTTTCAGAAGCTTGGCTATAAACACTTGGGGAAAAATGACCAGTCCTAGACCCTGTGTGAGTATGCATTTTAATGTTGTGATAGTTTATCATGAGCCTAGGCAGACAAAGGTGGGGTCCTGCAGGTTATTAAGTCATGGAATAGGATTATTGTCATTTATTAAAAGAAAGCTGCAAAGAAACTTCTCGATTTATCCTGTGAGGACAGAGATGGTGTACTTCCTTACTCTCATCAATCTGCTATAATAATCTATGGTATTCTGGGTGGTTTATAAGCCACAGACACTCATTTTTCACAGTGTGTAAGATCAAGGCACAAGGCAATTCAATGTTTGGAAAGGACATTTCTAATGGGTAGAAGTTTCTGGCTGTGTAATCATGTGGTGGAAGAAGCCAGCTAGCCTGTAGCACTGTTCATTAGAGCATTAATTCCACTGACGAAGTCTTCAGCCTCAGGACCTCAACACATCCCCAAAGACTCACCTTCTAATACCATCACCTTAATGGAGAGGAGTTCAACCAAGGTACCCAAGGAAACACAAACCTTCAAATTAGAGCTGTCTATGAAAAAGCAGGTTCTCAATAGTCAATAAAAATTTTGGAAACTTGATCTTGGACATCTGAGCTTTCAGAAGTCCACAAATGAATGTTTTTTGCTTGTATGGTATATGTTTCTAGTACTCCCTTAGAATAGTCCAAACAGACTAAAATATATTTAAAGTGATAATTCTGTCTTTTCAATTGAACTATTCAATATGAACACTTCCCTGAATTTTACACAGGTTATCAACACTCTGGGCATCCCTCCATTTATGTGCCTATGTACATGCACATACAACAGCAAGGAGCTTGGGGCTTTCCACCAATCCCAATCCTCATATTCTGCATTTCTACATGTCAAATTTGGGAACCACCCACTTGGCCCCATCCCTGCAAGGCAGGCACAGGCCTCCTGTGGTGTTACTCTCTGAGCTACCTCTTTAGGATAGGAGTAAAGCCTCCTTCTACCCTGCACTCTGGACTCTGCTCTCACCTCCTCAGGGACCCTGCCTGGTTACAGCCAGGCCTTCCATTGCACCTGTACATCATTTTCCTGCTCTAAGACCTGGTAACTATAGGCCAACACTTTACCATGCTCATCTGTGCATTTTTTCCTCTGTTCCCACAGCAACAATGAAGCTGCCATTTGCTAGCTGCCTGACCTTAAGCAAGTTACCTCGACACAGCTGAGCATTCATGTCCTGCAACATGGGTGTAAACATGGCTTCAACTCATGGAGTTATTATTGCCAGTGAAGATGTCAGGGATAAAATTCTCAAAAACAATAGTCCAGTACATGGTCATCAATTGCTCATGATGTCATTAAGTGTCACCATTACTAGTTGTCAATCCCACTTCACAACATGAGAAACATGAATCCTTGAAAAGTAAATATAAAATAAATAAAATAATTAAGTTCATGTGGCCAGTGTGCCCAGGTCTGCCGTGTCTCTGGATTCCCTACCCCCAACCAGAGCTCAGGGCAGAATGAATACGAAGGTGCCACATGAGGAGAGGACTAATGTAAATTGGATAAAGGCATTTTCATGAATGGACAAAAGGGAAAGAATTGAGGGAAGGGGCCAAATTCTACATCTGACACTTGGAGAATCAGGAGATTTTACCTTCACATTTACTTTCTCCTCTTGGGAACAAAACTGTACTGAAAGCAGACCAGTGTAATCAATGCAGACAATAAAGGCCACTCTGTAAGTTACCAGGCTGGTTGGTGCATGTACAAGTAGTCAGAGCCACAGATTGGAAGACCTAAAATGGTTCACATGAGACCTTTTGCTTCCTGCATCTTCATTTCCTGGTTCACACAATGGCAGGCTGAGCTTGGATACTGAAGGTCCTGTGTGCTGGTAGGTGACATCCCCAGAAAATAGCATCTACACATATTTTCACAAGTTTACTCATTCTACTCAGCCATAAACAAGAATGGAATTATATCATTTGTGGGAAATGAATGAATCTGGAGAATATAAAATTAAATGAAATAAAGCAGATGCCAAAAATCAATTGTCAAGTCTTTTCTCTCATATGTGAAAGGTAAAAGAAAACTGGAGTTGAAAAAGAAGTGGATCTCAAAAAAAAAATTGGAGAAAGAATAGTTGAGTTTAGACTGATGGAAGAGAGGATAAGAGAGATGATTCAGGCACTGAGAAATGAGACTGATCAATGATGTTATGCCCATATATGTATAGGTCACAAAAGAACATACAAATAAAATAATTACAATGTCCTAAATTAAATGACAGTTTTGGTACCAGTGACTGAAATTGAGTATGCTTCACCATTGAGCCACATCCCCATCACCAGTCCTATTTTGTATTTTTTTTGAAACAGAGTTTTTGCTAAGTTGTTCAAGGTTTTGCCAAAAGAGGTAAAGCTGGGTGCCCACAAAGCAAAAATACAAAGACCTGTCATCCCCCTAGCTTATGGAGCACTCACTAGGCACTAAGTGCTAACTATCTATGACTTCATTTAATTCTAACTATAGTCTTGGGAAGCAAGTGGCATTAGCCCCATCTTAAAGATAAATAAATAGAAGAGAAATTAAAGATATATTCAAGCTGAGTAAGGTGGTACATGTCTGCCATCCCAGCAGATTGGGAGCCTAAGGAAGAAGGATTGTGAGTTCAAAGACAACCTCAGCAAAATTGAGGTGCTATGCAACTCAGTGAGACACTGTCTATAAATAAAAATACAAAATAGGACTGGGGATATGACTCAGTGGTTATGTGACCTGAGTTCAATCCCAAGTACCAAAGAAAAAAGAAACTATTCAAGCCTCTATAAATATATAAAAGCCAGAATACAAATGTATGATATGTACTCAAGACCTTGGTCCATTAATATTTATTTTATACTATTCATAACATCTAGGAACCTCCCTGCAAGCTTCATAAATCTAATGCTTGAAAGTACTCCCCAGAGATTTCTGTTTCACTGACTGACGCTAAAGTTCAGGTATCAGGGTAATTGACTCTAATGCTCACAATTAGGGATGCAATCACTTTTCTATTAAAAATCATGGAAACTTAGACAAAGTGATTGGATTCACCTGCTCAATGTTGTGCGTCAAAACCACAGGAAAACCAGGTGTGTGTCTGTACTTCTGTAGCTCTTCAAATAGCTCTCTGTGGCTCCAAACAAAAGAAGACTCCATGAAGCTGGGGAGGACAAAAGCCAACCCCTCTGCCACAACTCACCCCACAATACTCCCAGGGAATAAGTGTAAGAGGAGAAATAAGAGGAGAAAATTCCAGGTGGTACCTTGGTGATCAATGGACAATGGCATGCAAGGAAATAGGGCACAACCCACTTCAGCAAAGGCAGAGGAGTGGCTGGGCCAGGATGGGGGTGGCCTAGAGGATAAACTTTTCCATGGCACATGAAGTCCAGGGCTTCCTTCTCCCCAAATGAGCCTTGCTGTATCACACCTATGATTGTTCAACTATTTATGCCTTTCTCCTATTTTATATTTCCCTTGCACGTGGGTTTTGAGGTCTCATGCTTTGGCATTTCTTATAATTTTTTTTTCCCGCAGCTTTCAAACTACTCCAAATTGAACCATGTGGAAAATTACCTGTAGATGTTACAGTTTTTATTTTATTTTATTACCATTTAATTCAAGTTTCCAAATCTCTCTCAAAATACTTTTTTTTTTCATTTTTTTGATACTTTTATTAACTCTTCACATATTGACAATGGTTGTGATAAAGCAGTATCTTCTGACTCCAAAACTAGAATTTCAGTGACCTGCTTGAAATGACTGTACTTTCTTTTGATTATACATCACAAGTTTCCATTTTATTTTTTATGCTTTATATAACTTTATATATAGTACAGACAAGACTAAGATAATATTACATGGCTTGTCTCAGAGAAAGGGCAGGCCTCCCCTCTACCTCCATTAGTGAATATGAGGGCTCATCACAGGTTCCTTAGGGTTGCCTTTCAGCATGGGCTCTGACTCAGCTACATGTTCAGTCTTCCTGTGATCTCCTCAGCCTTTGTCCTTCACTACTACTTCTTCTTCTTCTTCTTCTTCTTCTTCTTCTTCTTCTTCTTCTTCTTCTTCTTCTTCTTCTTCTTCTTCTTCTTCTTTTGAAATTTCAGATTAATTCTAATATTTTAAATAGAGCCTGAATCACAAAAATTCCAGTTTAGAAATGGTGGCATGCAGAAACAACACTACCCAGAAACCAGGTGCTTCATGTGAGAAAAAGCTAGGGAAGAGTAGCCTATTACAAATGATAAATAGAGGACCCTCAGAGCCATGGTGTAACCATGGGAGGTTCCAGAAATCCCTCTCCCCAAAGCTGAGGCATTGTAAATTGTTTAATCGGACTGGACTAATTTGATCTTATGATCAGAGTAATAGCAATTTTGTTTGGACATGATTCCAATTGAGATGCCTTTCCAAATATGTCCAGAAAAAAATTTGGAGTCCAGTTCTCCCAGGATTGCTGTTAACCACCAAAGAAAAAGTAAAATTAAGAGACAGCTTATGTGTTACACTGGAAAAGCCATAGTTCTGTGTTTTCCAGGGAGATTTTTGTCATATTTCTCTAGACAATAATATTATAGGCCTGCAGAGACAGAACTTAAAGATGTCTTTCCTTAAAACGTGCAACTCTTTAGGCTGTTACCTGCACCACATCATCCTTTGCCTCATCCATCTGGATAAGTGCCTCTGCATTCTTAGATTCAGAAGTAGTGTGCAGTTGGGTCATGGAAAGGCTGTGGAAGGAGGAAATTTTAGGATACTAGTGAGATTTCTTGTAGATGCAGAAGAGAGACTTCAGCTCCAACAGTTTTACTCAATCCAGAGGACTGTGTTCTGTATGGTACATTGAGGATATTTTCTTCTAACAATGTTTGCTTTCTTAATTTATATCCTCCTAAAATGAGTCCTTTTTTAATAGATAATCATGATTAATTTTATTTTTCCATTTGTTCTAAGTTTAATGAGTTCTAATGATACAACTTACATATGGAATGTCATCTAGAGATTTTAAAAATTACTTATTTGTATACATATTATAAAAGAAGACATGAATTTTTAACTTGATATTTTATAAACTTTCATTTTATTTTATTTTTATGTGGTGCTGAGGATAAAACCCAGGACCTCCCACATGCTAGGCAAGCGCTCCACCACTGAGCCATATCTCCATCTGTAATTTAGCACTTTGTATTTATAAACTTGCTTCTGTAATATTAAAAATAAAATAGAACTACTATTGATGTGAATTCTACAATTTGAGTAATTATAAGTTTTTAAACTTTTAGAATGAAATGATATTTTATGTTGAAAACTTAATTTCATAGAGGGCAATATCACAATGCCATAAACTACTTATATTTCTCATAAAGTCTTTGGATCCAATTTAACTCAAAACATTAAAAATTTCCTGATCCTGTATTCTTTTAGTTAGGACATGACAAATGAGAGGATCATGATAAAAGGGTTTGGAAGCACACTGAATATTTTTGAAAATCAAATGAACGTACTAGCAATTTCCCATTCCTGGATTAAAAATACACAGGAATATAATTTCCAAGTTTAGAGGAGGAATATTTGTGTTCATTCATTCTTTATGTATTAGTTTCATGCATATATATATATATATATATATATATATATATATATATATATATATATATACATACATATATGCCCTTTCCCATTTCTGTCACAATGGAAATGTCTGAATCTAATTTTTCTTAAAGGAACATTTAGATCAGTGGAATCTCATCCTAACCTGATCACTGTACTTAAATCTCTGATGTTTTCACAAACTAGGTTGTATTTTACTTCTTTTTTTGCTTGTTTGTTTGTTTTTTGTCTTTAGCATGAACAAATAAATAATTGTGAACTTATCTCATTCTCTGGTCACTGAAACATAAAGAACAAGGTGACACAGGAAAGCCAAAGTTGTGGGGAAGAAAAGCAGGACTTGAATTTTACATAACTACATCAATCAGAGGGACAGACTGCCCTCTAGGAATCCTTGGGTTTCCCAGTAATGACAGCTTGACATCTGTGAAGAAGCACCTCTCTGGCTTCCTATTTCTTTACTTTAAGATTAAACAGATCTTAACGTTATGAACCATATAAATTTATTGATCATCAACTATGTGAAAACTTTAAGGCTAGACTTTGGGATGAGGAGTTCTTTAAGCCACTGTGCATTTTCTAGCTTGCATGGTAATTGCTCTCTAATTTAGAAACTGTATGATTACCAAGAGTTTCTAAAAATATATTCTGTAATTAGAAAGAGGCATATAACTCATATAAGCATATATTACATTAATACATCTGAATAAATGAAGCACGTGAGATCACAAAACAAAAACATAGACCTAAAACTCCTCACACAGCTATAAAAAAGTGCTGCAATTACCAAGTAAAATAACTGTCGTTTAGGTCCTAAGCATGTGTTTTCAAAGTCCTGTAGCTAATAAATATATATACCTTCTTTATTCCAAATTTATTGCTGTGCATGCATTATCATAATTTGTTTGAAGGATCATGTGTTGATATAGTGTTTTATTTCAAAAACTCTTTAAAAGAACTAAGAATTTTTCTTGTAACATCCATCACTAATTGTATTAGTACCATAGTTATATGGTGAATTTTGAGCCTATAGGAGAAGTTTACTTAAAATTTAAAAATTCTGTATCACTGAAAAGGTAGGAGATATATTATATTAAAGCTGACCTTATTGTCTAGGAAATAGAAATATGTCAAAGGAAATATATCCAGGTATTTAGTCATTTTTGAGGTACTGATCTGTGTATAATAAGTAAAATTTAATTGTATTTGCAGATTTATGGAACTGTGCTTCAAAATAAATGTGCCTTGAGAAATAATATTAGTGTATTTAACTTCTACATCTATGTCAAGAAAATTTATATAATATCATAAAAAATTATATGATTTGTGTAGAAATGCTATTCACTGTATAGTATTTTGAGGAGATTCATGGATTTGGTACTTTTGCTTCAAATATGTTTTGTCAAAAATAAACAAAACTTGGTTAGAAAGCTTTTTGTTTTATATTATATCATCAATTTATGGTGACATTATTATTCTCTTTCAAGCACAACCATATATATATATATATATATATATATATATATATATATATATATATATATATACACATACATATATTTATAGTGATTCTTTTTCTTGGTGTCATGTTATCTTCCAAAATTCTTATCCTTTGGGAAAACAATGATAATTTTGTAGTGCAGAATTACATCCTAATAAAGCCTATTTTATTTCCTCCAATTTTAATCATGGATCTAAATTCATATTAAAATGTATTGAATATTCTTGATTGTGTATTTTAACCCCATAAACTAAGCTAAGTATTTTATTTAGAGATCTGGATCTTCAAATATACAAGTCTATTTTACCAACAATGAATTAAAGTAACAGTAAAAGAGAAGCATAAAATGAGATAAACATCCACAATGAAAAGAGGAGGTAATCTCCAGTGACAAAAGACTTCAAAGAATTTCTGTAAAACAGAAAGTCTGGAAGTAGATGAAGGATGCATTTGAGTTCTAATTAGGGCTTCCCAGGAGGTGGATTAAGACCATGACTAGGCATTTTGGAAGTCCATAAGTTAGTGTGCTTCAGATCAGCACAATGGAAATAAAGGGAAGGAAGCACATTTGGGTACACAGAATCTGGGATTGCAGTCTAATCTCAAAGGAGGCTTCTGCTTACTCAAAGTGAAATTATGGATCTGTCTTGCACTCTGATATTTTTCCTACTTGAGACATGGAGTGTTATTTATATGAGTCTCAAACAGTCTTGAGTTTAGGAAGCCTTAAATGGTAATAGCCAGGAAAACGATCTTCTACTAATGAAAATATTTTGAAAAGACCACTTTCAGCAATTGTCTGGGAAATGAATCCTTCAGTCCTAATGGTGCCATAAAGCATAGTTGCCTATAGTGACACCACAAAGACTCACTTTTCAGTCTAAGTTCTGTACTTAGTTTATGGTACTGGTGAGACTCTATTCCTGAAGAAAACTTATAAGAATGGAAAACAGTGCAATTAATTACAGTTTTGACAGCTGTGTAGACCGAATGTCAAATTAATAGTCATCTTGTGTCTCTTCTGCTGTTCATTTTAGATCCACTAAACATACTTCTTTTGGTCTCTATACTCAGCCCCAAATCATTTGAGGCTCCTCACTATAATTTTCTCAAGACACAACTACTGCACTGATCCTTTTACAATTCCTGTATGGAAAGTGAATACTAAAAAGTAGAGAATTGGATCATCTGCTTTCAAATTGAATCATCTGAATTTTATCTTCAAATATACAATAGACTTTTATATTTGGATACAGTGGATACCATTGTCATAGACCAAGAGTAATATTTTTTTTTTTTATTTTTGTTAAGTGTGATCAGATTCAATTTTAGGCATGATGTATTGGCACTTCATTAGTGGTACTTGCTTAGCATTGCAACATGGAATCAATGTCCTTCTGGTGAGGAGAGTGAATTGACCTAATTAGGATTGTAATTTCTCCTCTTCCTTTCTGTTTTCTTAGTACATAGAATTTAGAGTCCTCAGGTGCTGTTTAAATTTTAGTTGGAATTGTGTTAGACATCCTGTTGGAAAAGAGTCCTCTTAAAAAATTAGGATTTCTAAAAGTGGAGGATGCAGAGGCATGGCATAAGAAAATATAATTGCCAGGTGCATTAATAGGAGTGATGGTGAGTTAAGACTCTTAAACTTTGACACTCTGGTTCCTGGATCTATATGGTGTGTCTCTTGGTAACACAACCTGATATAATGATGTGAAATTTAAGAAGTGTTAGCAACACCATCACCTCTTCCAGAATTCTACCAGGCCAGCAGCTTTTTTTTTCTTTTTTAGATGATAATACAGTGGACACCATGGTCATAGACCAATAGTAATATCTTTATTTTTGTTAAGTGCGGTCTGATTCAATTTTAGGCATGATGTATTGACACTTTATTAGTGGTACTTGCTTAGCATTTATTGTCTGTAAAAGCAAAATTTTAAAAAAAAGTGTTTGGGTTTTTCTGGTTAAAATTATTTCTGTGTTAAAAGACGTCCACTTGTTAATTTATTATGAGAAAATGATGTAAAGAATGATCCTGTAACAAGAACCTAGAGATAGACCTCTCCACTTAGCTGGCTAGATATTTGGAAGAAGCATTTGATAGATAAAATACAGTGACTGGAAACCACTATGGTACTCAGTCCTCATTCATCCTCTGCAGCATCAGAGGCTGGATAAAAACAACTAGCCAAGTCCAGTTGTCAACTCAGTTGTCTTGTACAATGTCCATGATGTATGTGCTTTGGTATGTGATAGCATGAAATCCCATGATATTCACACTGCATTGTCTCTCTCAGAGATCCATCCTTATTATTGTACCCCCCAAATTTTATAGTCTTCAAAAGTTCCTTCTAAACCCTTGACCAAGTCTTGATTTCTTCCTATTATTTTATGTACCGTCTCATGTACCTTCTTACCTGAGGTAACTTCTTTTTCCACGTGAAATTAAGGATGAAGTGTGCTGCCAAGAATTCTGCTCTTTAGAAAGAGTTTTTTTCATTTTTTATTTTTCAAGGGTAATCCTGAAATATACTGTACTATGGTGTTATTTTATTCCATTTTACTTCTCAACGAAGATAACTTATATTTATTCCTAGTAATATTTTAATAAAGGTTGGCCAATTTCCTCTTCTATCTGATTTGCAAAAGGGAACTTTTCCCAAAGAAGGAAATGAATAGGTGTTGTATCACACCTTTGCTCTGAAATTGATTGGGGTTTTCTGAGAAAGAGTGTAACTTCGCTGACTATCTTCTTGGTTAGTTATTTTCTTAGTTATTGGTCACACTCTACAAGTGTGACCTCAGGTGAAATGCCAATGAAGATAGAGAGTAAAATAAGTAGAAGTTATCAATTGTTTATACTTTTGTAACTGAAGTAAGGTTTGTGAAGTACTATATGACTTGCATATCTCTCTGCCTTCCATTTAAATTAAAATATAAAATTCATCTTTATTTTTTATGTATCACCAATAAGCTTCTAAAATAAAATTTACAACTATTATTTTTCTAATCCTGTTCATGATTTCTCCATTTTCTTGATTATATGAATTTTTTATAACTGATACTAACTTGATAATCTGTGTCATTTCCTGGTTTACAAACACTTATTGATTTTTGTCTCTTTTTAGTTATAATTGGCCTCCAGTGACTAAGAGAAGTCTGTTCCTTAGTCAGACTTCCGGTCTGCTCCTCCCAGCCCTGCTTCAGCCTCTCAGCTTCCCAGACCCTCATGTAGTTGGTTGTAAATTCTTCCAGAAGCTGTTTTACTGTCTACTTTTCAGGACTAAAAATAAAAATCAAAACTTAAAAAAAGATACTTTAGGGCTGGGGATACGGCTCAAGTAGTAGCGTGCTTGCCTAGCATGTGTGAAGCACTGGGTTCAATTCTCACCACCATGTAAAAATTTAAAAATAGAGATATTGTGTTTACCTAAAACTAAAAATGAATATTTTTAAAAGATACTTTAAAAAGCAAAATGTAGGGCTGGGGATGTGGCTCAAGAGGTAGAGCGCTCGCCTGGCATGCATGCAGCACCAGTTCGATCCTCAGCACCACATACAAACAAAGATGTTGTGTCTGCCAAAAACTAAAAAATGAATATTAAAAAAAATTCTCTCTCTCTCTCTCTCTCTCTCTCTCTCTCTCTCTCTCTCTCTCTCTTAAAAAATGTAGAGGGAGAAAGTAGCAACATTTTTTTGGGGTAATTAGGCTTTTGTAAATTTGTTTAACATCTGTATGTTTTTAATGTGGGTCACTCACTAACACTTCATCAAAATATCAGTTTCTTTGCTGAGTTCAGGTGACAAAGGAATAGCCACACCCTGAAACAAAACAAAACACACACAAAAAAATAAAATAAAATAAATAAACAGAATTATCCTTAACCTAACTTTTTATATGATGTCTCAGATCCCCTTAACTTTGCACATTAGCTTCTTTGTTCAGTTGAATTGTAACTGTTTTTGTAGTTGGAAAGAGTGTAACTATTGAACTTGAAACATTTATTCTGGGCATCTTGGGGGTTTCTGGTGAGTTTAAGTGGATGAGAGGATGAAGTAAATGTGGGGGATTCTTTCCTATCATAACATGAAGTTTCCCCCACAGTGTGCTCTCAGGTGCCAGACCTCAAGTATTTCTTACAGTGGTATACTTTGATTATTTTTACTTCCCCTTTACTCATAAGTTTTAACAGCATTTTATCAAACTGCACTTATTAAGAACAATTTTTGAAATAAAGTTATAGTTTGCCTAACCAGTCTGCACTTATTGCTTATGGTTTCACTCAACTGTTATGCCTGTTTTTGGTGTCTGAAAAACAGATATATTATTTTCCATACTTTATCCATTTCCCTACATGTATACACTGAAAATAAAATTAGGTCTGAAAATATTCCATTTTGATTGAATGCTATAATCAAGAAAATAAAATTTAGATATGCTAAATATATCTCCAGATTTTCTCAAGTAGCTATGCTTAAAACAAAGAAAATATACTAAAATGAAAAACCATGGTCAGCTTCAAGAAAGCAAGAATAAAACCAAAGTATTTATCCTCAATGATGGATTATAGATTATAAATACAGAATAACCTCAAGATTTAAAGGAAAAAAATAGTATTCAAACTGGTATTCTAAAATGAAGCAGATTGTCCATCAATGATAAATAAAAATAGATTTTCATAAATAATAAAAATCTAAAAAGCTATTTTCCATGCCTCATTTCAAAGAGAGTTACTCAATATAGAAGAAATTTTTTTTTTAAAAAAAGGAGCAGAGTTTGTGGACAGAAACAGTGGCTCTAACTGCAGAGCTCAAGAAAGTTATGTTGATTCTGCAGTAGAGCTTGAAAATAGTTTTGTTAGCATACCTCAGTCCTACCTTTAAAATGATGGTTTAATAGAAATATTAGCTAGTGAGTAGTCAAGTGGTTGAATGTTGCAAAAGTTAGAAGATACTAGTGATCTATTTTTCTCACCACAAAAAAATTGAATATTAGAAAATACAGGAAAAACAAAGTGATGAAAAAAGAAAGTAAAAACGCACTAAACACAAAAAAATGGAAAGCCAAGTGTTGTATATGAAACACAGTAAAATGTGCACTTTTTGTAAAATTTAATGGGGTAGAAGAAAGTAGTATTGATTGTTCTTGATGGTAAGAACATCCCTCCATGAGCAGCATTCATGTCCTGATATTGGATGTCAGAAAGGCTAATAAATTAGAGAAAGAATACATTCTTACTTCTGGTGTGTGTTTTTTGATGAAAAGTTTCTTAAAGTCAAATTTGTGAAAATGCTTACGGGTTTTTAACCTTCATAAATTTTCTGTAGATAAAGAATGCAACACATAATTATTTTTATTTTTTTTTCCTTTAATTTTTATTGTTGGTTGTTCAAAACATTACATAGTTCTTGACATATCATATTTCACACTTTGATTCAAGTAGGTTATGAACTCCCATTTTTACCCCGTATACAGATTGCAGCATCACATCAGTTACACATCCACTGTTTTAAATATTGCCATACTAGTGTCTGTTGTATTCTGCTGCCTTTCCTATCCTCTACTATCCCCCATCACCTCCCCTCCCATCTTCTCTCTCTACCCCATCTACTGTAATTCATTTCTCCCCCTTGTTTTTTTCCCTTTCCCCTCACATCCTCTTGTATGTAATTTTGTAGAACCATAAGGGTCTCCTTCTAATTCCATGCAATTTCCCTTCTCTTTCCTTTTCCCTCCCACTTCTCACCCCTGTTTAAAGTTAATCTTCTTCTCATGCTTTCCCTCCCAACTCTGTTCTTAGTTATTCTCCTTATATCAAAGAAAACATTTGGCATTTGTTTTTTAGGGAGTGGCTAGCTTCACTACCATAATCTGTTCTAATGCCATCCATTTCCCTGCAAATTCCATGATTTTGTCATTTTTAGTGCTGCATAGTACTCCATTGTGTATAAATGCCACATTTTTTTTATCCATTCATATATTGAAGGGCATCTAGGTTGGTTCCACAGTCTTGCTATTGTGAATTGTGCTGCTATGAACATCAATGTGGCAGTATCCCTGTAGTATGCTCTTTTAAGGTCTTCAGGGAATAATCCAAGAAGGGCAATAGCTGGGAGAAATGGTGGTTCCATACCTAGCTTTCCAAGAAATCTCCAAACTGCTTTCCAAATTGGCCGTACCAATTTGCAGTCCCACCAGCAATGTACAAGAGTACCCTTTTCCCCACATCCTCTCCAGCACTTGTTGTTGTTTGACTTCCTAATGGCTGCCAATCTTACTGGAGTGAGATGGTATCTTAGCGTGGTTTTGATTTGCATTTCTCTGACTGCTAGAGATGGTGAGCATTTTTTCATGTACTTGTTGATTGATTGCATGTCCTCCTCTGAGACGTGTCTGTTCAGGTCTTTGGCCCATTTGTTGATTGGGTTATTTGTTTTCTTATTGTTTAATTTTTTGACTTCTTTGTATACTCTGGATATTAGGGCTCTATCTGAAGTGTGAGGAGTAAAGATTTGTTCCCAGGATGTAGGCTCTCTATTTACCTCTCTTACTGTTTCTTTTGCTGAGAAAAAACTTTTTAGTTTGAGTAAGTCCCATTTGTTGATTCTAGTTATTAACTCTTGTGCTATGGGTGTCCTATTGAGGAATTTGGAGCCCGACCCCACAGTATGTAGATCATAGCCAACTTTTTCTTGTATCAGATGTCGTGTCTCTGATATGATATCAAACTCCTTCATCCATTTTGAGTTAACTTTTGTGCATGGCGAGAGAAAGGGATTCAGTTTCATTTTGTTGCATATGGATTTCCAGTTTTCCCAGCACCATTTGTTGAAGATGCTATCCTTCCTCCATTTCATGCTTTTAGACCCTTTATCAAATATAAGATAGTTGTAGTTTTGTGGATTGGTTTCTGTGTCCTCTATTCTGTACCATTGGTCCACGCGCCTGTTTTGGTACCAGTACCATGCTGTTTTTGTTACTATTGCCCGGTAGTATAGTTTGAGGTCTGGTATCGCTATGCCGCCTGATTCACACTTCCTGCTTAGAGTTGTTTTTGCTATTCTGGGTCTTTTATTTTTCCATATGAATTTCATAATTGCTTTATCTATTTCTACAAGAAATGCTGTTGGGATTTTGATTGGCATTGCATTAAACCTATAGAGAACTTTGGGTAATATCGCCATTTTGATGATGTTAGTTCTGCCTATCCATGAACAGGGTATATTTTTCCATCTTCTAAGATCTTCTATTTCTCTCTTTAGGGTTCTGTAGTTTTCATTGTATAAGTCTTTCACCTCTTTTGTTAGGTTGATTCCCAAGTATTTTAGTTTTTTTGAGGATATTGTGAATGGAGTAGTTGTCCTCATTTCCATTTCAGAGGATTTGTCGCTGATATACAGGA
Organism: Marmota flaviventris; assembly: GCF_047511675.1. Classification (NCBI taxonomy): domain Eukaryota; kingdom Metazoa; phylum Chordata; class Mammalia; order Rodentia; family Sciuridae; genus Marmota; species Marmota flaviventris. The sequence continues at coordinate 117,431,973 of NC_092508.1, forward strand.
ATGCCTTTGATTTATGCATGTGGATTTTATATCCTGCCACTTTGCTGAATTCATTTATTAGCTCTAAGAGTTTCTTTGTAGACCCTTTTGGGTCTGCTAGGTATAGAATCATGTCAGCTGCAAATAGTGATAATTTAAGTTCTTCTTTTCCTATTTTTATGCCTTTAATTTCTTTAGTCTGTCTAATTGCTCTGGCCAGTGTTTCGAGAACTATGTTGAACAGAAGTGGTGAGAGAGGGCATCCCTGTCTTGTTCCAGATTTTAGAGGGAATGCCTTCAATTTTTCTCCATTCAGAATGATGCTAGCCTGAGGCTTAGCATAGATTGCTTTTACAATATTGAGGTATGTTCCTGTTATCCCTGGTTTTTCTAGAGTTTTGAACATAAAGAGATGCTGTACTTTGTCGAATGCTTTTTCCGCATCTATTGAGATGATCATATGGTTCTTATTTTTAAGTCTATTGATGTGGTGAATAACATTTATTGATTTCCCTATATTAAACCAGCCTTGCATCCCAGTGATGAATCCTACTTGATCATGTTGCACAATTCTTTTAAATATGTTTTTGTATCTGATTTGCCAGAATTTTATTGAGGATTTTTGCATCTAGGTTCATTAGAGATATTGGTCTGTAGTTTTGTTTATTTGAAGTGTCTTTGTCTGTTTTAGGAATCAGGGTGATGTTGGCCTCGTAGAATGAATTTGGAAGTTCTCCCTATTTTTATATTTTCTGGCTTGAAATCTATTTTATTTGATATGAGTATGGACACTCCTGCTTGTTTCCAAAGTCCATATGAGTGATATGATTTTTCCCAACCTTTCACCTTCAGCATATGTATGTCTTTTCCTATCAAATGCGTCTCCTGTAGACAGTATATTGTTGGGTCTTGTTTTTTGATCCATTTTACTAGCCTGGGTCTCTTAATTGGTGAGTTTAAGCCATTAACATTTAGGGTCATTATTGAGATATGGGTTGTTCTTCCAGCCATATTTGTTTATTTCTGTTATTAAACATGGTTTGTTTTCCTCTTTGATTATTTCCCCCCCCCATTTACTGTCCTACCTCCCACTGTTGGTTTTCATTGTTATTTTCCATTTCCTCTTCCTGTAATGTTTTGCCGAGGATGTTTTGAAGAGATGGTTTTCTAGCTGCCACTTCTTTTAACTTTTGTTTATCGTGGTAGGTTTTAATTTCATCTTCCATCCTGAAGCTTAATTTCGCTGGATACACAATTCTTGGTTGGAACCCATTTTCTTTCAGTGTTTGAAGTATGTTATTCCAGGATCTTCTAGCTTTCAGAGTCAGTGTTGAAATATCAGCTGTTATCCTGATTGGTTTACCCCTAAATGTAATCTGCTTCCTTTCTTTGTAGCTTTTAAAATTCTCTCCTTATTCTCTATGTTGGGCATCTTCATTATAATGTGTCTAGGTGTGGATCTTTATGATTTTGCACATTTGGCATCCTGTAGGCTTCTAAGATTTGGGATTCTGTCTCATTCTTCAAGTCTGGGAAGTTTTCTCGTATTATTTCATTGAATAGATTGCTCATTCCTTTCGTTTGGACCTCTATACCTTCCTGTAACCCAATGACTCTTAAGTTTGGTCTCTTTATGTTATCCCATATTTCTTGGATGTTCTGCTCATGGTTTCTTAACAGTCTTGCTGAGCTGTCTATGTTCTTTTCAAGTTGAAATACTTTGTCTTCATTGTCTGATGTTCTGTCTTCTAAGTGTTCTACTCTGCTGTTAGTATTCTCAATTGAGTTTTTAAGTTGGTTTATTGCTTCGTGCATTTCTAGGATTTCTGTTTGTTTCTTTTTTATAACCTCTATCTCCCTGTATAGTTGATCTTTTGATTCTTGGATTTGTTTATGTAATTCATTGTTGAAGTGATCTTTCATTGTCTGATTTTGCTGTCTAATGTCTTCCTTGAGACTCCAAATCATCTGAATCATGTATATCCTGAATTCTTTATCTGACATTCTATCTGCTGCAGTTATTACCTCTTCTAACGTTGAGTTGACCTGCATTGCTTGTGGTCCTTTCTTTCCTTGACTTTTCATACTGTTCATGTTTCTTTCTGCTTGGTGAAACTGTTGTGTTATTGAATTTTCCCCCTATATATTTATATTGCTCTCGTATAGTTGCAAAGTCTCCCTCGGAGCCGCGGGTGGCAGCTCTGCCCCTCCTCCAATTGGGGCAATGTGCCTACCACACCTGTGGGCCGCTGGGCCTGTTCTGTCGGTTGCTGGTCTGTCTACCTTGCAGGCGCAGGTGGCAGCTCTGCCCCTCTCCCAACCTTGGTGATGTGTCTACCACGCTGGCAGGTCGCTGGGTCTGTTCTGCCGGTGGGTCGCAGTTCCGCCTACCTTGCAGGCGTGTGGGGAGGCTCTGCCCTTCTGCGGGTTGCTGGGCCTGTTCTGCCTGTGGGTCGCATGTCCGCCTGCCTTGCAGGTGCGTGGCGGCTCTGCCCCTCCCCCAACTGGGGTGATGTGTCTTCCACGCTGGCGGCCCGCTGGGCCTGTTCTGTGGGTGGGTCACAGGTCCGCCTACCTTGCATGCACGTGGGGCAGCTCTGCCCCTCCACGGGTTCCTGGGCCTGTTCTGTCTGTGGGTCGCAGTTCCGCCTACCTTGCAGGCGTGGGGCGGTGGCTCTGCCCCTCCGCAGGCCACTGGGCCTTTTCTGCCAGTGGGTCGCAGGTCAGCCTACCTTGCAGGCCCATAATTATTTTTAAAAAAGAGAATAACTATCTGAGGAAGCATGAACACAGGGACTTGTAACTATTAAAAAATAGATTGAGGTGTTGTGGCCTGTACAGATGCTGATACTCAGAAATAATAAAGTGTCCAATGTAGATTAAGCAAGAAATCACAGAAAATATATCATAAATGATAATCTATTAAATGCTAAATCCTTTTAGTATTTGATTCATCAGGCCTGAAAAAAAAGAAGTTACCCCATAAGTTAAATTGGTTTTCCTCCCTTTCTCATTGCAATTAGAAAAAATAATGTAGAACACCTAAAACATTGTGAAGGGTCTTCTATGAATATATTTCAAGATTATGATCAATATAATCAGACAACTAGTAGTAGGTATGGCTATATTTAGTTGCCTTTTAAAACATTACATACTTGCAGATAGAGTGTAGGCTGCTGATTTGGGTGTAAATTTTGGAAACTACTGTTTCCAAATATATATATATATATATATATATATATATATATATATATAGATATAGATATAGATATAGATATAGATATAGATATATATATATATATATCTATATCTATATCTATATCTATATCTATATCTATATATATATAGATATATATAGATATATATAGATATATATATCTATATCTATATCTATCTATCTATATATATATATAGATAGATAGATATAGATAGATATAGATAGATAGATAGATATAGATAGATAGATATATATATAGATATATATCTTTGATATTTTGAGACCTGGTCTCACTTAGTTACCAATTCTGGCCTTGAAGTTGTGATCCTTTTGCCTCAGCCTTTATGATATTTGGGATTACAGGTATGTACCACCTCATCAGGCCTGGACACTCCTTTTTTTTACATGCATCTAATAATCAAAATTATTTTAAATATTTCTGCCTTTTCTTTGATATAAAATATTCAGTACTATCTTACCAAATTGGTTTTCACCCTAATATTCTTTACTTGAAAAGGCCAATATTCATGTTGAGTAGATATAATTTTTTTTCTTACCATAACAAATTTACTCATTAGATTCTATCCTGAGTTAGCAAGTCAATTTTATCTATGTTTTAGAAAAACAAATTGCTATAAATTGTTCTGGTCATGGTTTTAATAGACGTACCTTCCTCTTAGTCCTAATCAAAAAAAAAAAAAAAAAGATAGGAGAAAATTTAGTAAAGTAAAAAGCTAAGATCCAACAGTTGGCCAGTTCTTGTTTCAACCAGATGTTCATGATTTGATTGTTTCTCTTTTAAATTTCTTCTTCTGATTACTCTGATGGCCTTTTCTATGATATTTAATAGTCAGCTTCATTTAAAAGCACTAGTTTATGTGAAAATTGGATACTAAGGGAAATAAATACCTGGAAAAAATTTATAGTACTCAATATGCTTCTCATGGTTATAGACAGTTTCCTCCCACCATTCTGGGATTGCAATTCATAGAGGTTTAAATGACTTCCATTTCTCACTATATTTCACTATAAGCACAGGCAGAAATAATTTCTCAACAAATTTATAATAAATAAGTAACGATTTAGAGAAAACCAGATATAATTACACCTGCAAAATTAAAACAATATATGTGGAAGTTTGCCAAAGAATACATGCCATATTTAAAGAATAAAATGAAGAAATTTACCAGAATTGTTGCTTTCCTTTATGTGATAGGGCACAGTTTATTGTCATGTTGTTTCAAAAAGACACTAACATTGTCCTTATGAAAAAAAATAATTGTTATTCTTTAACATAAATTTTACTTGATTTTTTAAAAAATTTTACCCATTTTCTTGCACACTGAGAAGGTATCTGCTGGGGTCAAACACAGTGAGATACTGATCAATCAATTGTATTTTCAACTAGTGTTGTAAAATGCATCTCTGACACATTTGCTTGTTTTCATATTTTATAATAGCATCATGCACAATTAGCATGAGAAGAGTTTGCTCATTAATGTTGGTATCAATAGTGGGTTAAATACATTGAAAAGATGTTGAGAAAATTACCTCTATAATGGTGGAATCTCCCAATTCTTTGTTTTCATCTTTCCTATGGTTCTTCTGCTCTTGATATTAGTATGTTAACTTTAATTGGCATTGTCCTTACAGTTTCTTAAAACATAAGACACTTAGACTTGAGGAAATCACATATAGTAAGTTTATTTCATAAACTGATATAAGACTCAATGAAAGACTTCAGCATTATTAATGTACATTTTATCAAAATTCCATTATATCACAATGGTACATACAGTATTAAAATTTTATATAGCTAAAGGTTTTTTAACAATGAATGATAGGCACCCTAAGCAAGTATGTATTTCCAATTATTAATTTACGGAGTTTCATTCATTCATAATATAATAGTTGATGCAAACCACACATCAGAGTGTCTGTTTTTGAAAATATTGTTTGGTGAATTACTAAAAATGCAGCATGCAATTTTTATTTATTATTAGTTCATCATGCCCACATCTTACTCACATAGTAAGATTGTTATAATATTCAATAAGTTGTAGCTAAAATCATGAAATACCACATACCATATTGTACAGATTATATAAATGCTCTTATTATTTCTTCATCCTTTTCACAAATATTTATCAGGCACTTACTATATGCTAATTAGAAATAAGTTCATTATAATTATTTCAGATATTAAAAAAAAAAAAAAACTGCAAGACCTCATTTGAAAAGAGCAATATAGATTTCAGAAGTAACTACTGTTTATCTAGTGAATAATGTGTATAGAAATTTGCTAAGGTCTTGGGGTATGTAAATATATTTGAGATGCATCAGAGAGTACATATGAAAAAACAGTACTATTTATCATGTTATTTAAATAAAGTGAAATATCATAGCAAAGGTTAAAAAATCAACTTTTTGGGAAAAAAAGCAAATGGGTGCACTAGTATTTGAAAAAAAGGTAATAATAATTTTTACTATAATTAGTTGTTTCTGAGTCTCATTTCACTCTTTACTTTAATATCTATCCATTGTGTTAAGAACCCCTATAGGTGTTAAACTATATAAGGTACATATATTATGGTGTGAGGTGTTATTGGAAAATATTAGCATTCAGTGAATAATGCCATCAATTTTCTGTTTTGCAATATTAAAAAACTATTTCAGATTTATTGCAATGGATAGTTTTGTTTAAAGGTAGCAGTAGTTTTTCAATGTAGAAATTACTAAGAAAAAATTAGGTTTTCTCAAAAAGTCTGTAACAACCATATTTGATGAACTTTGTGTCATAATGTATAAGAAAAGTTGCTTCCCTACACCAAACCAGACATCATTGGAATAACCTTGTGTAGTATCAGCACATACAAGTTTAGATGAGGACTTTTGCATCTTTCTCCTTTTACTTCCCACCTACAGCATGGCTTATTTTTCATAAGCAAATTTCTATGCTTTTTCAACCTCTCACACATCTCAGAATTCACTAGGAGGGATCCCTGACAATCTAGAAACAAACATATCTGAGATAGTTTATAGATTAATATATGAAGAAGTTCAAGAAAATATTGATCTGGCCATGAGATGGTGCAGTAACTATATAGAAAGCAAAAAAATGAAATTGAAAGAAATATAATACTCCTGAGAATTACTATGAATCATGTAGTTTTTGGAAGCAGATATATTAAGTAGGAAGCTCTTGAGATTGATGTCCACTGCATTTTTTATATGAATATTTGCTCTGGTTTTGAGGGCCACCAGATTTTAGTCAGTAAACTTTTGGATTGATATAGCATAATCAGAAAGCCCAGCATTCTCTTTTTATACCTAGGCATGGTTTACTAAACATCCGTTGAGTTTTTGCACAGACTTTTCCCTTATTTTAATATACCTAGCCCATTAGGCTTGTCACATTCTAATTCATTCATTCTTCAAAGAGTAACTTAGTGAAATTCTCTATTGTCTTTAAAATAAAATATCAACCTAAAATAATTTCTATACTCTAAATCATTTTATTGTAGTGTCTAGAATCTTTATAACTACTAAGAAATGACATTCTATGTCTCATTTTTACCATTGTCTCTCTCATATTATTTTCATTGTGATTTGAGTATGTCCAACAAATGCTCGTGTGTTTGGAACTTATTTTCAAAGGGAGAGAGTTGGAAAATAATGGAATGTTTCAGAAGTGAGATCTAGTAAATTCTGGTTAGATTATTGGGGGAGATGCTCTTGGAAAGGGTTAACGGAACTTTCATGTGACACAAGATAGTTCTTATTAAAGCCGGTTGTTACAAAAAGAGCAAGTCTTCTTTCTGAATTTCTCTGACTTCCTCTCTCAGTATATTCTCTCTACTTCTCAAATGAGCCCTCACCATAATGCCATCTTATGTGTAATACAGGTGAAGGGGCTGTCACAGGAGCTGAGAAGATTCTGGTACAATACACTTAAATCTTCAGAACTATGTACTCAAAAAATGTTTTTATTTATTTATAAGTTTTAGTTGAACACAATACCTTTATTTCATTTATTTATTCATTTTTTATGTGGTGCTGAGAATTGAACCCAGCTTCTTGCATGTGACAGGTGAGCACTCTACCACTGAGCCACAATGCCAGCCCCTCAGAAAATATTTTTATGCATTTATATCTCTTTTTATACATTAGCCTGTTTCTAGTATTTTGTATAGCATTATTAAAAAGACTAAAACAACCTCTGTGTCTTATTTCTAAAGAAGACAGGTGAGACTTTGAAATGTATTATCAAAAAAATTCTGTAAAAGCTTTAGAATAAGAACTGGTATGCATTAACAGAGTGACCTTTAGTGAGTGATCAAATATATGTGAGTCTAAGGCCTCTTACTATGAGAGTGAGTAGAACATTTAAGATTACATTTTGAAAGCTCTGGTATAGTTAGATGGTAATGGCTTAGCATTTCTGATTCTTATTTGTTTTTATATTTCAAAGATGATATCTTGTATTTATTATATTCCTCATGGTGCTTAGGTTAGTGTATTGTCATTCACTTTGGGACTCAAATATGTGGAATTTATTTTGTTTAGTAAAGCAAAAGCAAGAGTGGTTCCTCAGAATATAGCAAAGCCTCTATGAGAATGTTTTTATTTTTAATGGGAAGAATTGTCTCATTGCTGCTGATCATAGAGGGAATTTACATCTTGATGACACCCATTAATCAGAAATGGTCTGAACTGAATAGATCAAAACCATTAGAAAATCATGAATAAAGAGGCAGATTTAAAAAATAGGTTTCTCTAGCACCCTTTTGAATCTCCTATTAGAGTACAAATTACAGAAATTTTTAGGAGTGAAAGGACTCAAAGACATGTAGCTGCATTTTAAGCCTTCTGTAATCACACAAGTCACCATCGACCATAATACCATTGTAGGAAGAGAAATGTAGATCTTTGCAGGCAGAAAAATCAAATACAAAAAGTGCAATTTGCCTCATGCAAAAAAAGACCTCTTTATTTATGACATACTTCTTTTAGCTCCCAGGTTCCATATCTTTGGGCTCAAGACATTCAACCAAAAGAAAGTGGATTTGTTGTATGCCAGATGAGTTAAGAACTGATATAATTAGAGTGTAGAGAAAACATATTTTGATTTGGGGTTCAGTTGTTTCAATTATGATGGCTTGCTCAGGAAAACAATGCAAGAGATTTTGTCCTCCACCCAAATTGTGTGGAAAAATTATCATTTTTTTAAGTTAAAAGTGGAAGCCACAGGCAATCTACAGCAGGTATTGAAATGTCATGATGAGGCACCAAACGGCAGTTGTTTTTCTTATTTTTTTTGTATCATTGATTGCTGTGGAATATGCTTTGAACGTTTGAAATATAAAAACTATATTTAAAAATAAACATTAAATATTCTTTTGTATTTTAAGTTAATTTTAAGGCTCATAGCCTAAGGTCAAAGTACACAGTATAATTACCTCATATTTTTCTAATGTAATCCCAAGACAAAGGAGTTGGGATATATTTTTCATGAAAAAAAAATTTACTAAGTAAAACTATGTTGTTCCATGTAAAATTATGTTGTTCCATGTATCATACTTTTCTAGGCAGAATATATTTGGCCTCAAAATTTAAAGAAGAGAATGCCTTGATGGGGCTGCCAAAAGGTTTATATTATCTTTTCCTGGTGAATATTGTGGCAGAATATATGGAGGATGAGCCAGAAGATTTCTGAAATTGTGTAATTTTTGTGGCTGGAAACTGTTGAAAGGTACATCATTGTTATTAATGAAAAAGACTGACTAAAAACAGCAATGTTCTTTAAGCGTACATACATGAAGAAATTTTTTGTTAAGCAAAAATACACTGTGCAGCCAGGGATGGCTGAAATACATTATACCTAGACTCTGGTAATCTCAGTCCTTTTTTTTATCTCTAACTAGTAAATTTTTTCTAGTTCAATAAATTTCTATTCCTTTTCTTGCTTTTAAAACCAGAGGATAAATACTTGTCTTTTTTAACTTTCTGGATTGTTTCCCAATTGAATGCAATAAAATATGCAATATGTTTTGAGTGATAATACCATAAATATTCAACAAGGGTAAAAAGACAATGGACTCTTAAAAAGAAATATGAACAAAAAACTTACTAAGAAATATACATATAGGTCTATAAAATTTTTCATAAAAACATTTTAAAAGACTATAAAAACCTTGCATAGCCTATGACCATAAAACTTGGATGAATTCAACACATGAGAATCAAGTATAATAAATTGATTTTTATATTATTGCATTTGTGTGATATGAGAATGTTCTTATTGATATGTAAAACTTCGTTTATTTATAAATATATCATGGTATATATATATATATATATATATATATATATATATATATATATGTTAAAATGACTAAATAGAATGAATTAACACAATCATTACTTCATACACTTATCAGTTTTGTTCTTACAATATATTGTATTCCTTCTACTACTAGTTATTTATGAAGAACATAATACACTCACTATGTGGTAAAATAAAACTCTTGACCCTATTATGCTCAATAAAATAAAAATATGGAGACTTTGACTATAATATCAACCCAACACAGAACACAGTACCTGGTGAGCAAAATTTTGCTCACTAAATTTCTGACTTCCACATGTGAATCAAATGATCCTAAAACATAATATCAGCTTGCCATCTTTCACTTAATTCAAAGTCATGCATATATTTCTTTTAACACTTTAAGAGACAAAACATTTTATAACTAAATAATAATAGTGTATAAGTACATATTTTTACACATTTGACATTGATAGGCACACACATTGAGTCCCGAGCTTTAATACTGAGAAAAATATTTGCACTAAACACAAAAGCAGAGGTATCTCTTCTATTTTCTGATTTAATTGTTCATGGATACATATTTAGTACTGGAAATTCTGGATCTTTAGGTCATCCAACTTTTAATGTTTCATGTGTAATGCTTGATATTACCCCAAAAATTCTATATCACAAACTGCAACACAAGTCTTTTAAAATTGTTTGAGACATGCTATTTCTAAATTTTTGTGACTTCTCTCAAACATGAAGTACTTTTGAATGTCCTCCTAATTCACAAATATTACAAGGATACTGCACTGTTCTTGCCTATCTTTATTTATTTAAAGGATTTTATACTTTTTTCTCCAAAAATAGACTATATAATCTACTTATGGCTCCTTTAATGAACAAATAAATAATAGTACAGCAAATATAAACAAAGGGAAGCATGGTTAAATCCAATTACAAAAAAAAATAAGAATTTAACATGAGGATACTGACAGTTATGAATTACTGAAAGAAAACTAAATAACTATTTAAAAAAGTTTCGAGAGTGAAATTGAAAAAATATTAACATCAATGAGAACAATGTTTAAGTTAATAATTCTTTAAGAAAAATTGAGAGGAGCATTCCTAGTGTGCAAATCTGAAATTCTACCAATATGGGAGTGGACTATCAAGCAGTACCAAGTTTAAGACAAGTCTAAGCAATGTGTAAAATTCTGTAAAATTTAAAAATCTCTAGGATATATAAAGATAAGTGGGATATATATATATATATATATATATATATATATATATATATATATACACACACACACACACACACACACACACACACACACACACTGTGTTTTGTATAGGGTTGATATTATAGTCAAAGACTCCATATATATATATTTCATGTGTAATGCTTGATATTACACCAAAAATTCTATATCACAAACTGCAACACAAGTCTTTTAAAATTCTTTGAGCCATGCTATTTCTAAATTTTTGTGACTTCTCTCAAACAATGTATATATACACACACACACAATATATGTATATATATATATATATATATATATATATATATATATATATACACACACACACACACACACACACACACACACACACACATATTGAAAAGAATCCAAGCATGCCACAATAAAAAAAATGATCCAGAATTTAAATCACTAATCAAAATAGGAAAAATAAAAATATAAAAAAATTACAAAGTAGACGTATAATGATTTATTCACTTCAAAAATTTATGATTACTAATGCATTATTGCAAAGCAGAAAACAAAAGAAAAAAAATACTAACAGCATTAAATCTAAAAAAAGAATGTCAAGTCAGTTCCAGCAGAGAGCTTGGAAAGAAACCAAGCATGATCTGCTCCTAGAGGCCGTATTTGTTTAAAAATGGATAATGCCCCTGCCTTTACATCTCATCCTTTTGCCCAATTTTTAATAGATGAGATATAGTTTTAAATCATGAAATTTCTCATAATTCTTTTGAATGAGTTTTTGTTGAGTGAGCAAATTGTATCCTAATACTTACCTTTTAAAACAGAAACAAACGAAGATCTAGCCTCTCATATAAATATGCATTGAATATTGTTTTATTTACAGTTAATGTGCTCAATATACAACATAAAGTTAATACTCAAAATTGGTCATCTGCATTGAATAGACATTTTATTCTCAAACAGCCATTACTAAAAAAATATGTAATAAATGAAGTTCCACCTTACCAGCATGACAAGATCCTATGCCTTTGATCACATGGGGAAAAGAATAGACTGCTACACTTATGCCAACATGTCCTGTTTGGACTCTACCTTCATGCATGAAAAAGAGCAATTATAAATGTACACCAGGGACTTCACAAGCTGATTTCTAAGTTTCGTTTAACCCTGGAAGAGAAGAGTCTATCCAAACAAGACAAAAATCATTCTCCTCAAAAGAGAAGTAACATTAAAAAAGACCCCAAGATACGTGAATTCTAGTTACTTGGGGAGATATAAAACCATTAAAAACCTCAGCTCAACAGGTGTTGGCTAAAATGGGGTTAGAATGTACTCTAGAAAACTTTGTTACTGCTTTGATTGCTAAACTCACACATACTCTGTAAATGCTTTGGTCTTAATAACAATGTTGCTCTGTTTTTGTACACCAGCTCTGGGAAATTCAGTACTGTCAGATCCTGGAATTTTACAACCCATTACAATATCTTGACTCACTTGCATGAAATTGTTATATACCTGCAAAAATGTTTCATGGTATTCATTGTTGTCTTAGCAGAAATAATGTGTCCTTTCCATGCACATAGTATTTAATAGGTCACCATCCTGTGCAATTTATTCATAAAAGGTCTATTCCTCTTGATAAAAACTGTGATGATTCACTGAAACTTCTCTCTAAGGCAGAATTTAATGCTTTGACATTCTCCTTAGTGGGTTTCCCTGGACTAGATCTATGGGCTTATAAAACTACTATGAAACTCCCCTATGCAAACCTAAACAGTATTAGCCATGCCTCCATTATGTAAAAATGCTTAATGAAGAACAAAAACAACATTGTCAAGCCATACTTGACAATCATGCTGCAATTGATTGTCTGTTACTGTTACATCATAAAAATATCAGAAGTTTGTTTTTTTAACATGTGTTCCATCAATTTAAGTTATAATAGTAATTTTATTTCAAAAGACTTAGATTACCTTAAAGATATCATTAATAAGGTTCAACAAGATGATGGATTTTGGACTTGTTGGATTGGTTAACTTCATGTTTACTCAACTTCTTCTGGGTCAAAAATATTCATAGGTGGATGTTTACTGATGTTGCAACTTGCTGTTGTCTATGCCTGCCCTATTTTTGCCCCACCAGCATTAAGGAGATAAGTAATATTATTTATTCAAAAGGCCTTAATAAACAGGGGATGTATTAGGTATTCTGACCTTGGAAATAGACAGGAAAGTGTGGGGGTCATGGTAACTGTAACCCTGAGTCTTACAATTGTAATGCCCAGCAGTTTCTCCCTGAAGCTATTAAAACAACTCTACAGGTGCACTATCTAGTTTCTGTGGAAATATCCATAGGGAGAAGGGGCTCTATATTTGTATTAACTGTTCCTAATCTTGGTTAGCTAGCACTTGGGTTTAAAGAAACATCGGGTTAGAATGTAGTCATGGTATCAGAAGCTATGTAATTTTTGTGTATTATATGTGCAGCTGTTAAGAGGGGGTGGCCAGTTTTTTATTTTTCTTTTTTTACTTTTCACTGTGTGTGTGTGTCTCTCTCTTATGTTTGCTTCTTTAAAGTTTTCCTCAAAAGAACATTGGAAACAGATCATGCTGGCCCTCACAACAAAAGGTAAGTTTTGATGGTTAATCTGAATAAACTGGGACATCACTAAAGAAGAAAACAGAGAACAACAAGGAATTTGAAAATATGAAAAAATATAGGGCAGTATGTGTTCAATGATTATAATCAAAATAAATAAACCTAAGCTTCTGAAATTTTTTTTTCTGCTGGATAACTACTCTTTCAACATTTTTAGTTTGGTTTTCTCCTTGACATTTGAATGACTTAACTGTGTCCCCTGCTATGTGTAGTCTACAATAATTTACATCACTAAATTATACTAGGTACTATTTATCTAAAGTGAAGGATATGTAACACACAAAGAAAGAGACAGATTAAAGAGTAAAATTTTATATATATATATATATATATATATATATATATATATATATATATAGAGAGAGAGAGAGAGAGAGAGAGAGAGAGAGAGAGATCTGTACTAAAAATGTCCTTTTTCTTTGAAACAAAAATCTGAAACTCACTCTTATAGAGAAGTTCCCACAAGATATTCTGAAACAGAAGTAAATTAAATAATAATTAGTAATTAATAATTTTTAAGGGAAATTAAACTTACCCAGGAAGGCCAAGTTTCTCTAGTTCTCTAGCATCACATCTCTATATAAATTTTTCTGAGCAGGCTGAAGGCATTCCCACTCCTCTTCAGTAAAATCAATGGCTATATCCATAAATGTTAACAGTTCTTAAAATAAGAATAGGTAAATAAATAACACATTGACCACATGAATATTTACACAGTCTGCAAGGTAATTGAAGTTGAAATGAGAGTTAGTAGACTATCATGTAGGTGGTGTTTTGGAACACAATGATACTATTATCTACTTATGCAGAAAAAGTGATTTAGTTCAAAAAAGTATACATACTCCAAATTTATGAGACACAATATAAAACTCAGGAATTACCACAAAAATATATATTTTGTAATTTTTATATCACGATCTAAATTATACATATTTTTCAGATGAGAAAATTATGGTAATTAAGAAAGGGAATTCTCAAATTTTAATTGTACAACCACTAATCAGAGATTTACTAATGTATAGAATCTTATTTGTTATTTCTCTGATAGAACTGGCTGTTCTGAATGTGTAGTGAGAACTCTAGTAATTCCAATACCAATGGTATCAGAGAAATTTTGAAATGTAACAAGGTAGACAGACCACTTAATGGAAATATTTAATAGTTTATTTAAGTTCAAACATTTTATGGTATTTATGTATGTTATTAATATAAAAAATAGCAATAACAATCCTATTTTAATTTTCTTTTTTATGATTTTAACATTTTTTAACATACAAAATTATATATATATAAACTTTGATCAATGTTTATATTGTATGATATTTATAATAGAATATACATATAGCTCTTCAAACAAATATAATTTTTTATTTATTGGTTCTTTCTTTGTTCTACCTGATAGTAAAATTGATTTTTATGGTATTATGCAAGCATGGGATATATCTTATCCTAATTAAAATCCTGTTCTTGTTGGTGGCAATGATGGTAGGATTTACTTAGATATATATATATATCTTTTATATTTCTATCCCTGTCCCTTTTATTTATTTATTTATTTATTTTTATTTACCATTGTGCAATCTACTGATCTTCTTTTCTTACCCTTCCCCACTTTATGAGCTTTAGATCTCACATATCAGCAATATATTTCAACCTTTGGTTTTAAAGAAATGGTTTGTTTTATTTAGCATAAAATCTCCAGATTCATCCATTTCCTGGAAAATGTCATGAAGTCATTCTTCTTTATGACTTATTCATAGTTTATTGTTTACATAAGCAACAGTTTTTTATCCTGTCATCATTGAATGTACCCATTCATCATTGAATGGTTTGTTTTATTGCTTAGCTATTATGATTTATGCTGCTGTAAAAATTAATGTGGCTGAGTCAATGTAGTATGCTGATTTTATGTCCTTTGGGCATATACAGTGCAGTCGAAAATCTGGGTAAAATTGTGGTTCCATATCTTTAACAATATCCATACGGATTTTTATGTTTCACTTAGACCTCCATACAGCTGGAAAAATTGGAATTCATCTATGCCTGAGGTGAAAATAAAACATACAAAAAATTAGTAAGCCATAAAATGACTAGAATTTGTTATCAAGTCATCCATCCTAATAAAAAGTAAAATTTAAAAACTAAAAGTAAAGAAGGTCTTAAGCAAAAGAGCAAAAATAGAAGCTATTAAAGATAAATATAACACAGAGTTACCAATATCAATGTTGGTGCTTTTATAAACAAATGAGCCCGGTCTAGTGATGGAAAACTTTAGTTCCAGTGACTGAGGAGGATAAGAAAAAAGGATCATAAATTCTAAGACAATATTATATATAATACTGCTATATATATATATATATATATATATATATATATATATATATATATATATATATATATATATATATTGTATTGAGCAACTTGGTGAGGCATTTAGCAACTCAGCAATACTCTGTCTCTAAATAAAATATTAAAAAAAGGACTGAGGATGTGGCTTTATTGTTAAGCACCCCTGGGTTCAATCTTGAGTACAAATTAAAAAAAAAAGCAGATACAATTAAAAAAGCACTAGCATATTTGGTAATTCAACAAATAAAAATTATATCAATTATACAGTATATAATTTCAAATATAGGCATATATAATGATTTCTCACTTTATGGAAATATATTCTGGAAAATTTATCCTAAGAATCTTCTGCAATTTTCCAATTCTCTGAGTGCAATGAAAGAATCTAGATGGTATAGACTAGTAAATGGCTAAGATATTTGCTAGATCCATCATTGTACATAAAGTCTATTGTTGACCAAAATACCATGATCCCACATGATTGATGTTATGAAGTAAAATCAACCAGGGTAAACCTCATAATAAAATAAATGGTGGAACTACAGAAAACACCAACACCAAAACTCTTAAAACATGCTAGGATATTGGGAAAACAGTGTGATAATAAAATGCTGTTTTATCACTTCACTCATAAAACATAACAACATATTTTGACACATTAAATGCTGAATATAAGTTATTAATAAATAATACTGAAATATATAAGAAATTACAAAGCTCAATTGTTTACATACAAAAGATATGGTTCATATGGTGGTGCACACCTGAAATATCTATTATTCTGGAGTCTAAGGCATAAAGTTCAAAATTTAAGGCCAACTGAAGAAATTGAGCAAACCCAGTCTGGAAATAAAATTTAAAACAGAGCTAAGAATATGCTCAGCATTAAGACACTTTGGTTAAATCCGTAATATCACAAAAGAAAAAAAATATTTTTTTTTTGTTTTCAAAATTATACAATATAATAGGCTTAAACTTATGAATTACAAAATATTAATACAAAAAATCTATTCATGAAATGATTACATTAAAAGGTGCAAAACTGACAAGGTAAAAAAAAAAACTTAATTTCCTCACATATAATCAAATGCTTATAAAAGAAGAAATAAAACAGATTGCAAAAGAAAAACAGAAAAAAATTCTTGAAGAGTCACTTTGAAAAGGATGTATCTAAGTTTTCAATAATCATAAAAACTCAAAATCTTTAGAAATTAGGTAACATTGAATAAAATCACATCATATAAATGAATTAAATAGTATTGATAAATATGTGGAATAAATGCATTCACAAAAGAGGAAAATAATAATTTAAACTTTTATTATCCATTTGTAGAAACTGTTTTGTAATCAAATGTATATGATACACCCACACAGAAAACAGAAACTAAAATTACAGCAACTGTACATGAGAATACAGCCATATTGTTCCAGAGTTGAAACCAAGGAGAATGGCTAAAGAAGAAGAAATAATTATTAATTTTTGTAAAATGTAAATTCTAGGAGCTAGAATTTTTGTTGATGTATTATATCCAGTTTGACAAATACTATAAAATACCATGTATGTTTTATGCTGATGTCACATGAATATTGCATTTCATATGCAAGTATGTTTACAAAAGGAATATGCAGTATTTGAGAAAATAAAAATACAGAAAAGAACATAAGAAACTCAAACATTCAACATATTTACAAAGGATAAATGTATTATAAAAATGATCATTTTTCCCAAGGTACACTTGAATAATAACTGGTCAAAATATTACATCCTTTACTTTTTGTTAAAGAAGAAATCAAAGCAAAAACTTCTAAAATTCTCCTGGAAAGTTAAATTATATAAAATTAGGCAAGAACTCTCTCATATATAAGAGCAAATATACTAGTGATCATTACCTGAAACTAATGCATGTTATAATATTACAAGAGTGTAGTAATTTTAAGATAAAGAAATCACAATACAGAAAACTACATAGGGAAATTCATGTGTATGCAAATATCTTTTATTGTTAATTATTATAAGTATATAAATCGAAACATATCAATGAAATATTTAATGTGAGTGAATGTTAAAATCCAACCTCAAAGTAGATGTCAGAATAAAAAGCATAGATCACAAGAAGGGACTTGTGTGCAGAATGTGTGTGACACTGGAATTATACACAAGCATCCACCAAACAACAGATATAAAGAGAGATA
Organism: Marmota flaviventris; assembly: GCF_047511675.1. Taxonomy (NCBI): domain Eukaryota; kingdom Metazoa; phylum Chordata; class Mammalia; order Rodentia; family Sciuridae; genus Marmota; species Marmota flaviventris. The sequence continues at coordinate 117,449,914 of NC_092508.1, forward strand.
ATTTTAAAAAATAAAATAAAAATAAATAAAAGCGGAATATAAGCCTCCCTCCATTTATGGATACACCAAATAAATATATACTCCTGTTTTGAGTCCTTCTTAAAACTGTAAATTAATTAGAGGTACACACACTAGAAAACTGAAAAAAAAATATATCTACCAAGATATAAGTAGAATGCACTTGAAGATTTTCCTGATTTGAGCTATATGCAAAATTACTGAAACAAGATGCCCAAATACAGTGTTAATATAAATAAAGGAAGATTGATTGGGTTTGAAATATATTATTTAACTCTAAATTGCCTATAGTTTAAATGCTAACTTATCTGTACACACAGAGGAAGGAATAAGATATACATGAGTTTAACTCCAGTGGGAAACAAATAAGTGTTTTTCTATGGCCATGCAAGATCCATAGGCTTTATTCCATTAGACCAGAGTGGAAGAGGTGTTAAATCTTAAGGGAATCCCTTAATCCCTTAGAGGGATTTGCCAACATTCTCTAAAAATGCAAATAGCTGTTGCTGAGAGTTGAACTTTTATCTAGACAGTACCAAAATATTAACAGGGAAATACAGACCACCACTGAAAGCCAAAGTGGCAGTTTAGCACTTCCTGAGCTCTCACCCAGCTCACTTTGCTAATAACACCAGACCTATCCAATTCTTTCTGATATTAAATTTTCCATTCAATTGACTATATTTGGAACCTCAAAGCATTGAAAGCACTGGTAACTGTGCAGGTGCAAATCCCTAGATCAAAAAGGAGTGTTTTCACTTTGGTGTGCACCATTGTAATGGGCTAAAATCTCAAATATTAGTGAAGAAAAATGGTTACAATAACAGATCCCTCTTTATTTCTAAAATAGGTGCACATCATTTTTTTTTTCCAGTGAGCATAAGGCACCCTGGAATCTAAAGAGCTTGCATCAGAATTTTAGTGCACCATCCAACTATAAGATTTTCTGCATCAGCACAGCTGTTAGAATGGCTACTCTCAAAAAGTGGAATAGTAGCAATAGTGGGGGGCTGCGAAACCTGGAGGAAGGATTTCCATCGCATGAGGATCGGCTACGGGGGCTCAAACGCAAGAGATTTGTCCGCACGGAGGGGCACACTACTTATTCAGCAAATCGCCCCGCGGCTAGAATCTGCAGTGCGCGCTGGGAAACGAGGAGATAGCGGCGCAGGGATACAGCACCGCAGTTTCCGCAGGCTTCTGCCAGCTGTGCAATTACCATACTAAGTGCTGAATTCTGGGTTTGAGACGGGGGAAGGAAGCAGTCCAATTCAGTTCTCCACACCGGTCAGACCACAGAGGAGGCCAGCGGCCACCATCTTGGAGAGATGATGTCACCATCCCTGTTTTCAACTGATCACAGCTCATTCAGCCATAGAACAGGTGATTTCAGGCTGCCTTTCACCTGCGGCTTGCAGACAAATTACTCAGGCTCAGTGCTAAATAACCCGTGGAAACTGCTTCTTGGAGCCTGCTCTTATCAGAGCATACACCGAGCACAGAGCGGCCAAGTTCCGGCTGCCGGAACTGCTCTGGCCCAGGGCTAAGGAGCCCGCGGAAACTGCTTCCCAGTCGGGGTCCTGCTGAGTACTGTGGACGTAAATACCAACCGAGCCTTCGTGGGCAGTGGCAACAGGACTGAGACGGGGCCTGTGAGAGCCGGTCAGGACTCACCTGTTGCTTTGGTCACCCGGCAAAGGGAACGAAATGCTGCCATTCGCATAGGATACCAACATGGCAGAGATCTGATGTCATCAGACAGCAGTGGAGGAGAGAACTTCATCAATACCAGCAGCGACATAAACAGTTGGTTTCCTGGTAGGGAGGGTGAGTCACAGACACCCGAGTCTCTCTCGCTTTGTCGTCGAGCCAGGGGGAGGAGCGGGGCTGTCGCCAGCGCCCGGAGCAGGCCCAGCGGCTCACCGGCGTGGTTGTCGCGTGACCCCAATTGGAGAGGGGGCAGAGCGGAGCCGCCACCCGCGCCCACAAGGTGGGCAGACCTGCGACCAACCTGCAGATCAGGCCCAGGGGGCCGCGGGCATGGTAGGAGGGGCAGGGCAGAGCCGCCGCCCATGCCTGCAAGGTAAGCATACCTGTGACAGACCGGCGGATCAGGCCAGGCAGCCTACCAGCATGGTACACACATCACCCCAACTAGAGTAGGGGCAGAGCAGAGCCTTTGCCCGTGCCCAGTTCAAGCCCAGGGGCCCACCTGTGTGGTGGTCACGTGACCCCAATTGGAGTGGGGGCTGAGTGGAACCACCACCCATGCCCGCAGGGTGGGCAGACCTGCAACCAACCTGCAGATCAGGCCCAGCGGTCCGCGGGCATGGTAGGAGGGGCAGGGCAGAGCCGCCGCGTGCGCCTGCAAGGTAGGCAGACCTGCGACAGACCGGCGGATCAGGCCCAGCGGCCTGCCGGTGTGGTTCACATATCACACCAATTGGAGTAGGGGCAGAGCAGAGCCACCACCCGTGCCCGAAAAGTGGGCAGACCTGCGACCGACCAGCGGGACAGGCCCAGGGTCCTGCCGGTGTGACAGACACGTCACCCCATTTGGAGTAGAAACAGAGCAGAGCCTTCGCCCACGCCTGGAACAGGCCCAGAAGTCCGCGCGGGTGGTAGACAAGTCACACCAATTGGAGGGGGGGCAGAGCAGAGCCACCGCCCACGCCTGCAGGGTAGGCAGACCTGCGACCGACCGGCGAATCAGGCCCGGTGACCTGCCGGTGCGATACACACTTCACCCCAATTGGAGTAGGGGCAGAGCAGAGCCACCGCCCGCACCCGGAACAGGCCCAGTGACCTGCCGGCGTGGTAGTCACATCACCCCAATTGGAGTAAAGGCAGATCAGAGCCGCCGCCCGCGCCTGCAAGGTAGGCAGACCTGCGACCAACCGGCAGACCAGGCCCAGGGGTCTGCGGGCGTGGTAGACACCTCACACCAATTGGAGGAGGGGAAGAGCAGAGACGCCGCCCGTGCCTGCAAGGTAGGCAGACCGCAACCGACCCTGCAAGGGAGACTTTTCAACTATACAAGAGCAATATAAATATATAGGGGGAAAATTTTTCAAAAACACAACAGTTTCACCAAGTAGAAAGAAATGCAAGCAGTATGAAAAGACAAGGAAAGAAAGGAACACAAGCAATGCAGGTCAACTCAACTTTAGAAGAGGTAACAGCTGCAGCAGATGTAATGTCAGATAAAGAATTCAGGATATATATGCTTCAGATGATATGGAGTATCAAGGAAGACATTAGACAGCAAAATCAGACAATGAAAGATCACTTCGACAATGAATTACACAAACAAATCCAGGAAGCAAAGGATCAACTATACAGGGAGATAGAGGTTATAAAAACAAACAAACAGAAATCCTACAAATGCAGGAAGCAATAAACCAACTTAAAAACTCAATTGAGAATACTACCAGCAGAGTAGAACACTTAGAAGATAGAACATCAGACAATGAAGACAAAGTATTTCAACTTGAAAAGAACATAGACAGCTCAGCAAGACTGTTAAGAAACCATGAGCAGAACATCCAAGAAATATGGGATAACATAAAGAGACCAAACTTAAGAGTCATTGGGTTACAGGAAGGTATAGAGGTCCAAACGAAAGGAAGGAGCAATCTATTCAATGAAATAATATGAGAAAACTTCCCAGACTTGAAGAATGAGACAGAATCCCAAGTCCTAGAAGCCTACAGGACGCCGAATGTGCAAAATCTTAAGAGATCCACACCTAGACACATTATAATAAAGATTCCCAACATAGAGAATAAGGAGAGAATTTTAAAAGCTACAAAGAAAGGAAGCAGATTACATTTAGGGGTAAGCCAATCAGGATAACAGCTGATATTTCAACACAGACTCTGAAAGCTAGAAGATCCTGGAATAACATATTTCAAACACTGAAAGAAAATGGGTTCCAACCAAGAATTGTGTATCCAGTGAAATTAAGCTTCAGGATGGAAGATGAAATTAAAACATACCACGATAAACAAAAGTTAAAAGAATTTGCAGCTAGAAAACCATCTCTTCAAAACATCCTCAGCAAAACATTACAGGAAGAGGAAATGGAAAATAACAATGAAAACCAACAGTGGGAGGTAGGACAGTAAAGGGGGGGGAATAATCAAAGAGGAAAACAAACCATGTTTAGTAACAGAAATAAACAAATATGGCTGGAACAACAATCCATATCTCAATAATAACCCTAAATGTTAATGGCTTAAACTCACCAATTAAGAGACACAGACTAGTAAAATGGATCAAAAAACAAGACCCAACAATATACTGTCTACAGGAGACACATTTGATAGGAAAAGACATACATAGGCTGAAGGTGAAAGGTTGGGAAAAATCATATCACTCATATGGACTTTGGAAACAGGCAGGAGTGTCCATACTCATATCAAATAAAATAGATTTCAAGCCCAAGTTAATCAAAAGGGATAAAGAGGGACACTACATACTGCTTAAGGGAACCATACACCAACAAGACATAACAATCATAAATATATATGCCCCAAACAATGGTGCAGCTATGTTCATCAAACAAACTCTTCTCAAGTTCAAGAGTCTAATAGACCACCACACAATAAACATGGGAGACTTCAACACACCTCTCTCACCACTGGACAGATCTTCCAAACAAAAGTTGAATAAGGAAAATGTAGAACTCAATAACACAATTAATAACCTAGACTTAATTGACATATATAGAATATACCACCCAACATCAAGCAGTTACACTTTTTCTCAGCAGCACATGGATCCTTCTAAAAAATAGATCATATATTATGTCACAGGGCAACTCTTAGACAATATAAAGAAGTAGAGATAATACCATGCATCTTATCTGATCATAATGGAATGAAACTGAAAATCAACAATAAAAGAAGGAAGGAAAAATCATGCATCACTTGGAGAATGAACAATAGGTTACTAAATGATCAATGGGTTATAGAAGACATCAAGGAGGAAATTAAAAAATTCTTACAGATAAATAAAAACACAGACACAACATATCAGAATCTAAGAGGAAAATTCATTGCTTGGAGTTCATTCCTTAAAAAAAAAAAAAAAAAAAAACAAATAAATGATCTCATACTTCATCTCAAAAACCTAGAAAAAGAAGAGCAATACAACAGCCAAAGAAGTAGAAGGCAAGAAATAATTAAAATCAGAGCTGAAATTAATGAAATCGAAACAAAAGAAACAATTGAAAAAATTGACAAAACTAAAAGTTGGTTCTTTGAAAAAATAAACAAAATCGACAGACCCTTAGCCATGCTAGCGAAGAGAAGAAGAGAGAGAACTCAAATTACTAGCATACGGGATGAAAAAGGCAATATCACAACAGACACTTCAGAAATACAGAAGATAATCAAAAATTATTTTGAATCCTTATATTCCAATAAATTAGAAGATAGTGAAGCCATCGATAAATTTCTTAAGTCATATGATCTGCCCAGTTTGAGTCAGGAGGATATAGACAACATAAACAGACCAATATCAATTGAGGAAATAGAAGAAACCATCAAAAGACTAGCAACTAAGAAAAGCCGAGGACCGGATGGGTATACAGCAGAATTTTACAAAACCTTTAAAGGGGAACTAATACCAATACTTTTCAAGCTACTTCAGGAAATAGAAAAAGAGGAAGAACTTCCAAATTCATTCTACGAGGCCAACATCACCCTGATACCTAAACCAGATAAAGACACTTCAAAGAAAGAAAACTTCAGACCAATATCTCTAATGAACCTAGATGCAAAAATCCTCAATAAAATTTTGGCAAATCAGATACAAAAACATATCAAAAAAATTGTGCACCATGATCAAGTAGGATTCATCCCTGCGATGCAAGTCTGGTTCAATATACGGAAATCAATAAATGTTATTCACCACATCAATAGACTTAAAAATAAGAACCATATGATCATCTTGATAGATGCGGAAAAGGCATTCAACAAAGTACAGCATCCCTTTATGTTCAAAACTCTAGAAAAACCAGGGATAACAGGAACATACCTCAATATTGTAAAAGCAATCTATGCTAAGCCTCAGGCTAGCATCATTCTGAATGGAGAAAAATTGAAGGCATTCCCTCTAAAATCTGGAACAAGACAGGGATGCCCTCTCTCACCACTTCTGTTTAACACTGGCCAAAGCAATTAGACAGACAAAAGAAATTAAAGGCATAAAAATAGGAAAAGAACTTAAATTATCACTATTTGCAGCTGACATGATTCTATACCTAGCAGACCCAAAAGGGTCTACAAAGAAACTCTTAGAGCTAATAAATGAATTCAGCAAAGTGGCAGGATATAAAATCCACATGCATAAATCAAAGGCATTCCTGTATATCAGCGACAAATCCTCTGAAATGGAAATGAGGACAACCACTCCATTCAAAATATCTTCAAAAAAAATAAAATACTTGGGAATCAACCTAACAAAAGAGGTGAAAGACTTATACAATGAAAACTACAGAACCCTAAAGAGAGAAATAGAAGAAGATCTTAGAAGATGGAAAAATATACACTGTTCATGGATAAGCAGAACTAGCATCATCAAAATCGCGATATTACCAAAAGTTCTCTATAGGTTTAATGCAATATCAATCAAAATCCCAACGGCATTTCTTGTAGAAATAGATAAAGCAATCATGAAATTCATATGGAAAAATAAAAGACCCAGAATTGCAAAAACAACTCTAAGCAGGAAGTTTGAATCAGGCGGTATAGCGATACCAGACTTCAAACTATACTACAGAGCAATAGTAACAAAAACAGCATGGTACTGGTACCAAAACAGGTGGGTGGACCAATGGTAAAGAATAGAGGACACAGAAATCAATCCACAAAATTACAACTATCTTATATTTGATAAAGGGGCTAAATGCATGCAATGGAGGAAGGATAGCATCTTCAACAAATGGTGCTGGGAAAACTGGAAATCCATATGCAACAAATTGAAACTGAATCCCTTTCTCTCGCCATGCACAACAGTTAACTCAAAATGGATCAAGGAGCTTGATATCAATTCAGAGACACGCCGTCTGATAGAAGAAACAGTTGGCTACATACTGTGGGGTCGGGCTCCAAATTCCTCATTAGGACACCCATAGCACAAAAGTTAATAACTAGAATCAACAAATGGGACTTACTCAAACTAAAAAGTTTTTTCTCAGCAAAAGAAAAAATAAGAGAGGTAAATAGGGAGCCTACATCCTGGGAACAAATCTTTACTCCTCACACTTCAGATAGAGCCCTAATATGCAGAGTATACAAAGAACTCCAAAAATTAGACAATAAGAAAACAAACAACCCAATCAACAAATGGGCCAAGGACCTGAACAGACACTTCTCAGAGGAGGACATAAAATCAATCAACAAGTACATGAAAAAATGCTCACCATCTCTAGCAGTCAGAGAAATGCAAATCAAAACCACCCTAAGATACCATCTCACTCCAGTAAGATTGGCAGCCATTATGAAGTCAAACAACAACAAGTGCTGGCGAGGATGTGTGGAAAAGAGTACACTTGTGCATTGCTGGTGGTACTGCAAATTGGTGCAGCCAATTTGGAAAGCAGTATGGAGATTTCTTGGAAAACTGGGAATGGAGCCACCATTTGACCCAGCTATTGCCCTTCTCGGTCTATTCCCTAAAGACCTAAAAAGAGCATGCTACAGGGACACTGCTACATTGATGTTCATAGCAGCACAATTCACAATAGCAAGACTGTGGAACCAACCTAGATGCCCTTCAATAGACGAGTGGATTTAAAAAATGTGGCATTTATACACAATGGAGTATTACTCTGCATTAAAAAATGACAAAATCATAGAATTTGCAGGGAAATGGATGGCATTAGAGCAGATTATGCTAAGTGAAGCTAGACAATCCCTAAAAAAAAAACAAATGCCAAATGTCTTCTTTGATATAAGGAGAGTAACTAAGAACAGAGTAGGGACGAAGAGCATGAGAAGAAGATTAACATTAAACAGGGATGAGAGGTGGGAGGGAAAGGGAGAGAGAAGGGAAATTGCATGGAAATGGAAGGAGACCCTCAAGGTTATACAAAAGTACATACAAGAGGAAGTGAGGGGAAAGGGAAAAATAATACAAGGGGGAGAAATGAATGACAGTAGAGGGGGTAGAGAGAGAAGAGGGGAGGGGAGGGGAGTGGAGGGGGGATAGTAGAGGATAGGAAAGGCAGCAGAATACAACAGACACTAGTATGGCAATATGTAAATCAATGGATGTGTAACTGATGTGATTCTGCAATCTGTATATGGGGTAAAAATGGGAGTTCATAACCCACTTGATTCAAAGTGTGAAATATGATATATCAAGAACTATGTAATGTTTTGAACAACCAACAATAAAAAAATTTTAAAAAATATATAAATAAAAAAAGTGGAATAGTAAGTAGTACTCCAATTATATGAATATGGAAGAAAGAAACACTGTGCTAGACTATAAAATTAGTGAAGACATTTTAAAAAAATGGAAGTTGAGAGTTCTCTCAGTTACTTCTTTGAGAAACTAAGCTCTCTACATTTATACTGCTCTTGAACAAGAAAAGCCCCAAGTACTGGTCTGGACTTACGAGAGGCATTAGATTTGCCAGCTATGGGATCCTCATATTACATAGTTCTGAAATACAGTTTCCAGGAAAATACCAGAGTAGGGAATGAGAATGCTGTCATATACATTCTACAAAAGGAAATCTGAGCATAAAGACATTATTACAGGTTTCCTGCCTTTGGAGACACAAAGGAAAAATAGAAACACTTGATTTTTCCATGATCAAGGGATTCTTCTTTACTTTTCAATCATGTAAAATGCTCATAAACAACAAGAAAAAAATGTGCTTTTGATTTTTTTCTATGATACTGGGGATTTGAAACGGGAGCATGTTAATTCTGGGCTACATACCCAGCCATGTTTTAAAATTTTGAGACAGGTTTTTCTAATTGTCTAATTGGTCTACCTAAGTTCCTGATATTTACCTTGAAATTGCAATCTTACTGACTTACCCACTTGAGACTCTGGAATTAATATGCATGTATCATTGCACCCAGAGAGAAAAAATACTTTAAAGTCTCATCCAGTTTTTGGTATAACAATTGAAAATGCAGTGTTCATTTGAATTATAATATGGGTAAAATAACTGATAATACTGCAAAAATGTAACTGACAATAATGGGAAAAGGGGAAGTTGTCATTGAACAGGAAGCTACAATTTTATATATAAATGCAACTCACAATATTGGGGCACAAATTTAAAATCACACTCAGCAACTGTCTGAAAATAAAATAAAATAAAAAAAGAGTACCAGGTATGTAGCTAAGTGGTACAGTACCTCTGACTCAATCCACAATACCACAATTTCCAAAAAGAAAGAGAATGAATTCAGGAGGAAAGAAAAAACTGAGATAGCTATAGATTATCTCACCCCACTCCTGGAGGAAAAAAAAATAGATGGATTTGTGATTGTGATGATCTCCCCACTCCAGAATCCACAACACAATCTGATAAGATTCATAAATATTGCCACAAATGTTCTCACATAGAATTTAAGGTAGGGGCTGAAGATATTCTATAGGATACTATAGGACTTCCAGGGTGTACTGTTTATATATGGTCCAGTTGATTGGCCACTGGAAATTCATGGCTGACCTTTCTCAGAAGAAGACAGAGGACTGCAGAAACCAAAGATTACACCAGAGATTCTAGCCAACCATTGCCACTTCCCCCCATAGTCAGTGCAGCCAGTTTCTACCGGACTCACCATCCAGTCTCAGGATTTCACTGCACATTAATCATTTACTGTATTTTTAGGAACCACATGTCTTCTCTGTAAATCACAAGGTATCTATACAGGAGAAAAAAATCAGGTTCACTGAACATAAGTGAGGGAACCTAGAAATGGATACCCACTCTGGCAGAATTCACACCAGATGGTCAAAACTTGCTTCTCTTTGCTGAATATGTGTAGATTGGACAATGCTTATATAAGGGCTCCTGATTGGACACAATGTATGTCTTCATATGCTCAATCTGAGCCTAGTGAATTTTTTGAGAGACAGGAGATAATCCCAAATCCAGAAATGAATGATGTCATAATTGTAGGGTCTTGCCTGTACATTTATTTATTTATTTGTTTGTTTATTTTCTTTTGAGGCTCTGGGAATTGAAATCCAGATCCTCAGCCTGCAGCGAAATTAAGGCAAGGTATCCTCAGAGAAGTAAAATCCAGCCAATCCAGAAAGCATTTGCATTTAAACTTGCATATGAGGCCTTTTGAATTTGTATATTATACATGTAAATATATTATTTATGGATGGAAATAATACAGTGAAAATCCCGTAATACAGTGAAAAATCCCGTAAAATTTCAGTTAACATCTCTTGTATGTAATATATACATATAATACATATGTATATGTATTATATGTATATATTATATGTATTATATATAATTTATTATAGTATAACCCAAAATTTACATTATGTATTAGTAATTACTAATAAAGTATATGTATTTTTGGAACAGCACCCTCCGAACTATGTCAAGACTCCAGAAAATCTCAGTTCACAGAACTGTATTTGAGAGTTATGCTTGTCCTGAGTTCAGGAAGATGAAGGACATGATCACTTCTTTTTATGCTACAGGTGAAAGATAATTTTTTTTTACCAATATTTCTCCAGAGACATAAAAACCTAGAGAGAAACTGCCCTGAGTGAGGGCAAGGAGATTTAAACAGAAAGTGTATGTTGTGTGTGTGTATGTGTGTGTGTGTGTGTGTGTAATATATATATATATATATTTTTTTTTTCCCCAGATCCAAAGATTTGAGTCTATTATTTAAATTTATTAATTTATTTAAATTTATTTAATTTATTAAATTTATTTAAATTTATTTAATTTATTCAATTTTTAAAATTTATTTAAATTGATTAATTAATTTCTCATTTTATGACATGGCCTTAGACCCAATGTCCTGCATATAACATTTTCTTTTTCTTCCTAGGATGAAAGTCCCTTAAGAAAGTGGGCTTGAAATGAAGATGAATTGTGTTGCTATCATGATATCATACACCTGTAATCCCAGGTAGGGGATTTGAAATTTTGCTTCTTTCAGAATACTACTAAAGCACAAGAAATAGAAACAAGAGTCACTAGATGGGATGAATTCAAACTGAAAGATTCTTCTCAGCAAATGAAACAATCAGTTAGGCGAAAAGTGATATCAGAGAACAGGAGCAAATTTTTACCACATGCACATCAAATAGAAACCTAATTTCCAGGATATATAAAGAACTTAAAAAACTTAATACCAAAAAATAAATTTTCCAATTATTAAATGAAATGGGCTAAGGAACTGAAGAGACACACTTCTTAGAAGATAAATAATCAATCAATCAATAAAAAAATGTTCAACATCTCTAGCAATTAAAAAATTGCAAATCAAAACTACTCCAAAACTTAATCTTACTCAAGTCAGAATGGCAGTTATTAAAAATACAAGTAAAAATATATGTTGGTGAGGATGTGAGGAAAAAGGCCCACTGTTACACTGTTGGTAGGACTCTAAATTGGTGACACCAACCTGGAAAAGAATAAGGAGATTCCTTAGAAAACTTGGAAAGAAACCAAAATTTAGCTATCCCACTCTGCAGTTTAGACCAACAAGAGCTAAAAACAGCATAATACAGTGGCATATCTACATCAATGTTCATAGCAAAACAATTCACAATAGGTAAACTATAGAACCAATCTATATGCTCTTCAATGGATGAATGGATAAAGAAAATATGGTCCATTTACACAGAATGCAGATGAATGGTACAGAACAGAGGTCACAGAGACTTAACCATAAAATTATAATTATTATATATGAGACAAAGGTGTCAAAACATACACTGGAGAAAAGATAGCCTCTTCAACAAAACACTATGTCTCACCATGCACAAAACTCAACTCCAAGAGTATCAAGAACCTAGGAATTAAACCAGATACTCTGTTTCTAATGGAATAAAACACAGGCTCTAATCTTCATCATGTAGGATTTGGCCCCAATTTCTTTAATAAGACACTGATAGCACAAAATTTTTTTTAAAAATCAATAAATGTGATAGAATCAAACTAAAAAGTTATTCTCAGCAAAAGAAAAAATCTGTGAGGTGAAGACTGAGCCTACATTTTAGTAGGAATATTATACCCCTCACACATCAGATAGAGCACTAATCTCTAGGGTACATAAAGAACTCAAAAAACTAAGCAAATAATGATGATGATGATGATGATGATGATGATGATGATGATGATGATGATGGTAACCCAATCGAGAAATGGGCCAAGGATCTGAACAGAGAGTTCTTAGAAGAGAATATACAATCAATCAACATTTTTTTATATATCTGATTGGTTATGGTCCTCCCTTTTCAGGACCAAGAACAGTTCTGGTTCAGTTTCTAAGGAAGGGAAACACGAGCAAGAATTATTCTCAACTCTCCTTTATAAATTAACAAATACAATTATCTATGTCATTTTCTAAACATAGCTGCATATGGGAAATATAGGTTTGGAGCAGAGAACATTTTTATTAGAAACACAGTGTAAAAGAAAGAAAAAAAAACATAATTATTTGTACACATTGAACCACAAAAGAAATGGAACCTGGAATTCAGAAAAGAAAGATTTAAACTTTTATACTTGGGAATGTGGATGACATAGATGCCTAAAGTGAAAAAGTTATTACAAGCTTTTGAAAGAAAATTCATGTGAGTGACAGATAATTCTTAACCAATTAGTATGTGTACAGTGTCTTCTAGGGGCTTTGTCAGCTGTGCACTACAGAACATACATGTATTTATATTCTCCATGAAGAGCATTATTTATCTGTGTCCTCTAAAATTATTCCCATTGTACAAATAAAAAAAAAAAAAAAACTTGGGTATCTGGATACTAAATGGCAATTCAGCATCCCACAGAAAACTACCCAAAGACAGAACTGTATGAAATTTCTTCAAAGACCATCAATATATTATTAGCTCCTAACACAGAGATGTCAGTCTGGGGAAATATTATTTTCTCTCCATTTTGAAGAGAGTGCATTGAGAATACATTTCAGGGGCAACACAAATACTTTTTTTTTCTTTCATGTTAAGAAACTCTTCAGAAACAGAGCTCACAAGACAGATTTCTTAGAAGGGTAAATGTCTGGAGATTACAAAATAAAAACAAAACAAAACACATCAGTGGCCCTGAGTGACTCAGTAAGGAAATATATCTAAAGGATATTAGAAACTTAAAAGAAAAAAAGTAACTATTTCTAAAAATAAATATGTTCATTAGTTGCTATCTCCACAACATATCATTAAATAAACAACAAATGATGTATAAATATTTTTTTTAGGATTGGCCAAATTTCATTCCATATGATTTTATATTAAACCCACAAATCCAGATAATAGAATTCATGATTCACTGCCAAAAATATTCCAGAAGAAAATTCTTTAAGGAGTGGATATTTAGTAAATCTGTCATTTAACAATTTAATTACCATATGATTTTAGAAATTTACTCATTTTCTTGCAGCCATAGAGATATTTCTTATTTTTTTCCTGTAGTAATTTCCAAAGATAAGCCCTAGAATCCACTTTAAATAACCTACACTTACAATCACACAAGAAATCTATAATAAATGATAAGGAAAGAAAAAAAGGCAATTTTTAAAAATAATTTAAACCTTTTTCTTTTTTCTTGAAATTAAACTCTAGCTGCATTTTTTGATCCATTTTCTCATATTTTAAGCCAAAAAGATATAAAGGCCAGAAGTTTGAACTGCAAATTTATACATGAGATATGTTTATTAACTATAAAAATTCAAAATCTTCCCAAATTAAAGAAATGCAAAATAAAAACCCATCATGGGAAAAATTAAGTAATATTGATTTAATTTTAAAACAAATGAATAATCATTTGAAAATAATCATTTAAACACAAAAGAAGTTTAAATTAGTATCTATTTGTGGAAACTATTTTATTGAATATACATGATACTCCGGATCACAGAGACTTACTGAATTTAGAGTGTATGGGACCATGGTAACATATAAGTATGCAATGGTACTCATCCAAACACTTGAAGCACAAGGGCATGGCTCAGTACAATACACATCTTGGAAGAGATAAATAATAATCTGTAGGAAAAATTGTCACTAGGGCCAGTCACATTTCATAAAATGTCCAGTCTAAAACACAGCATAAAACACTATGTATAAATTTTATGTAGGTGCCTTATGCAAGTGGTATTTCACATGTGTACGTTTTTAGAAACAAAATATGTAAATCTTATGAGAAAATAAAAATCATGAAAAGCACATAAAAGACTAAATTATACATTGCATGTACAGATGATAAAACTCATCATTATAAAAGTGATATTTTCCCCAAAATTACCCACAATATATCTCACAAAAATTGCTATGTACAAATATGAATATATCACAGTGAAGTCTATTTTTATGTGTATTCTATAAAGCAATAATTTTTAAAAAACTATAAATAAGTATACAATAGAAGAAAGTATGAGAATAGGGAAAGGGGAACTACTGGATACTTAAGGTGGAGCAAATTATATTCCATGTTTTATGGTTATGTCAAAATAAACCTGACTATTAAATAAAAGAATAATGCAATAATAATAATAAATCAACAAGCTTTACTTTAAATGAAATAAGAAAGTGAAGCATACATTTTTAAAATTCATCTACAAAATTATAAGTAACTTTAGCCCAAAACCTTTGCAATTATAAGAGCAAAAAAATAACTTATCATGACCAAGTATTCATATATATTGTGAAATTATAATATTAAAATAATCATCAAAGAATCACAATATACATAAGATCCCCATATGAATATATATGTATGCAAAAACAGTATGCTTTATTGCAATAGCAAAGTATAGATAAAGCCAACCATAACAAAAATAATCTCAGCAACTTAGCTAGGACCTTTCTCAAAATAAATTTAAACCTGTTAGGAATGTTTACTGGTGAAGAGTTCTTGCTTCCCCAATGCTGAAGTATAACACCAGAGAAGTACACCAAGGCAAGTTTAGAGTGGGAAATAGAAGCTTTATTAAAGGACAGTAGAAAACACTTGTCCCCAGAGGAAAACGGGGACTCAAGAGGTAGAATCCATGGAAGGTTTTTTTTTTTTTTTTTTTTTTTTTTTTAGCTAAGGTCTTTTTAGCTTTTTTATAGCTAAGGTTTTCCTTCAGCTATCCCGCATTCCTGTCACATTGCTGTCCTTTGTTCTGTTATCTTGCAGTGATGAAATGTAGGTGGGAAGGCCCAAAGTGTGGAGGACAGGTGGGCTGAAGGAGTAATCTGGGCAGGAAGGGCTTTTAAATTAGTATCTCCCAGTTTTCTGAGAGTTGCTTCATTAAAATTTCCTTGGGATGGGCTCAGGGCCTTGGGGACATTTTAAATTCCCCTTTTCCTTGATTCCATTCTCAATATGGTGTTCATTCTTGATTTTACTGGATATTAGACCCAATTTACCTAACTACACTAACTACCTATCTGTAAATCTGGCTTCACTACCAAGGATATGGCTAAGTAGTACAGTATCCCTCAGCTCAACTAATTTTAACCAAATAATAATAATGAATAAAGTAAAAATAAAAGAATGTCAAAATTAAAATGAGATAGCTCAAGAGGAAATTAGGTACCCCAAAATGACAGCTCCTCTCCTTAAGGAAAATAGCCCGTGGAGATTTGATTTTGAGAATTATTCCACCTGACGATCTCCAGCATCTGGGCTGCAGGAACACACCTACCACATAGTATTTTAGGCAGATGCTGAGGATGCCCTTTGAGCATATGGAAGGCAGCAAAGAGTCTCTGCCACTGATATGTTCCCCACCTGGTTGGCCAGTAGGACTGAGGACATAGTGGCCCAGTGGAGAACTTAAGCCTGCAGACTCCAGAGACTGCAGAGAGTACCAATCTGCTAGCTCCTGTTTTCATCACAGCCAGTCTTGTGGTTCCAATAGTCATTCACCGCCAGCCTCCCTCACTAGGCCAATGCACACTCACCATTGCCTGGTTCTCAGGAGTAGGGCTACTTGGGATTCTCAGTTCCTGCACAGCAGAACAACCTGTGAATCTGAAGTGTGAGACTACAAATGGCAAAAATGGAGGACTCAGGAGATAAGAAGTGAATGCCCACCCTCCTCCTCCCGGATGACACACAGGATTAAACAGTCCCCACAAAATGCTCTTGATTGGAAGGGGTTTCAGATCATGAACATTGAATCTGAGAGAAGTGAGCCTTTTTTTTTTTTTTTTTTTGAGTGCCAGGGAATATTTTCCAATCCAGGAATGAATACGGGCTAGAATCTCAGGTCTTTGACTACTGCTTTTTTTAATTTTTTTTTTTTTTTTTTTAATTTTTAATCTGAGAAACGTACCCCAGAGTCTCAGGCTGCTGTTATATTAAGGCAAGATTTTTTTTTTTCCATAAGTGGGAACTAACCCAACCAACAGAACATTTTCATTTAAACTTACATCTAAAGTTATTTCAGTTTATAGATTATATATGCTTGTATATTATTCAGGAATTAATATAAAATAATGACAATAGCAAATAATTCCATTTAATTTTTTTATCTCTGTTGTTTTCAGGTGATGGATTGAACATTGAACTGGGAAGAAACCCCCTAATGTAAAAATGCCCAATAAAAAAAAACACATAAGGGGCTGGGATTGTGGCTCAGCAGTGGAGTGCTCACCTCCCATGTGCAAGACCCTGGGTTCAATCCTCAGTACCACATAAAAATAAATAAGTGAAATAAAGGAATTGTGTCCAGCTACAGCTAAAAAAATGCATAAAAAACATAAGGTACAAAGTGTGAAACCAGCCTCTACCTCAGATCAAAGACTGTCCAAGGAAGGGGGAATGACCCTTGTCCTTGGAAAGACATACAGAGCACTCCTAGGCACATACCCATCCTGCTGAGTTGTTTTTCTACAAATAACAGGAGAGATCTGCTGTGCCTGGTGTCCCTGACTCATTCAGGCTAGGTGGGGACCCAGAGCAACCCTCTAGCAGCCACAAATCAGCTTGAGACAGGGAAAATACCTGGGATGCCAGATGACTCTCCCAGTAGTTTATGGTGGTTGATAACATTTTGGGAAACCATATAATTCAGCAGATACTCCCCTCATGGCCTAAGCCAATCAGTTCCAACAAATCCCCATCTTGTACTAACCAATCACCCATACCCAACTTGTTCCCACCAGTGAATGTGCTAATCATGTTTTAGAGTTGTTTATGATTTTCCCAAGGTGTGTGATGATTTGCTAAGAGATGCTATGATGTATGTGGGGTACTTGCTTTCCACAAAGAGTGTACAAAACTGCTGCAAACCTTGGGCTCAGGGCCTCTAAGCCACAAGTTGCTTTGTGTGTGGAGGACTGAGCTAGCTCGCAATAAAAACCTCTTTCCTGCTTACATCGGTCTTCATCTCTGGTGGTCTTTTGGGGGTCCCACATTTGAGCATAATAGTCTCTCCTGAAACCGATGGGAAAAGCAGACAGCACTCCAGTTCTCTAGGCCTGCAGTTTTATAGCACAAAAAGTTGTAAAAGGGTGTGTCTTGAGAACTTTACACAGATAACAGGATTTTGACAAACATGATACAAAGGCAGGTAGTAGGCTAATTGTCTAAATGGTTCAGCTTTTAGGGAGTCAGTTTAGATCACAAAATCAGAATTTATGAGGCACCACTAAAATTTCACAGTGTGTGTTATTTGTTCAGGGAAAGCCAGAATTTATGAGTCATCACTAAAGTTTCAGGGAGGGTTGTTATCTCATCAGGGAAAACCAGAAATGGGTGAGTTCAAGGCACTGGCAGTCATTTCAAGCAAGTTTAGAAATCACAGTAATTTATAATCAAGCAGAAATTAACTTTTCATGCCTTTGTGATGAGATGGCTCCCAATCTTAAAAGGAAATTAGGCTGGATTTTTCACTTGCTATAGCCATAGCGTTTAAAGTATATGTTTCATACTTTAACAAGTATGAGCATTAAATTATTAACATTAATTACTACTAATTTTTTAAAAGACTGAGTAAAATAGAAACTAAGATATTTGTTATTAAATGCATAAAAGTTTTGATTAATATATTGATAATATAAACATGGAAAATTTTGACAATGGTAAAAAGACATTTAATATAAGGGCTTCAAAATTATAAGTCCCTCATGTTCAGTCCTTCAATGATTTTTTTTTTCATTTTTTTAGGTCATTTTGAATTACACTTCTGCAAATGTTTGTTAAGTATCCAATTACAAGATTTTGTATTGTGTAAAGTAGAAAAATGGCACATTTGAGCTCCTGTCAGGATTTTAAAACTTGTAAGCCATGTGGGGCATCTTAGCACTTTTTTTTCATATTTGCACACAGTCCAATTCTAGAGAGGAATGAGTTGGAGATATAATCTACTGTCCTGAGCCAAAGAGAAATTGCCTTAGGCTATTTCTAAAGCTTTTAACTTTTCTAACTTTTCAGAATGTTTGGTAATATGAAAAAACATTATTTATTTTAATAAATGTATTGTTTGAAATTAATTATTTATCTTTCCTGCATTATTTTTCATTTTCATTGATTTTTTAGAAGAACTAACAGAACAGAATTCCAACAGTGTTCCATGTAAATTTAAAGGTATGTTTCTAATGATCGAGATAGAAAGCAGAAGCAAAACATCATCTAGTTTTATGGTTCTGCATCAAACTACAGAGTTACTTATTTATTTCTGCTATTATTCACTAGGTTCCTGAGGTTGCAGAAATCACCAGTCAAGAAAGAGAAAAGTCTTTTTAGTTTTTTCTCACAATGAATTCAAGCTAAAATACACAAGTATCACTGTAGTTTCAGACCAAAGTGTGTTTCTAAATAATAAAAATGACATGTATACATAAATATATAAATAAATATAAACTAAAATATAATATTAGACAGATTTTTTTCTGGATAATCATCTTGTACATATTTCCCTTTAGACACAGTTCTGGGAATAAAGTGTCACAAATAAGACATGGATCCTACATTGCTACACAGAGTAATTAAGGCACATACTAAGAGGTTGGTATAAAACTTGGCATAGAGACATAAATAACTAGAGAACACCATAGAAAATTATACCTAAATGCAAAGCAGCAAATTCATAGTCTTTAAGTACATGAAGAGACAAGTTATCATAGCAAATTTTATAAGTCAGTTTCTGCTAATATACAGAGATAGGAATATTTATTAAGAGATGTTTTTATGCAATTTTTTGGTTTAAAAAGGGAAAGAACAAATAATGTAGGTGATTTAAACATGAGAAATAACATTTTTCTGCATTCAGCACCTTTTTTTGCAGATATATAAATTATAATTAATTCCAACCAGCAAAATGCAGACATAGTGTAAAGATTATTCACTATGAGTAAAACTACTTAAAAAGACAACCAAAACTTCCATTCCTGTACAAATGTTTATTCCTGACAAAAAGACTGCTTCTTTTGAACCATTTCTGTAGATATGATTTTTTTTGTAATAAATATTTTGGTGATATTTTTTGCATATTACTTAATATATTTATGCTTCACATTTTCTCTTTTGTCTTATTTTATCACCTATATTCTGAAAGAAAAAATTCTAACTCCTAAATTCCCTTGATATTTAAGCTATCTTTTAATTTTTAAGCTTAAATCATTTCTATACTGAATACTGTGCTTTCAGTAAATAATGGCTATTATTATGCACCTGGCTAATTTACAGGAGTTTTATTGTGTTCTTTGATTTTATTTACAGTGAAGTTAAAAAAAAAGTTAATGTTGAACCAAAACACAAAGAAAAGACCACCAACTCCAATTTTAAATCAAGATTGTATTGTGTACACAAAAGCTGGCCAGGACTGTCTCTTACAAGATCCCATGCTACAGATCATCCCCCTGATCTTTAGATAAAAGTTTTACAGCACAAAAAGTTACAAAGGAGGTGGGTGACTAGGGTATGTACAGCTAACAAGATTTTGACAATCATAGTACAAAGGCAGATAGTAGGTTAAGGATCTATATGGCTAACATTTCAAGATAGGGAATATATTCAGCTCCAGACATTAGATTTTATGAGCTGCCACTGAGATTTAGAGAGAAATGTTATTTGGTCAGTGGGAGCCAGAATTTATGAGGTACCAGTAAGGTTTTAGAGAGGGTTGTTATCTGGTAAGGGATAGCCAGGCATAGGTGAATTCAAAACACAGGTAGAAATTGCAAGCAAGTTTAAAACATCAAAATATTTTCAGGCCAAGGAGAAATTTTAGTTTTATTACAGAAAACAGAAATAAAATTTTTACCTCTAAAAGCTCTTAGAGAAGATTTTATTTTTTTGTATTTTCTCACATCTAATGGCTTCTGGCATTCCTTTGTTTGTACCATAAATGCTTCTCTTCTGTGTACATGGGGCTTCCAAAACAAAAAACAAAAATATTGATAAGCCCTTCTCATAGGGAAGATGTTTCTAACATAGTAAGTAACTACCCTTTAACCCACAGGGTCTGACAACCATATTATAGGATATGAAAGACCCTCCAATATGCTTGTTATTCCAACCATTGTTGGCAAAGATTGACAAAAGTCAGTTCATTGCACAGAATGAGTGAGGTGGGTCTCTGCTCTGCAGTCTTGAACAGGTGGTAAAAGAGCCTCCAACGTGAGTTTAGGACAGGGCTTTACATGACATAGCTGACAAAATCCTAAAAACAAAAGAAAACGTAAATTCAGAGAGAATCATACCCACATAATCTCATTTGACAGAATCAAATTCATAAGAAGAACAGAGGACAGTGGCAAATCTAAAGGGATTTAACTATGTTTTCTTTTTCTAAATTGCTATTAATGTCTCTCATAATTAGAGAGTTCTGGATCTCCTCAGTTAATACTTTATCATTACCTTCAACCTACAATGCATGAGGCACACTGAATTTACCCTCATACTCATGTACATATCACTTATTTTTTCTATAGAAATGCATATGTATATGAATATATTTTTCCCACATTTCTAAGATTCTACCCTGAAAATTTCTGTGATATCACTTCCCTGAAATGCATTTTCATTATTTCATGTCAGTTCATCTAAGTATTTGCTATCATGTGTTGGAAAAGATGAGACTACTCTAAGGTCCTTCTTATTTGACTATTTATAAACTATAATTAAAGGTCAACCTCAGTACCTTCACAGAACTTAAATCTCATTCACCTTTCTCATTCATAGTGCGTTATTTTTTAAGTAGGTAGCAGAAATTTTATTTTGAAGAACAGTAAATGACTTAAAGCCATTCAGGGTACTTGAGAGGATCACAAAAACCTATGGTTGTGGTTTTTAAACAACTTTATCGCTGAAAGATCTGGATTACACTCCAAATTGGACACTGATACTATGCTTCCATGGGAAATAGTTTCTTGGTTGTGAATATTTTCCTTTCCCTTTTTCCTATAGTCTTGGAAATGTGTGGATTGTGTGAACTTTTAGAATCATTATTTTTAACACACTTAGCATGGACACATTTGATAATAGGAGACATCCATATTCTGAAACAAAAAAGAAGACCCTTCACCAAGCCCTAAAGAAGTGATAAAATAATATCTGGAAAAAAATAACAATCATCCATTAGATTATTTTTAAAAAATACTAAGAATAAGTTTAGTAAGTAATACATTACTCTACTAGTAATAGTGATATAAATGCAATTTTAATTTTTAAAGTTCTTTCTGATTACTACAAAGAAAGCATAAAAAGCTGGGTACATGGGCTGGAGTTGTGTCTCAGTGGTAGACTACTTTGCTAGCATGTGCAAAGCACTGAGTTTTATTCTCAGCAATACATACGAAGAAATATTTTTTGGTTTTATTTTTTAAATACATGAAGCATATTGCATCACAATTTTATTACAAATATAGAACAATTTTTCATACCTATGTTTTTATATAAAGTATGTTCACATCAATTCCTGTACTTTAGAAAATAATGTCTATCACATTCCACAATCTTTGGTAATCTTTACACAACACTCCTACACTGGGTACTTCATATAAAATTGCCTCAGGGATTTAATGCATTAATCAAATAGATTTTCTGCAGCCTATGCAGTGCTGTTGGAATGACTATTATAAAAATCTAGAATTATCATGTATGGTGGCATATGCCTGAAATTCTAGAAGCTATTAAAAATGATGCAGGAGAATTGTTAGTTCAAAGACAGCCTCCTTAACATAACAAGGCTACAATCAACTTAGTGATAGCCTGTCTCAAAATATAACATAAAAAGGAATGTGGATGTGTCTCAGTGGTATGCACCCCTGGATTCAATACTCAGCACCAAACCAAATAAAACCAAGGAAATATTTCATAATTAATAGGGATTCCAGGGCACACAAATATGTAAAAATATTGGTGACAATATAAATTTAATAAATATATTTTTATAAAAGTGTTAAGGATCTTTAAAAGCCCAAAATAAAAATGCCACATAATCCACTAGTAATAATTTGGGGTAGCAGTGCAAGGTTGTACATGCATGTACTCTCAGTGGCTTAGGAGGATAAGAGGTAGAAAACTAGGGGTTTATTCTCAAGGCAAAGACCAGCCTCAAGAACTTGGCAAGGTTCTAAGAATTTCAATAAAACCCTCTCTCAAAAAATAAATAAATAAATAAAAGTGTTGGAGATTTGGGTATGTAGCACACTGGTAAAGTGCCCTGGGATTAATCTCCAGTATTTAAATAAATGAGAAGATATAAATAATAACTCTTGGTAAAAATAAGTTTTACAATCCACTAATAATAACTCTGGTTATATATGTAAAGGAATTGGAATCCTTTTGCTAAATATATTGCCACATGTCTATTTTTATTGTATCTTTATTCACAGTATCTAATAAAATGAAACAATTGAAGTACCTTTTAGATAGAAAGTATATCAGAAAATGCTTTCCAGTTGCATAGCATCCAATTAGTCTATCCATTCAGAAGCTACAGACTTAAAATTCAAACTGGTCCCTAAGACTCAGATAGTGGTGTTTTCTAAATACTCCAAAAAAATTGGAATCTCTGGAAACCTTGTTTCAGATATTCTAAAACTTAGAATTAAGTTCCCATTACAGTTTTTTAAATTTCTTAATTGGGACACATAAACCTCATTTAGGAGAGATTCATTCTTTTTAATGTCACCTAATTTTATTCTACTTTCTTCTCATGTGAAAATCTCAGAATGATAAATTAAAATCTTTTAAAAATGTCCTTCAGGTCTTGTAGAAAAACATAAATGATGCATCCATTTTAAATAAAACATGTGAAAATAATGATTGATAATGCTGAAAGTGGAGTTTTGATATATAATTTCTTAGTTTGCCAATTGAATCTAGGTGCTTGTTTCATAAATTTTAAAGAAAATAATCTAAAAAATAGAACTCCCACCATGTGGTATTGAAAGGGTAAAGTTTCTAAGCTGCTTCTAAACTGCAAAGCCTGAGATAAAATGTAAAAGACCCGGCATTGTAACATTCCTAAGCTGCAATGCCTGAGTTAAAAAGTGAAGGACTAGGTATTGTTAAGTTCCTCTGCTACACCCCAGAAATTCCTGAGGCAGTTAAGACAATGCCCTACTGGCCATTTAGTTGATTAATATCCTAGGACCCTGTGAGATCTTGCACGTAGGCATCACAGGGCCTAAACCAATCAGCTTGAATGTGTACCCTGCTTAGGAGTAACCAATCACCCCTGCCCGACCTGTTCCCGCCAATGAATGAACTAATCATGTTTAGGAATTGTTGTTTGATTTTCCCGGGGTGTATGATGATTTGTTAAAGGAGACTGTGATGTATGTAAAGTCCCCGCCCTCCCCAAGAATTGTACTTAAGTAGTGCTCAGCCCCTGCTCTGGGCTCTGGGCTGCTCTCCCTTCTTGAGTGAGCATGGAGCCCCAGCACACTGGAATGGATCCCCAATAAATAAATCCCCTTCTGCAATTGCATGAGTCAGTCTCTTGGTGGTCTCTTCCTCCAACACTTCGCCAGACCCTTACAGTATGAGGAATGATATCAGAAAAAAAAATCTCATTTTGGTGTGCCTTCTCAGAAGTTTACTAATGGTTTAGACAGAACACATAGCAAAATGCATTTAGAATAGGCTTTGGAAAAGGCATCCAGACTACCATATGGGTTCACTTTCATTCTTTGAGTGACCCATCCTTTTTTCTTCAAATTCAATCAGGAATCACCCCTGGGACAAAGGACTTTGTTGAAGGTGTTCTCACAAGTGGGCTTCAAGGTCTTTTACATTTTAAATAGACCTTAATGGTGCTCATTAACATATCTTCCAGTTAGCCTCCAGGTGTTGTTGAGTGAGGCCCATTATCCACATTACAAGGTCATTCCACTATCTATTCTATTTTATATAGTTATTCACTGTGAACAGAGAACCCTAGATTTGGATATGTGAACAGAGAGCTAGAAAGCTAGGGGTTTATTCTGAGACCTATGGAGAGCTAAGCTGAAGTTCTGGATTTCAGATTTTTGTTCTGATTTGAGATACTGCTTCCCCTACATTTAAAAATCTCAGGACTCATGAGGAGAATGAGTAAAAAGCCAGCATCATCAAATTTGTGAGGCCCTAAGAAACTCAAAGGGACCATGTCTCTAAATAAAAATATAAAAAAAAAGGTGTGGGAATGTGAATCAGTGGATGAATGCCTCTGGGTTGAATTTCTGGTACCAAAAAGAAAACAACACACACACACACACACACACACACACACACACACACACACACAAAATTAAACAAACAAACAAACAAACCCTCATGAGTAACAAGCCCTAAAATCAACAGCCTATTTCATGCATGAGTACAACAAATGGATTTGGGGTTCTCTCTTGATATTTATCTCAGTCTTCACTACACAATCTGAAGACATGCTGGACTCATGGGACTTGGAAGCCCACAAAGGGCTTTAGAAAGAAGCTGAAAACACCATACAGTTATGGAACAAAATGCCCAGGTTTTCAACTGCTAATCTAAGCATCACTAGACTACTCAGAAGTGGGTGAAGGATAAGCTGCCCCACAGAAACCCTCTGGCCACAAGATTCTGGAGAGGACCACAAGGAGTCTCTAGCCATGACTGCCAGTTTCCACCATTGCCACTCCTGTCAGCTTTAAGCCACCTTCCTACCCAGTCTCAAGATAACAAGGCACTCTTACCATTTCCTGGCTCTCAGGGTTCTCAGCATTCTCCCTGTGCTTTGTTTTCAGATTCTGCATAGCACAGACACCTGGGCTCCATATTCAGGACAGAAAGCCTACAAAAAGATTGAAAAAATGGGGGGTTCCAGATGCCAAGGTAACAGAAGATTGTGGAAGCCCACCCCCTCATCACTGGCTGCATGAGGATTGGACAGTTCTCACCTAAGAGACTGATTGGTCAAGGCTTCAGGCACTGCCTCCAGCCTGAGCCAACTGTGTGTAGAATCCGTCTGAATGACAGGCTGCTCCATTTTTATTGTTAAAAGACTACAGATCAGGGCACGGGATGTGGCTCAAGCAGTGGCGCACTCGCCTGGCATGCATGCAGCCTGGGTTCGATCCTCAGCACCACAAACAAACGAAGATGTTGTGTCCGCCAAAAACTAGAAAATAAATATTGAAAAATTCTCTCACTCTCTAACTCTCTCTTAAAAAAAAAAAAAGACTACAGATCAGGGCTGAGGATATAGCTTAGTCAGTAGAGTGCTTGTTTTGCTTATATAAGGCCATGGATTCAATCCCCTGCACTACACGCATACACTCCTGCCAAAAAAATAAATTAAGTAAAGGACTTTGGGGACTAGGGTTATGGATCAGTGGTAGAGTGCTTCCCAAGCATGCGTGAGGTACTGGGTTGAACACCCAGCACCACATTAAAAAAACAACCAACAAACTACTAATGGTACTGTGTTCATCTAAAACAAAAAATATTCAAGAAAAAATAAAGACTGTGTATTTGACTTGTGCACCCTCACTACAGAACCCATAAACACTTTTTATATATAATTTATACATATTTGTCTTCAGACAGTGTATAAAATTCTCTCATGATGGCTTTTCAAGTAACTTATATTACAGGTATGCTTCAAAACCCTGAAATCCTCCCCAATTCACTTATTATTATTATTATTATTATTATTATTATTATTATTATTATTATTATTTGAGGGTCTGTGAATGCGGTTATTTTAAGGCAAAGTTTTCTTCCAATACTAGGATCTATCCCAGAGGGAAGTGCATTGACATTTAAAACTGTTTATAAGGTTAAAGCAATTTGTGAATAAATGTCTATATTTTTATTTATGAAAATGATATCACGATTTTTTAATTTTTTTAAACTTTTCTGTGCTTTGTCTCATAAAAAAAAAGTTTGAGCTTTAAACTCATTAGCAATGTACCCATATCCCTTCCCCCCAAAAAATTGACTCACATGTATAATTCAAATTATTGAGACTCATAAATTTTGGATCCTTTATTTTAACTAGTGAAGTCTATAGATTTTCTTTTTATTTTCACCCTTAAATGAAGCCCAATTTTTATAGCTTTCTTGTTTTGTAACTGACCTCTAATATTCTGCATATTTTACCTCAAAATCTGATCACTTTGGACTCTTGATGTCTTGATGGAGGGGATCTCAAAGTGGTCATGCACAAGGCATGAAATGGATATAGTAAGATGTAAGACTGGAGATTGCTGAGTATGTAGATTTTGCATTACCAAATAAGTATTGGTGTACTATATGCAAATATAGAGAAAAAGAGCAATGAAAAAACATAGAAAAACTTGAGCAGTAGAGGGGTTCATATGCTACAAGTCTACAATGATGGTTTGAATGTAGAGGGGTAGTGTGTCTTGGAAGCAGCAATAAAATTTGGGGGGAAAGAAAAAGGTAATTTTTTCACAGTTTCCAAGTAAGAGAGCCAGGTGAATGGGTTCTGTGTTCAACTCTTCCCACCTAAGAGTGGAATTTATAGTTCATAGGGTATGTTTCAGTAAGTAGTAAACACCATTTCCATGTACCTTTACACTTTGTCATGGCTACAAGCTGACTTTGACAATTCCAGTCACATTACATCTTGTGCTGGTTAGTTATTAATTAATTAATTAATTCCATTATTTATTTGTTCCTTTATTAATTCACTTTAGTTGTCATTGTTTTTACATTACTGGTGATTACATAATTGCATAAATATTCTGAACGTTAACTTTTTCTTAAATATTGTTTTATGTGTTTATTCATACATTTACTTTTCATTTAAATGTTTTTTTCCTTGGCCAAGCCTGATTTATATTAGACCTTAATCTTTGTTTTTGAAGACTACGTAAAATCACATTATTCCAAATAACTCAAGGCTCTATCATCTTGGCAGAACCCTAATCACCCATAAAGTTAACCCAGTCTGGGTCAACTAAAAGCTGAGTAAAAACTCCTTTTTTTCTTATAAAAAGCTTAATAAAGAATTCCTCTCTAACTTTTATATGTTGGAGAACTGACTAACTTTCCAAAGCAGCAGTTAATAACCTAGATTTTTTTTTCCAACTAGCTCACTATTACTTTTAAATTATTTACATCCTTGACACTAAGAGTGTCACTGATTATTTTTTTATTTGTGCAAGATCTCTCTCTCTCTCTCTCTCTCTCTCTCTCTCTCTCTCTCATATTACAAATTGAAATCAGATATGTTTTTTTTTGCTAAGAAACACTCTCAGCCTTTAATAAAATATTCTATAAAGAAAAAGGATTTTACTGATATTCTTACAGCCTCACTAAGTTGATGAGGCTGACTGATTTTAATGTTTTAGAATAAAATGTTATAGAATATATATATATATATATATATATATATATATATATATATATATATATATATAATATGTTTATGTATATATAAAGTACTCCTCACCAAGCAGCATTTACCTATAGAAATTATAGTATGTGTGTACCATGACAGTTTACAGTTACATAATAGCATAAGGCTAGAGCTATACTTGTCAACACAGTGGAAATCTGGGGCCTCGGAGGAAAGAGGAGGTACATTCAAAAAACTAAAAATAATAAAGTTTGAGAAAAATTGGTTTCTAGAGCCCAGAAATATTTTTGATTTAATTAGAGTACAAAATACCACATAAAAGTATTATACTGAAGTTACATCTGTTAAATACATTACATGTATAATAGCTTTCAAGGAAAATATGTAGAACTTATCACAAACTAAATAAAAATTTACAAAAACACATAAAATACCATGTGTGTAAATAAAATTAATCATTAAAAAGACAATTATTTTAACTCAATTTAATATATAATATTTTCCCATTGAAATTTTAGCATTTTTTAAATAAAAGAAGAGAGCTGGATGTGGTGGTGCACAATTGTAATCCCAGCACCGTGGGAGGCTGAGACAGGTGTATTGTGAGCTCAAAGCCAGCATCAGCAAAAGTGAGGTCCTAAGCAACTCAGTGAGACACCATCTCTAAATGTCATACAAAATAGGTCTGGGGATGTGGCTCAATGGCTAAATTCCCCTGAGTTTAATTCCCAGTACCAAATAAAAGAAAAGGGACCAATAAAAATTTCATCTTGAAAATAAAATATGTAAAATACTTCAAAACCTTTAATAAAAAAACAAATAATATAGTTATTTTTATGTGACACATTTAATTATATTGCAGTAATACAGAAGAATAAATCATAACATGAATCAAATCTGAAACCATATGTATATCAATAGTATTGTTAAGAGCAATAGAAAGGCTTATGTAAAACCAACCATATGAAAAATAACATTAGATTGAATGAATGAATCTATCCAACCTAAAGTTAGAATTGGGACCTAGTGGCAAAGTTCACGGTAAGAGTGTGTGTGCAGAATGTGCAAGGTAGTAAGTTCTAACCTTAGCAACACTATAAAAGGCAAATGTTAAGAGGGAATGATGTTGAAAATAAAGCAGAATATTAAAATGAGACACTCTGTCTCCATCTATATATACATTTAAGAAAAAACTACTATGAGTGTCTCTTTGACAAAATTATAATGAGTAGAGAGATTTAGATACAATGGATATTAGTTCTGTCTTGAGCAATGTACCACATTTGAGAAAAAATCCCCAATTAGCATCATCACCTATAGTAAACAGTATTGTGAGAGAGGGGCTGAGGATATAGCTCAGTTTTTAGAGTGTTTGCCTTGTATGCACAAGGCCCTAGATTCAATCTCTAGCACCACAGAAAGAAAGAAAGAAAGAAAGAAAGAAGAAAGAAAGAAAGAAAGAAAGGAAATATGGGAGAAGTGATACAAAAAATTGCGATGATATCTAGGAGCCAAAAAAAGCCTTTTCAAATGTTTCATCAGCTGTGATCAAGACACAGAAATACCCAAATATCAAAGCTGCCAATTTATCTAAAAAGAAAACCATCTGCGAGCATATTTTCCCAACTGCTGTTGCTGACAGATGAAGTTCACTCCAGCTTGTATTTTAGGGGAAATAGGGAGGAATCCAGTAATACACTCTTAGCTTGAGTGAAATTTTAGCACTTCCTGAATCCTGCCCCAACCCTAACACACTAGTTATAATGCCTGAACTACCAATTTGCTCCTAGAATTTTGTGTGTGTGTGTGTGTGTCTGTGTGTGTCTGTGTGTGTACTGAATGTCTCAACTTTGACATATTTTGTTTACGTTACTATGTCCTGAAGTACCAAACCCTGGAACAAAAGTTGACTGAGCTTATGTAAATCTCTATAGATTTCAAACAAATGAATTTACATCCTTTCCCAGCACTTTTATGTACTATGATACCAAACAGTAATTCAGAAAGGAGGTTAAAAACCAATGATCCCTCTTTATTCCAACAAATCTTTACAAAATAGTCCTACACTGGCTACTTCATATAAACTTTCCACAGGGATAAATTGCATCAGTAAAAGAGATTTTCTGTATCCTGAGCAGTGTTTTTTAAAAGGTTATTATAATAATCTGAAATAGCTATTTGTGGTGGCAAATATACTAGTGGCTGGAGAGGTGAGTCAAGAGGATTGTAATTTGAAAGACAGCCTTAACAACATAGCAAGGCTATAAGCAACTTAGTGAGATATTAGTGATATATCACCCGTCTCAAAAAAAAAAAAAAAAAAAGACTGGGGACATTACTCAGTGGTTAGCACCCCCGGAGTTTAATTCCCAGCACCAAACCACACCAAACCAAATATTTGAAAGATAGTAGGGACTCCAGAGTATATGTGTGTGTGTGTATATATCTATCTATCTATCTATCTATATATATATATATATATATATATATATATATATATATATATATAGATAGGTAGATAGATATAGATAGAGATATAGATAAAAATTTTGGTTAAAATATAAAGTTAATAAAGATACTTTTGAAAAAACTATCATGGTTCTTAAAAGCTCAAAATACAAATGCCATATAATCCACTAATAGTAATATTTTGAAGCAGAGTATTATTGTGAATGTCTGTACTCCCAGTGGCTGTGGAGGACGAAACAGGAGAAAATTAAGTACAAGACCAGCCTCAGAAACTTGGCAATGGTTTAAGTGACTCAATGATACACTGTCTCATTAAAAAAAGGGGTGTAACACAGTGGTAAAATGCCTAAATAAATAAAAATAAATAACAATTCTTGGTGAAAAAATGTCCTATAACCAAGTAATTATAATTCTGGATATATATCTAAAGAAATTGGAAATTTTTGTTAAAAAATTACTTTATTTCCATTTTCATTGTAGGTTTATTCACAGTATCTAATAAAAGAATACAAATGAAGTGCATTTTAGATACAAGGTATAGATGAAAAGTTTCCTTTTATCTACTTGCCTTAAATGCTGCATACTTATAATTCAAATTGCTCCCTAAAAGGCAAGACTCAGATACTGATTTTTCTGAATACTCCAAGAGATTTTGGTACCTCTGGGAAAATTGTGTAAGACTTTTCTAAAACTAAGGAATAGATAAATATTGGGTTTGGAATATGGACAAAACACAGTAAATTCCTCAATGGGGAATCTTAACTCAGACACTGTGATAAGGTGTCTGAATCTGGGGAAGAAAGAGGAAGTAAAATCAGAGTTTGAGATAAAACTAGGCTCTCAGCTTCACTGATTTGTAGGTTATTGATTTAATCCAAATAAATATTGGAAAATGGTTAAGGCTACTAATTAAAATTTATCTAAAACAATATTTAAAAAGTACCAGGAAAGAGCTGAAGGTGTGGTTCAGTGGGACAGTGTTCCCCTAGCATATATGAGGCCTTTAGTTTAATTGTCAGCACCACAGATAAATTAAAAAAAAAATAAGTAAATATTAAAAAAAAAAATACCAGGTAAGGGTCCAATGTTGTGGCTCAGTGATACAGTGCTTGGCTAATATGCATGAGGAAATGTGTTTCATACTGGATCCACATTAATAATAATAATAATAATAATAATAATAATAATAATAATATTGTGTTCATCTACAACTAAGAAAAAAATATTTTTAAAAAGTACAATAGTGCCATGGCCTGTGACCTTCCAATTAACTGTGTTCTACTTAAGCCTTTGTAATTGAACTTGCTTGTAATTTAAATTAAACTCCAGTTCCACTTTTATTTCCTGCCAAACCAGGACAAAGGAGTTTGCTTGAATATTAGGAATGCTTCTAAATATCATTTTAATAGACTTGTCTTACATATTTAAAAACTCAATTGAAAGCAAACTTGGTGGCACAGGCCATAACCTCTGTCGCTAAG
Source organism: Marmota flaviventris (assembly GCF_047511675.1). Lineage (NCBI taxonomy): Eukaryota > Metazoa > Chordata > Mammalia > Rodentia > Sciuridae > Marmota > Marmota flaviventris. The sequence goes on from NC_092508.1 coordinate 117,481,859, forward strand.
GAAAATTATACATGGGTATCATGAGTTCAAAGCCACCCTCAGCAAAAGCAAGGCACTAAGCAACTAACTGAACCCTTCTCTCTAAATAAATACAAAAAATAAATGGGCTGGGGTTGTGTCTCTGTGCCCCTGAGTTAAATACCTGGTATTAAAAAAATAAAAAGAAAAAGAAAAGAGAAAAAAAAAACTCAATTGAGGACAAATACACATTAAAGAAACAAACAAAAATTAAAAAAAAAAAAAAACCTTAATTTTGAATAAATTCACTACACTATTGTGAGGATGGCCTTAGGCCTGGCCTAAACAACTCCATTTTAAAAACTTCAGTTTGACACCTGTAGTCTCACCAGACATACATAAAGAAGCCCTGCAGTATTGCCCTCAGACATAAACAAATCAATTCCCCTCAACCTGAGAAACAGAGTGAGACCTCTGGCAAGTTGTCCTCACCTAATAAGAGGGAAGGGTGAGAAGGCCAGGGTGCAGACCACCAGACCAGATCTTTGTGGCCCTATAGTAAATGACATCATGGAAAAATCTGGTGGTAACTAACAAGGATTGAAAAGGGGGTAAAAAGCCTCAAAATTTAGTATAAATAATAGAGCAAATGAACAGATGTTCAGCCATTTCAATCAAAAATGCACTTGAGCTCCAGAGGCTAATGAGGACTTACAATGACATCAGATCACTTCTCATCATTTGCATTATCCTCACCACTCTTAACCTCTACAGCAACATAATGACCTTAGTGAGAGGGGGAAGGGTAAAAGATTATGTGACGTTATTCTCATGTGATGAAAACTTAATTTCAGTGGGGAGAAACCCAATGGGGATAATAAAACCAAGAGGCAAGGTCTCTCACATTTTACCCAACATATATCTTTTTATGAATAAAAATTTTATCACAATTACTTTAAAATTTCCTTTAACTTTACTACTGTCTGGTCATATGAGAAAGCAAATTGTATTTTAAACATCTAAGCAATGTCCTAATGTAAGGGTAAAAGAAATTGAAGTTAAAGCGTAAAAGTTAAAGGGTAAAAGACCGGGTATTGTAAAGTTTCTAAGCTGCAAGGTCTGAGTTAAAATGTAAAGGATTAGGTATTGTTAGGTTTCTATGATACCTGCAAAACCTGAAATCCCTGTAGCAGTTAGGACAATACTAGAACTGCCCATTAAATATTCCCACTGACTCCCTGGTTGTCTAATAACCTGGGACTCTGTGTAACTTGTCACGTAGTCATTTAGGCTCTAAAACCAATCAGTTTGAATTACAGACATGCATTAAAATATTGGCACTTGTTCTCAGGTTTATGAACAGGCAAAATTGAAATGCTAAGCAGAGAAACAGTTGTTATAATCACCCCTTTGCTAATTCTGGCTTATTTTCTACAGTTTAAATATTGAAACCAATATTTCAATGTATATTTAAGGTAACATTATTTATTACAGTCAACAGTGTGTTGATCTCCATTCTATCCAGATAATTTTTTACTGACTAATCTTTGATTTAATTTGAAAACGTTACTCAATATGTTTGAACTTCTGGTTTTTCTGCTGGCATTATTAGGATACTAGGTTCAAACCTTACAGACTATGGAAAATTATGTTGTGGTAATAGCTAAAGAGAAGACTATATGATAAATAAAATTTTAAACTCACGAGGATCAGGTATTTTCTTTGTTATTTTTCTCTGTATTCTTGGTGAAGAAGATACAGAGTACACAGTCATATCTTAAATCATACAAACCAGGCTCTATCTCTAGTTAATAAAGAAAAATATCAAATACAAAAAGTTGTGTTGCAAAATCACATGGCACTTGGTTTGTTAACAGCAGCACCTGAATGGATTTCTGGCATATTCATTTGTATGTATATTCTAGATCACCAAAATAATATCAGTATTACTTCAATACATATTACATCTTTAGTTGCAGCCACAAAGCAGTTGATCAATGATAAGTTGAAAGAATGATGAGCTTATCAGGATAGCATCTGGAGATGGCTTTTAGTAATCCTAGGCAAGCGGATTGTGTTCTAGTCATATCACAATTCAGTGTATTTTTTGTGGCCTGTGGATGCAGAGCTCTTACTTCCTTGCTAATAGATCATTGCAGAAGACTTCACGTATGTAGATTTTTTGATGATGAATCCTAAAATGGTGGATCATTGGAAAGGCCAAGCAAGGCTATAGCTACTCTCTTGTTGATGCTTCCAACAGGTTATTGTGATAATAATGTAAGGGTAAAAGAAATTGAAGTTAAAGTGTAAAAGACCAGGCATTGTAAAGTTTCTAAGCTGCAAGGCCTGAATTAAAATGTAAAGAACCAGGTATTTTTAAGTTCCTATGCTACACGTAAAACCTGAAATTCCTGTAGCTGTTAAGACAATACTTGGAACCGCCCAGTAAATATTTCCCCTGACTGACTGGTCGTTTGATAACCTAGGACCCTGTGTGACTTTGCACGTAGACATCGCAGGGCCTGAACCAATCAGTTTGAACGTGTACCCCACTTTAGAACTGACCTATCACCCCCGCCCAACCTGTTCCCGCCAATGAATGAACTAATCATGTTTAGGAGTTGTTGTTTGATTTTTCTCGCGGTGTATGATGATTTGTTAAAGGAGACTGTGATGTATGTAAAGTCCCTGCCCTCCCCCAAAAGTGTACTTAAGCAGTGCCCAGCCCCTGCTCCGGGCTCTGGGCTGCTCTCCCTTCTTGAGTGAGCACAGAGCCCCAGCACGCTGGATTGGATCCTCAAAAAACCCCTTTTGCTGTTGCATGAGCCTCGGTCTCTTGGTGGTCTCTTCCTCCGGCGTTCGCCGGACCCTTACAATAATAGTAATTATTATTATTATTATTATTATTATTATTATTATTATTATTTGTATTTATTCAAGTAATAAATACCCTGATTTAGTGTATGCATTCATTTTCATAAACATTTTCTTTTGAGCATGTGTTCACTATGTAAAATATTGACCATTCACCTTTGCTTACTGGCCTATATATGAAGAGGCCTATGGAATGATGCAGAAATAAGGGTTGAAGACTGTGGGCTGTCTGGGAGCTATTTTTTTTTTGTTGTTGTTGTTGTTGTTTGCATAAGCATTACTACACTGCCAACTCTGCCTTATATCTCTCAATTTCAAGAGATCCAAATTTTACATCCTGGGTCTCAACACCCACACAGCAACTGGCATAGTCTTTAGGATATTTGCAGGTGAGGGATATCTCAGTCCTGATAGATTAATAGAGGTAATAGAGGTTGTTAGGGGAGTGGTGGTACCTATGGACACCAAGAAGCATAGAACACTTAGTTGCTTCAGTCCTATTACAGTGGACTCCTATGGAGAGTTGTGATATAATGGGATTAGTTCCTTGTAAGCAGAAATAAGGATTCTGACATCACTGTGGGCAAACATGAACCCTGCAAGTTAAAGTGTCAATGAAGTGTTGAAGCCCAGGCCCCAGGCCCTGGTGTAAGAAAAAGTGGCAGCAGTGGCATAGATGATTTGGAGAAGTAGTCAAAGGGTTATGTGCACCTGCTTTGGCCATGGGATGAACAGTTTTGATAGATCTGACAGCAAAAACTGATGCTAGTGCATGAGAGACTACCAGAATGAGGAATTGCAAGATAATAAAGAGGTCTAGGAATCCAAAGTACATCCAGTAGAGTAAGATCTCTGTATTTTGAAAATACCCATCAACTTTCTTCATTGTGATGATTGAGTCTGGGGAGAAGAAGGAGGATAAAGTCCTTCAAGTCCAGTCAATGGATGATGCATAAAATGAAACAACAGCAGCTAATGGCTCCAGTGAACAACTGGCATGCCCACCAAGGTATCCAAGTTTATCCCATTTTACTTGTTAAGCAGAACTGTTGGACTTAAAAAAAGTAATTTTCCCAGGTGGCAAGAGAGCAAGATTATTATTTTTTTGTCTGTACATATTAGAGATAAACAGCATTCTGTGTTGCACCCTAAAAATGGAAAGGTTAGCATTGTTACTTACAGTAAAAGTTGTAAAATGCTCAATGCCATGAGGCATTTAGCAACAACAACAACAACAAAACAAGTATGTTAGTACCTGGCCAGGCTTCCAGAGGGCTATGTTTTTAGCAAGTAGCCAAGGTCATAAGCACTCAGATTCAATACATGTACTCAAGGTCAAAAACATTTATTTGTGAGCATGCTCTTACATCAGTCAAATGTTGTTGATATGCCTTCTTTGTCTGACCTGCATAAAAAATTTCTATTTAATAACATTGGTGGCTGAGGGATAGAAACTAGAGGCTGGTTATGGGCTATGGCTGCCTTCAGAAGTAGCAAGCCTACCATCTCAAAAGGTCCTCACATCTGCTGAATAGGGAGCCTACATCCTGGGGAAAAAAATTTTACCCCTCAAAAATCAGATAAAGTTCTAATCTCTAGAGTATACAAAGGACTCAAAAAGTTAAAAAAACAAAAAAGCAAATAACCCAATCAACAAATGGGCCAAGGACTTGAACAGAAACTTCTCAGAAGAGGATATACAATCAATCAACAAATACATGAAAAAATGCTCACCATCTCTAGCAATCAGAGAAATGCAAATTAAAACTACTGTAAGATACCATCTCACTGCAATAAGAATGGCAGCCATTATGAAGTCAAACAACAATGAGTGCTGGCGAGGATGGGGGGGAGGGAGGGGGAAGGCACACTCATACATTGCTGGTGGGACTACAAATTGCTGCAGCCAATTTGGAAAGCAGTATGGAGATTCCTTGGAAAGCTGGGAATGAAAGCACCATTTGACCCAGCTATTCCCCTTCTAGGACTATGCCCAAAAGACCTAAAAAGAGAAGACTACAGGGACACAGCCACATCACTGTTTATAGCAGCACAATTCACAATAGCTAGAAAGTGGAACCAACCTAGAAGCCCTTCAATAGATGAATGGATTAAAAAATGTGGCATTTATACACAATGGAATATTACTCAGCACTAGAAAATAACAATATCATGGAATTTGCAGGCAAATGGATGGCCTTAGAGCAGATTATGCTAAGTGAAGTTAGTCAATCCCTAAAAAACAAATGCCAAATGTCTTCTCTGATATAAGGGGGTGACTCACAATGGGATAGAGAAGAAGAGCATGAGAAGAAGAATACCACTAAATAGGGAAGAGAGGTGGGAGGGGAAAAGAGGGAGAAGGGGAGTTGCACAGAAGATGGAAGGAGGACCTCATTGTTATACAGAATGCATATATGATGTTGTGATGAGAAAAAGAAAAAATAGTGTGTCACATTAGATTGGATAAAGAGAAAGGATGGATGAGGAGGGGAGGAGTAGGGAGGATAGGAAGGACAGCAGAATAAAATAGACAATATGATTGATGTATGTACATTCCATGTATGTATTATATGTCAAAATACATTCTTTTGTCATGTATGACTAAAAAATAATAAAAATAAATCACATGGTTAAAAAAAAGTTCCACACATCTTCTTTCAACTGCTTGAGCCCCAAACATTGCTTTTATGATATGAGCCCCTACACAGCAGCCACAGATGTGAAACTATTTTTAATTTGAGACTATCACAAATCCTCTGCTTTATGCAAGGAGTATTGTGTTGTTTTGTAGACATGCTCGCAGATAATATTTGTATAGTGGATATTTAGTGTATTAATTATTTTAGATTACATATATTGTCTCAATGTTGTCTCTTCCTCAATTTTTTACATAGTGTTTCATGTTTCATATTCTCTATTTATAAAACTTTTGTGATACAAATACAGTGGTTTTGTTGCAGTTTCCATACCATGCTGTATTCTTATCATGACTGTAATGAAATATATCTGTTTTTAAGTTTCTCCTGATAAGAAATTTTTAAAATATTGCTTGTCCTTGATTTTTCAATTCAGTTCTCAGCCATTTCCCAAGTTTATTTTAAATCCGTGCTATAAGCTTCAGAAGTTTTTCTCAAACATATTATCCCCATTGAATAAAAAGTTCACCAGATGTAACAATTTTGGTTTTTTTCTTATTCTTTTATTTTTTAAGGAAAGAGGAATGAGTACTTAACCCAGGATAGTTCTCCTAAACCCCTGTATCCCCAGCCCTTTTTAATTTAATTTTATTTTATTTTTAGTTTTCAGACAAAGTGTTGCTTAGTTGATTAGGGTCCTCTCATATTATTTAGGCTGAATTAGAAATTGTGATTCTCCTGATTAAGTCTCCCAAATTATTAAGATTGCTGACATGAGCCACCATATGTGTGTAACCCCCTTTTTTGAAAAAAAAAAGTCACTACTTAACTTTTAAGAGAATTTAAAATAATAATGAATCATGGCTCCTAAAGGAGATAAGATTTGCCTTTGGGTCAGGCATATTTGATCTTGATATGTACTTAAAAATTGTGGGCACACAAAAAATCATATTTGTAAGATCCTGTCTCAAAATTTTAAAAAAAAGAAAAAAATGAAGATATAGCTCAGGAATAATATTCCCTCAGTTCAACCACCAGTACTACACTCATATAAACACACACACACACACACACACACACACACACACACACACATACACACAGTACTTGTGGGATTTTAAAAATAATTTTTGACCCTGAACAGCTGTAAAAACCTCATCTATTAAAAAAGGCAGAATTAGTACCATAATATCAGTAGTCCTTTAGCCTTATCTGTGGACAGAAATTTGGTAATGTGATTTTACTCCTATGCTAGTCAAATCCCGAATGTATTCTCCAAACTTTGGGTAAGGGCTCTTCTTATTTTTTATGGCTTATATAAATGTGTGGCTATGAAAGAGTACTTGTCAGGTACCTAATCAGTAAATATTTTTTAATGATTTTGCTTTTGCTTTTAGAACACTGTCTCCTTGATGAGAACAAGTCCACCTTAATTTATTTGATTCTGAGATATCATGTGAAGAAGATTCAGGGTGCTTTTTTTGGCTGCCAGATCACCCTTTGAAGTTCAGTAATCTTAACAGCTAAACACATGTAGCAAAAATATTGCAGGTGAATGCAGTTCAATCCAAATGTGAACTAGTAAGTTTTAGAGTGACTTCTTATACAGTTATAGACAACAATATACCCACTGTATGGAAAATGTCAGGATTTAATCACATGTGGTACAGTGAATATCTGGAAAAGAGCAGATACCTTATAAGTAGTTTTTAAATTTCTCTTATTTAAGTTTATATCCTCAGCCCTGATCCTTAGTCATTTAACAATGAAAATTGAACAGCCTGCCTTTTGGACTTGATTCTGGGCCCACTTGGCTTAGGTTGGAGGCAGTGCCTGAAGACTTGTCCAATCAGTCTCTTAGGGAGAACTGTCTAATCCTTATGCAGCTAATGATGAGGGGGAGGGCTTCTACCATCTTCTGTTCCCTTTTTTTATGGAGCCACCATTCTTTTAATTATTTTGTAGGCTTTCTGTCCTGGATCAGGAGCCCAAATTTCCTGTGCTAAGAAGAAGCTTAAAACAAATCACATGGAGAACTCTGAAAACCCTGAAAGCAAGAAATTATAAGTGTGCCTTGTTATTTTGAGACTGGACAAGTAGGTTGTTTGAAGCTGGCAAAAGTGGCAGTGGCAGAAACTGGAAATTGTGGCTAGGGACTTGCTGTGAGGGGGCAACAATCGTGACATATGCAGTATAGGAGAGAAATAAAGAATTTCCATGCACTTCTGCCCCTTTCAATGCTTTATTCACTTAATTACTCAATACAATTTCACTATATAGGTTCTTAATAAAGAAAACAACAATTCTTAATGTTAGGTATTGCAACAGACATAATCCATTCACAGCAAACACTTATAAATTAATTCTAAGCACTGCAAAACACACTTAATCATGACAGGCTAATTACAGACATTCCCTCTGCATGCTAAGTTCAAAAGTCTCAAGCCTAAGGCTTTATGTCCAGCATATGCACACTCACTCAGATCATGGTGATCAGGTCAAAAACAAAGGCAGGTGTGGAGCGGATGACTGGTTGAGGAGAGGATTATAGGGAGAAGTTACAGCTCTCACCAGTGTCCATTGAAGCTTGTGGAATTGGAACTGGTGAGGATCATGCAGTGGCTCAGGAAATTAAGACAAGTGATGGGATGTCAGGTCCTCATCAGGCTCTCCAGCTAGAGTGCATCCTTGTTTTTTCTGGCTGAATACCTGTTCATTAGCTCTAATATTTATATTAAATGTTGTGCTTTTTGACCCTCCTTGCAATCTTCTTCAGCTACCACCAGATTTCTCCATGACATCATTTACCCTGGGGTCAGAAAAATCTGGTCTGGTGGTCTCCACCCTGATCTTTCTGCCTTTCTGCCTTAACAGGCTAGGACAGCCTGCCAAGGGCTTCAAATTATTGCGGGGTGAGGGGAAGTAACTTGTTTGAGGCCATACTGGAGTTCTGTGTGTGTGTGCCTGGTGAGACTGCAGGTTTGAAACTGAAGTTTTTAAAATAGAGTTGTGTAGGCTCATGCCTAAGGCCATTTTCACAGGACTCCTCAGATGGTCTCTGTGGCAGCTCAACCTTCACCTGCCCCCCTCTTACTAGTCTATTGAAGCTCAGATCAGCACTTAAAAACCTGGGCATTTTGTTCCATAATTGTATGGTGTTTTGAGCTTTTTTTTCTGAAGCCCTTTGTGGGCATCCATGTGTCCAGCATGTCCCCAGATTGTGTGGTGAAGACTGGGATAATTATCTGGAGAGTACCCCAAATCCATTTGTTGTATTCATGCACAAGAGAGGCTGTAATTTTAGGGCATGTTACTCATGAGGTTTTTTTTTGTTTGTTTTGTTTTGTGTTTTGTTTTCTTTTTTGGTACCAGTAATCCAACCCAGGGGCATTCGTTCAGCAATTGAATCACATCTCCAGCCCTTTTTTAAATATTTTTATATGGAGATAGGATCCCTTTGAGTTTCTTTGGGCCTAATTAAGTTGATGATGCTGGATTTTAACACATGTTCTTCATGATCCTGAGTTTTTAAATGTAGGTGAAGCAGTATCACAAATTCAGAAGAAAAATCTAAATTCCAGAACTTCAGCTTAGCTCGTCCTAGGTCTAAAAATAAAAACCTAGTTTTCTAGCTCTCTGTTCACATATTCAAATCTAGGGTTCTCTGTTCATAGTGAATAACTATAAAATAGAATAAATAGTAAAATGACAGTGTAATCAGAATAATGGACCTTACCATACCACACCTGGAGGCTAACTGGTTGCTATGTTAATGAGCACCATTAAGGCATATTTCAAATGTAAAAAAACTTTAAAGGCCACCTTTGGGAACACCTTCAACAAAGTCCTTTGTCCTGTAGTGAAGTTGCAAGAGGAAAGGTGGGTCACAGAAAAGATGAAAGTGAACCCATATGGTAGTCGGGATGCCTTTTCCAAAGCCTATTTTAAATAAGTTTTTTCCATGTCTTCTGAAAAAATCTGTAAACTTCTAAGATGGCACACAAAAAATGTGTTTATCTGGAATCATTCCCTATCCTACATGGTGAGAGTTCTATTTCTTCTTGCTTAAATAAAGAGATTTTATTTTTCAAAATTTGACACAAGCACCCAGATAAAATTTGCAAAGTGAGAAATTTTGTTTCATCTCAAAACTCCACTTTCAACATTATCAATGATTTTTCCCATGTTTTATTTCATTTTTCTTCAATAAATGGAGGGCATTTTAAAATGATTTTGATTTATCATCTATGTAGAAATGGCAGGAAAGCCTCCATAAACTCAACAAGCCAAGATTTTATTAGCAGGACTGTAGCGACCTGTCACAGAAGAGAAGTGGGGAAGGAGGAAGGGGAAAGGGGGAAAGGAACGGCAGAAGGAGGGGTAGGGAAAGAGGAGGAGGAGAGGGAAGGGGGAGAGAGGGGGAGAGGAGGCAGAGGGAGAGAGGAGGGGGAGAGAGAGAAAGAGAACTAACAGGGTATTGATATTTGTGGGCTCAACGCAGGATGAGGAGGAGCAGGGGGGAGTGGGCTGTTACTTCTTTATTGGCTTAGAGTTCATGCCACTTAAGTAATTTGTAGGTGCACCATTGAAAGTTCGCACCATTCACAGGGATTGGATGTGATTGTTCACATGCCATTCAAAGTGTGCGCCATTTAGTGCATCCTGGACCTGAGCTCCCAGAAAAGAAATGCTCCAGGCACCATCTTTAACAACAACCTGAGCATTTCACACATGAAAAAAGCAGAATAAAATTAGGTGACATTAAAAAGAATTAATCTCTCCTAAATGAGGTAGTATACTTTATGTTTCCCAATTAAGGATTTTTCAAAACTGTAATGGAGTTACCCCTGTTTATTGGTGACGAGTCCTAGTTCCCCACCAGAGAAGCACGCTGAGGCAAGTTTAGAGTGGAAAGTAGAATCTTTATTAAGTCAGCAGAAAGGACTTCCCCAGGAAGAAGAAGGAGACCCAAGAGATGGAGTCTCTGTGGAAGGGGGGAGGTCTCCCTCTTTTACAGCTAAGGTCTTCTTTCAGCTTTCCCACAGCATTCCTGTTCTTTGTCCTGTTATCTTGCCATGATAGAATGTAGATGGGGAGACCCAAAAGGTGAAGGGAAGATGGGAGTAATCTGGTCAGGAAGGGCCTGGGGCTACTTTTGATCAGCATCTCCCTGTTTCCTGGGAGCTGTTTCACTAACATTTCTTTGGGATGGGCTCTGGGCCTTGGGAACATAAACATTTCAATTTCCCAAAGGCTGCTCTGCCTTCTCAGGCTCCATTCTCATTTTGGCCTTCATTTTCAATTTTACTGGATATTAGACCTGATTTACCTAACTACACTAACTATCTATTTTAAATCTGGCTTCAATGGGTCTTCAATTCATTTTTTTTTTCCCTATGTAAGACCATTTTATTAAAATGACCCTGACCCATAGAGACATTTCAAACATTTAAGTAAACACCTTTCTTGTGTGTGGCAGGAAAATTCAAGTGTGACTATCTTGAATTTAAACTACATTAAAGATCAATATCTCTCTCTTTCTTTCCTTTTTATATTTATTTATTTATTTATTTATTTTGTGGTACTGGGGATAAAATCCAGGGCCTCATGATTAGAAGGCAAGCACTCTAGCAGTGGAGCTATATACCCAATCCCAATTTTTGGGGGGAGAAAAAACAGGGATTGAAGTCAGGGGTACTCTACAACTTAGCCACATCCCTACACTTATTTTTTTTTTTTTTTTACTTAGAGAAAGATTTTCACTGAGTTGCTTAGCACCTCCCCATTGCTGAGACTGGCTTCAAACTCAGGATCCTCCTATCTCATCCTCTGAAGCAGCTGAGATTACAGGCATGCACCACCATACACAGCCAAATTCAATCTTAAAGACTGAAGCACACAGCAAATGAGGTCAAAGGCTATGTCAACAAATAGGTACATTATGTAAAAAATATGTTTTTCAGTTGTTGATAGACCTTTATTCTGTAAGGGTAAAAGAAATTGAAGTTAAAGCGTAAAAGTTAAAGGGTAAAAGACCGGGTGTTGTAAAAGTTTCTAAGCTGCAAGGTCTGAGTTAAAATGTAAAGGATGTATTGTTAGGTTTCTATGCTACCTGCAAAACCTGAAATTTCTGTAGCTGTTAAGACAATGCTTAGAACCACCCAGTAAACATTTCCCCTGATTGTCTGGTTGATTAGTAACTGAAGGGGTCTGTGTGGTTGCACGTAGGCCTTGCAGGGCCTGAACCAATCAGTTTGAATGTGTACTCTCCTTAGGAATGACCTATAACTCCAGCCTGACCTGTTCCCGCCAATGAATGAACTAATCATGTTTAGCAGTTGTTGTTCAATTTTCCCACGCCTCATGATGATTTGTTCTGATGTATACAAAGCCCTCCACCCTCCCCAAAAAGTGTACTTAAGCAGTGCTCAGCCCCTGCTCGGGGCTCTGGGCTGCTTTCCCTTCTTGAGTGGGCACGGAGCCCCAGCATGCTGGTTCAATAAATCCCCTTCTGCCAATTGCATGAATGGTCACTTGGTGGTCTCTTTCTCCGACGTTTCAAGGGACCCTTACAATTCTATTTACTTATATGTGGTGCTGAGAATTGAACCAAGTGCCTCACACATGCCAGACAAGTAAGCTACCACTGAGCCCCAGCCCCAGCCCCCTGGTACATTTTTTTTATGGGGGATACTGGAGATTAAACTCAGGAACACTCAACTACTGAGACTCAATACCAGGTTTATTTTTTACTTCATTTATAGATGAGGTTTCACTGAGTTGTTTAGCAACTCACTTTTCCTAAGGCTCTCTTTGAACTTTTGATCCTCAGCCTCTCCAACAACTGAGATTACAGGACTGCATCAAAACACCCAGCCCTTGGTATATTTTTAATACCTATTTTAAATAGATTTTAACCAGTAGCCTTAAGTCTTTTCAATATATGTTTGGATTGAATCCATACGACAGAAATCAGTGAAACAGAGAATCTAGTTTTATCTCCAACACTGGTTTCATCTGTCAGATGTCTGAGTTAAGATTCCACATTGAAGAATTTACTGTGTGTTATGTTCTCATCCTGTACCTCATTCTGAGTTTTAGAACACCCTGAGAAAAGGTGCCCACAGATACCAAATCTCTTGGAGTACTTAGAAAACACCAGTATCTGAGTCTTGCCTTCTATGGACCAGTTTTAATTTTTAGTGTGTAGTTTCTAAAGGGACTAGTTGAATAATCTGCAGCTCAAAGGCATTTTCTGATAATATCTTTTATCTAAAAGGCATTTCATTTGTTTCCTTTTATTAGATACTGTGAATAAAGATATAATAAAAATAGAAGGGCAGCAGTATCTTCAACAAAAGGATTTCAATTGCTATATATATATATACCTATAATTTTTTTATTTATTTAGAATTTAAATTACAGGCAAGTTCAATCTCTCTCTCTCTCTCTCTCTCTCTCTCTCTCTCTCTCTCTCTCTTTTATTTTATTTATTTACTTATTTGTGGTACTGAGGATTAAATCCAGGAATTCATCCATGGGCACTTTACCAATGTGCTACATACCCAGTCTCCACCACTTTTATTTATTTATTTATTATTGAGACAGTGTTTACTGATATGCTTAGGACTGCCACAGTCTGGCTGGGCACAAAATAACTGAGCCGCCACACAGCCTTGTAGGTTCAAACAGCAACCTTTATTCCCGAACTCTCACGGGCACTCTAAACACACTTCCCGGGCACACACTGCCTCCACTCGGCTCCATGGGCCAATTCTCTCAGAACCCCCGTGAGAACTCAATGGGAACTCCAAAGTAGCGGGCAGCAGGATCCGCCCTATTCCCAGCAGGATCTGCCCTAATCCCAGAGTGGTCCTAATCCTGGAGCAGGGTCACCTTTCAACCATTCCCTCTGGCAAAAATGCCAGGCGTCATTCTGACTAAACTGTGGCTCTCAACATAGTACCTTGCCAAGTTTTTGAGACTGGTCTCTAACTTGAGATCCTCCTGTCTCATCCTTCTAAGCCACTGGGAGTACAGGCATGCACAACCTTGTGCTACTACCCCAAATTATTACTAGTGGATTATGTAGCATTTTTATGTTGGGCTTTTAAAGAACCTTAACACTTTTATCAAAAATATGTTTATTAAATTTATGCTGTTGCCAACATTTTTTACATGTTTTTGTATCCTGGATCCTTATGTTTTTTTTTTTTTTTTTTTTAATTTTTTGTTTGGTGCTGAGTATTGAACCCAGCGGTGCTTTCCATTGAGCCACATCCACAATCCTTTTTATGTTATATTTTGAGACAAGCTCTCACTAAGTTTCTTGGAGCCTTGTTAAGTGAATGAGGCTGTCTTCAAACTACCAATTCTCCTGCCTCATTTTCCTGAACTTCTAGGATTTCAGGCATATGTTACCATACATGACAATTTTAGATTATTATAATAGCCACTCCAACAGCACTGTACAGGCTGCAGGAAATTCATTTGATTTATGAATTAAATCCCTGAGGCAAGTTTATGTAAAGTAGCCAGTGTAAGAGTGTTGTGTAAAGATTTATTGGAAATAAACAGGGATTTTTTTCTAACCTCTTTTGTGAATGAGTGTTGGAAACCATAGTCCATAAAAGTCCTATAAAAAAGAATGCAAATTTATTTGCTTGCAGTTTACAAATATTAGCACATGCCCATTCATCTTTGCATATAAAACTTTAAACTTCAGAACATAGTAACTCAAATAAAATTTGTTAAAGTTGAAACAGTGCACAAATTTCTTTTAGGAGCAATTGGTAGTTGTGGAGTTATTACTGTGGTCAGCAGAGTTGGGCCAGGGCTCTGGAAGGTCTAAAATCTCACTTAGGGTATTGGTGATTTACTTTATTCTACACCATTACACCCACAATACAATACTGCCAGCAATAGTAGTTGAGAAAATATGCTGATAATGCTATGAGCTAAACTGGCACCTTTGATATTTGGCTACTTCTCTGCATTGATCCCAGCTGAGTCATAGCATGGAACAGGAATGTGAATAGGGTATTTCCTGGGCTTATTGTTTTGGGGTCAGCTGTTCCATTAGGGTGGGGGGGTCTGAAACCAGGCAGGTGCAAATAGTTTGTGTATGATCCTTTGCTCTGGCTGAGGTCTATAATTTTAAATGACAAAAGATTTAGAGTAATGTGCTTGGACTTATTGTCCATACACTTCACAGTTTACATCAAGGACAAACAACAGCTAGAATTTATCTTAACACCCCTTTACATACAAAATATATGTTGACATTGAATATGTTGGAAGTTTAATCAAGCTTTATTAATTAGAGTTCAGGCTAATCTACAGAGATGTAAAGTACCACCGAGTCCTATGTTTTCAAAACAAAAAGAAATGTGAGCTATATAGGCATGCAGAAGATTTTTTTCTTTGTTTATTTTATTTCATTTTTTGATAGAAAGCACATAGAGGAAAAAGAGGACCAAGGTGGGAAATATAATTACTGGCAGAACTATGAAACATCAAAAAATAGAATCTAGATTTCAGAAAAGAAAGATTTGGCATATTGTATTTGGAGATGTGGATGTGTCCATGATAGGAATGTTGTAAGCTTCTGAAAGAAAATTGATAATGGTGAAAGAAGCTTATGTAACCCAGATCCTTACTTAAGCCATTTTCTGCCCCCATGCTAGGTGAACCTCTGCTTGACTCTACTGCTGAATACTGAATAAAGTAAAGATTGCCAGTGAGAGGTTTGCTTTGTACCTTCCACCTTTGTCATGTTTGTGTCATTTATGCTAATGTAAATCAATCCAAAATTATACAAACCCTAATGACATTTTAGCCCCTTTGAAATTTGTCAATGATTTCCTGACCATTTTGATGGAGGCTCACAGCAGGCCTAGCAGGTGCCATGGAGAATACTTGGATCTCAATGGCAGCATTAGAACCTTATTTCCCTCCATCTGAAATTAATCAATATCTTGAGAGGATTTTCTGGCTGGAGGCAAAAAACAGCAATCATCTCAGAAGAGTTGAGTCAGCTCAGAAATGTGTCAAACCCAGCTGGGCACTCAGGCTCAGTAGTTGACTGGTCAGAAATAACTGCATTGGCCTTATGATGGCAGCCTTGCACAAAGAAAGATGGACCTTGGTGCTTGCCGGAGTTTCCAGGTATGTCACATAGATCCCAGGCATTGGGCACTCACCTGCATTCCTACAAAACCTGCAAAGCCACTACCCATGTGTTCATTCTTAATAGTAGCTGAGCACTCTGTGCTTGTCAAGGCGAATAAATAAATAAATAACAGTATTATGACTGCTCACCCCAGCCTGCTTGTTCTAAGTGGGGCTGGGATCCTGGCTCAGTGGTAGAGCACTTACCTAGCATGTGTGAGGTCCTGGTTTCCATCCTCAGCATCACATTAGATAAGTAAGTAAATGTATTGTGTTCATCCACAACAAAACTTATTTTTAAAAAAGAGGCCAAGTGTTCTGTCTTGTTCCCCAAGTAGTGCAAAAAGTCACATAATCCAGAGAAGACTTATCATTAAGAGAGACTCAAGGAAGGAGCCAGCAGGGGGGGCCAGCAGGAAGAAGTCCACAGCTGAGGAGGGTCTGACTCCTGGCGCTCAGGACATTCTAGAGGAAAGAAAAGGAACCCAGTGCCTCCCTGGGATCCGTGCCCCAGCGCCGGCTGGGTCCCCTGTCAGTCGGACTGGACGGGTTTCTGGAGGGTTTCTCCAGGTCCCCAGTCCCAGGAAGGCAGTGTCCCCCTCTCGGTCTTTCTTCTTCTTCTAGCTCGCTCAGGTCTAGGGTTGGGCACCAGGCAAGCCAGTCGCCTTGGGAGTTGGAGCTCACCCATGCCAGGAAGGGAGGACGGCCCCAGGGCAGCACAGCCTGGCAGCAGGGGAAGCTCCTGGGCCACCTCTGCGGTGAGGGCGGAAGGCCTGTGGCAACTGTGGGCTGCACTCTGGGCCCTGTGCGACGGACCTCATCCCACGTTCATTGGGCTCCTGAGGTTCCAGGGCTTGGTGGTGTCTCCAACGCTCTGTTCTAGGGCTCTTGACCATTGCTCTCTGTCACTGTGATGGGACCAGTGCCTGAGTCCTCTTTCCTGGGGCCTGTGGGTGCCGCCTGCTGTTTGCCCAGGAGGCTGGGGCTGCCTGGCTTCCAGAAAGGACCAGAGCGCAGCATCTGCTCCACGACACTGAAAGTGCCTCATTGGGGAAACTGACTCCAATACGGACCTCCTGGGACTCTGAAGGGATCTTAGGGGACTTACAGGGCAAGGTCTTTAGAATGTGGGTTTTGGGAGGAGTTGGCAGCCTTAGGCCAGGCGACAGCAAAGAAGACCCCCAGTTTACTCTCTGGGCTGGCCGAGGTAGGGACACCTGGGGCCACCCATGGGAGATTAAAGGATGAAAACAACACCTCCAGTCCCGGAATGGCAGAGCCTAACAGAGGGGCATTTTCTAAAAGATGAAGAGATGGAAAATGGTCAAAACTAGTATATTTTAAAGTTGAAATGAAAGCTTGCAAAATTTTGGGACCATACAATTGTGTACTTTGTGCCTAAAAAAAATATTAGGTCATTGACTCCCTTCTACCCTTTTAGTTTTTGTTTTTATTTTATTTTAGCAAAGAATCGGTTTTGCCAGCATTTTCCTCAGGAACTGAGGATTACCCACAGCAGGGAAGACAAACTTACAATTCTCATGTTGCTTTTGACTTCAAGTCTGTGCTCTAGCACTTCAAAATGTACAGGAAAATCTTTTCTTTCTGTATTTTCCATGTGTTATTCCTTCCCTTATCCTCAAGGACCAGGTGATATTTGTTTATTGGTTATATAAGCATCTATTTAAATGTAGTTTTTGTATGGAATACTCTATGAATGTAAGTCATTTCCTTTCTGTGATTTCAGGGAGTTGATATTTCACAGCATTAGAATTTTGTGGGGACAATTTTCCATAATATATCTGTCATTAAAAAGGCTTTTGGGTTTCCTTTCTAAGAGCAGTGTATAAATTTAAGCCAAGCAATGTTAAAGGATAAGAAGTTTTTCAGCATCTAGAGTATTATAAGACTACTGTAGAAATAAATTTTAACAACCAAGACCTACAAATGGTCTCCAGGATGTAGAGTGGAAGAAGAGAGAAGACCAGAACAGGGAAGGAAAACAGATGCCTTTGCTCTTGTCCTTTGTAGTATAAAACTTGTAGCACTTGTCATTTTCTTTGGGTTTAGTTTTGGGAAATAAAACGTCTATGTTTAAAAGAAAATACTTCACAATATGAGACAATTGACATTTGAATGCCTTTTGAGTATGTTTGTAAACATTGGATTCATGTTTCATATTAAAATGGACATTTGGTAGGATTATTAGATGTAAAAGGTCCCTGAGGGGATAACTCATATCAGGTTATCTGCAGGATATATTCTTCAGAAAGCAGACTGGCTATAATATGAAGTAATCCATGCTGCATTATCCCCCTTTGAATTGTTTATAAGAATCCCTGAGGTTTGACATTGAAAGGACACAGTAAGCAGCAGTTCTACAACTGCTCAAAACATTTTAGGGGACAAAAAATCTTTTTCTATATCCAGTGCCTCCTTTTGGTAGGTATCAGGGGTAAGTACACAATTTGAACTTGCAAATTTAAGATGCCACTGGTTCTACCGGAAAATGCCTGGAAACAACATGGGCTATGATACAGACACTAATTTTGAAAACAAATTACAGTGTGCTGGGTAACAGTTTTTAGCTACAAGTTTCTTAAAAACTATCATTAGACTGGGCTAGCTGAATTAGGGGTGAATTAGAGCTTTTTCTAGATTCTGGATTCTGATTCCATCTTTTACTATGTTTATAAAGCTTTTGGATTTCAGAACTTATGACATAATAGACTGTGTACCCTTTTGAGGCAGCTACTTGGAATGAGAGTTTCAAACATAATTGTTTTTGACTGAGCTGTCAGTTTTAAAGTTTAATGCAAATGAATCCTGTCTCAGAACTAACTTTTTTAATAAAGGAATTCTTTTTGTGGTTTTCAACTGGAATATTGCGCATTTTAATTTCTAAAGATGTGGGCTTTTAAAATAAAACCTGGGGGCTTCTAAAATAAAACCTGCAAACAATTCTTTATTACATGGAAGCAGGTACCAAGAAAAGATTAATCCAATCTAGATGTAAAAATGTATGTGAATTTTAAATTTGGATGATCTCAACAATTTTTATTTTTGTTGATGAGGCTGCCTGGATCCCAGATGACACTCACAAATTATCTCTTAGTTTTTATTCTGAATTGATAACCAAATTTATGGGCATTCTCTAAAACCATTTTACCATGATTTTAAGTCTTTAAAAGGTAGAAAGTGGAGATTTTTTCCTATTATTTGTTAATACATACGTCATAATGCTCTAGTTTGGTACATGAAGCCTTTTTATAAAGTGGGAAAATGAGTTATTTAACATTTTGTATCCCTATGGACAAAGTATAGAGACTTTCTTTTTTATTCATGCAATTTCAACTTTTTTCTTTTACAGAAAAAAAAGTTTTTAGTCTTCAAAGGAATTCTGCTGCAATACAGTCTGTAGTTTCAGGTGAAGCAATTGGTTCTTGTATGAAGGCCCTCAATCCTCTATGATGGCCTTCTTACCCCTGAAAACAAACAACAAACACAACTTATAAGAAAACTTCAGTGTATTTTTTAATCTGTGTCTCTTACATTGGAATTCTAAATGGTAGTTGTGGCATACTTACAGTTATATATTTTAGGAAGTCTTTGTATGAATATATATATAAGAGAGAGAGAGAGTTTGCTACATTGTGATTGTGTGTAAAACAGAAGGAGGAATAGGAGAAATATAGAGAAGAAATTTATAATAATTAAATTTTAGTTAAAATATATCCTTCCTAAACCTAAGCGAGAAAAATGGTATTCTGGGCCTCTGTGGTTAAACTTAAATATAGGGGGTAGTCTCTTTAAATTGTACCTTATCCTGAGGTAGAGACTTGGGAGGGGGCTATAACAATAAGTAAAAAGAAGTTAGAAAGATAATTTGAGATGAAGGAGGAAGTAGAATACTGGGCATTGGGTTGCAAGAAAAATTTAAACTTAGAAGGATAAGTATTTAAAACAAGGCTGAGGTAGGGAGAACTTTTAATTAGATGTGGGAATTAGAGATTGAGATCTTCTTTAGTTGAGGAAAAAGGACTAAATGATTGGAATTGAGCTGCCTGTAAGCATGGAATATGTCTTCTGGTTGATATTTGCCTTGGAAACATTTTCTGCCTCAGTGTTGCGTTGAATCACTAGTTTGATGTTAAATAATGTACAGGGACTTGGTGCTTATTTATGTCCCCTACTTCTACCAAAAGCCAGTATTTGTTTCAAAGATTGGCAACATATTTTGTCTAAGAGCTAATGATGAAATAAGTACAAATATTTAATTAGTCCCCCAGCATTTGGGGAAGCTGCCAATGCCTCCCTCCTAGGTTGTGGGACCAAAAGGACTCTACAGCAGTAACAGCTGAAGATATTATAAAGTTTTGCGTAAAAATGAGCAATCTGTATTTCTCATTATCTTATGTAATTTAGGGTATAGTTATTTCTGATGCAAGTTTGTATACTATGACTTTTTATGTGAATCATATTGAGCAATCGTGCAGTATACCATATTGATCAAAAAATGGACTACAGAATACTGAGAATGGCAAAGAATTTATTGATCTGACAATTGGTCATATTGCCTTATCAAGATAAAAATCTTCTAAACAAAATCCCAGATTAACCCACTATAGACCTAATGAGAAGGCAGTGCTTTTCTGGATATTTCTTTGAGTTTTATAGCATTTTCTAGAATGTCTTTCCCCACCTGTGGCCTTACCAGTAGAGTTCAATCTCTAAAGCAGGAAAATTGATAGAGATTGGGTCATTACTGAGGTCCTTGCATTAATGTGGTGATAGTTGGGATGATATTTAGACCCTTAGTATTCCAGGTATTTTCAGATGTTTTCCTGTTTGTTTTTTTTTTTTTTTTTTTTAATTTCATATAAAACAACACATTATATTAATTGATAGCCATAGTTTTATGTAAGAGAAGAATTCATTGTAAGAATGAATTCCGGAAGAAGATTTTAAGAAATGAATTGAAGATGCACAGTTAGCTTTCTAGGTGGTTCTCTTTCTGGTCACATTAAATGATACATAATGAATTTTCTCCCCAAGGTAGCAGCACGTTTTGTATATCATTTCAGTAGATGTCTCCTTCTCCTCCTCCTCCTCCTCCTTCTTCTTCCTCTTCTTCTTAATGAGGGTGGGTACTCCTTATTTTATTTATTCAAATTTGTTTTTGAATTATTACATATAACCAGAAAAATCCACACATCAGAAGCATACAGACAAAATGATCACATTTGGGTAATTAGCATCCAAGTCAAGGAACAAAAAACCTCATTGTATGGTCACAGTCCTTGTGCTAAGGTTAACTAATATTCTGACTGCTAATGTCATAGATTAATCTGTTGAAAATTCTAGGTAGATCAATTAGGCAAGAAAAATAAATAGAAATACATTCAAATTTGATAGGGAGAAATAAAACTCTCCCTGTTTTCAGGTGACATGATCACATACATACAATATCACAAAGAATCTGAGTGAAAAAAAAAATATATCACTACTGATCCTATATAATGAACCCTGCAAAATTATAGATTATGTGATAAATACTAAAAAGATCATCTCTTATATAACTACAACCAGTAACAAACAAATCAATATATTTTTTTAATAATTTTATTTGCATTTGCATGTAAAAATAAAATGCATAGGAATAAATTTAACCAAAGAGAACTAAGATCTTTTTTCTATGATTATTAATCACCGCCGCCCCCCCCCAAAAAAAAAAAAATCCAAAGTTTCTTTCTTTGCAAAATTAGACATACACACAAAACATGTTTTTACCCATATGGGGCTTATTTACCATTGTCTGATGGTGGAAGAAGTAGTTTTGTTTTGTTTTGTTTTGTTTTCCTTTGAGGACACCTTCTATAACTACTCCAAGACAGATACTGTCAGACTTCAGATGCATCACAAACATTACCAGTCTACTGAGACATCAGCTAAATATATGTTCCATCTTACCTCACTTTGGAAGCCTCAGCTCCAAATATGAGTAGAAGAGAAGGAAAAGGAGGCTTCTAGTTAGGGAATGAAGGAAGGAATTTTAAAATCTACCTCTTACTACATCATAACCAGGACACAGGTATTTGTTTTTAATATGCTACAGTACTTCCCTTAATATTAGCAGAGTTATTATTTACATAAAATTTCATTGTTTTTAATTATTGTAGTATTATAATTTATAATATTATAGGTATTATTATCTTACATGAGTGATTTTTCAAGTATATAAATTTTTGAAGAATAATAATTTAATAGCCAGGTATTTTTATCTTTACATAAATTTCTAGAACTTAAAATGTTTGAAATCCTTTTGTGGAAATTTATACTCTCAAATATACACCTACTATAACTTCTATACAATGTTATATTACTTTTACTACTAACTTCACATAAAATATGTAGTATATGTACATGAAGCTAATGAAATTTCATTGTTTTGAAATGTTCCAAGGTAGAATATATCCCAAATACTTTATCTTTCTCTCCATACAACATATATATATATATATATATATATATATATATATATATATATATATCTTTCTCTGCATTCATTATGTGTGTGTATGTGTATATATATTTCTCTCAATATAACATTTATATATCTAAATGTATGTGTGTGTGTGTGTGTGTGTGTGTACAAATTTATTCACCTTTATTCTTTTTTAAAAATGTTCCAAGGACAGGGAATATGACACAGGCCAGACATTTTAGCAACTCTGGATAGTAAGGCAGAAGAATTAGAAGTTTGAGACCAGTCTCAAAACTTAGCCAGCCCCTAAGCAAAATAGTGGGAATTTGCATCAAAATAGAAAAAAAAAAAAAATGGAACTGGGAATGGAGCTCAGAGTCAAATAACCCCAGAATTAAATCTCAGCTAAAAAAAAAAAAATAGTCAAAAACCAGGGATATGGAGAAGTAGATATTAAATTATAAGGATAAATTTAAATTTATAACCAAATAAAACTTATTATTTTTCTGTGCTGTGGCAGAATGACATTAATACAGAAAACTGCAGACGTCTTGCCACAGTTCATACCTCCATATATATAAGAAAACATCTTTTCATGACACTTGACAAACATCTGCAATTTCCATCTTCTCTCAGCTGTTCTTTTTATTTTAGTGAAATTTATTAGTAATGCATTATCATGAGAAAAGATATAAATTTAATACCACAATTTTGCATACCTTGTAACTCTTTAAATAATAAGGGTATTGGGCTTATATAACATTACTAAAATCTTTAGAAATAAAAACACAAATCCTTTTGCTAAAATATCACTGACTATAATGTAATAAATATAATAAATTTATAATAGAGAAAACATATTTTTTTTTCATTTTCTCTTGTCAGATTTCTCTTCCTTTCAGATGTCAAATGAACATGTTCTAAATTGAAAACCTTCTTCACAGGGCTGGGATTGTGGCTCTGAGGGAGAGCACATGACTCACATGTATAAGGCACTGGGTTCAGTCCTCAGCACCACATAAAGATAAAAAAAAAGATGTTTTGTCCACCTATAACTAAAAAATAAATTTATCTTTTTAAAAAAACCTCCTTTGCAAAAAAGGTTATTTAAGTACAATTCCAATCCAGTCATGAAATAATCACAGACTTCATATTTGGGTGTTCATATAAGGAAAGCCAAGAATCTCCTTCAGGAAATAGTGTGAATTTGAAGGAATAGTAAATGGTACCTGGATTATAGAAGCGAGAGATCTTTCTCAGTGTCGTTCCCAAATATCTAAATTCAGGATTTTGTGAAAGGATGACTTAAGTTTGGGAAACAAGGAGGGTTTCCATGAAGGAGAAACGGTGGCTGTCCCTGAACACTTATGTGTCTTTCATCACCTCAGTGAATATGTTTTAAGATGTGTCTTTGAGAGTGAATATTGTAGCATCATCCAAAAAGTAGCCACAAGTTTGAAATGACTTCCAGGTTTTCTAAACCTTACTCATGGTGGACAGCCCATTTCTATCCTCAGTCATGTATGTTCCAATAGCAGTGTAAAAAGTTGAAACTTGACAGGTCCTTCTACCAAAGTCTGAATTATACATTTCCGTTGAATCAAATATTGAGTTGCATTTACAGAGTGTGGTGGAACTTATTTGCAACAGCTATCTACTCAGAGGCAAGTGAACTGATGAGTTTCTGGGTTAAAGTTCTACTTTGTTGATTTCTACACAAACATCCTGAGATTCCTCATTTGGGTTTTAAACACAGCTTCACCTGGTATTTATGATAGCAATCCTTCTAATATTTTATGTCCTAATCTTTCAGTACTCTTTGCTGTTTCATTATTTCAGAAAACACACAAACATACTGGGTAGAAGCTCAACACCAAAAAAACAATTTTAGCTCACTTACCATTGGATACAGCTTCAAATTCAACACTGAACTGTTAACTTAAATATCAATGTCTCCTGCTCTTTATCCTGCTCAGGTGGTACTTGTTTTTTCCAAGAAGAAACTTTGGGGCTTTCTGGGGCTGAGACCACTATGTTTCTCTGAATTACTTTCTATAGCTTTGCCCTGGTTTATAATTTTTTGTGAAGAATAGATACTCTTTTTTTTATCATATCACCTACTTGGCTATGAATTTATTTATTTATTTTTAATTTTTTATTGTTGGCTGTTCAAAACATTACATAGTTCTTGATATATCATATTTCACACTTTGATTCAAGTGGGTTATGAGCTCCCATTTTTACCCCATATAAAGATTGCAGAATCACATCAGTTACACATCCATTGATTTACATATTGCCATACTAGTGTCTGTTGTGTTCTGCTGCCTTTCTTATCCTCTACTATCCCCCCTCCCCTCCCCTCCCCTCCCCTCTTCTCTCTCTGCCCCCTCTACTGACATTCATTTGTCCCCCTTGTATTATTTTTCCCTTTCCCCTCACTTCCTCTTGTATGTACTTTTGTATAACTCTGAGGGTCTCCTTCCATTTCCATGCAATTTCCCTTCTCTCTCCCTTTCCCTCCCACCTCTCATCCCTGTTTAATGTTAATCTTCTTCTCATGCTCTTCGACCCTACTCTGTTCTTAGTTACTCTCCTTATATCAAAGAAGACATTTGGCATTTCTTTTTTAGGGATTGGCTAGCTTCACTTAGCATAATCTGCTCTAATGCCATCCATTTCCCTGCAAATTCTATGATTTTGTCATTTTTTTAATGCAGAGTAATACTCCATTGTGTATAAATGCCACATTTTTTTTTTATCCATTCATCTATTGAAGGGCACCTAGGTTGGTTCCACAGTCTTGCTATTGTGAATTGTGCTGCTATGAACATCAATGTAGCAGTGTCCCTGTAGCATGCTCTTTTTAGGTCTTTAGGGAATAGACCGAGAAGGGGAATAGCTGGGTCAAATAGTGGCTCCATTCCCAGCTTTCCAAGAAATCTCCATACTGCTTTCCAAATTGGCTGCACCAATCTGCAGTCCCACCAGCAATGTACAAGTGTACCCTTTTCCCCACATCCTTGCCAGCACTTGTTGTTGTTTGACTTCCTAATGGCTGCCAATCTTACTGGAGTGAGATGGTATCTTAGGGTGGTTTTGATTTGCATTTCTCTGACTGCTAGACATGGTGAGCATTCTTTCATGTACTTGTTGATTGATTGTATGTCCTCCTCTGAGAAGTGTCTGTTCAGGTCCTTGGCCCATTTGTTGATTGGGTTGTTTGTTCTCTTATTGTCTAATTTTTTGACTTCTTTGTATACTCTGGATATTAGGGCTCTATCTGAAGTGTGAGGAGTAAAGATTTGTTCCCAGGATGTAGGCTCTCTATTTACCTCTCTTATTGTTTCTTTTGCTGAGAAAAAACTTTTTAGTTTGAGTAAGTCCCATTTGTTGATTCTAGTTATTAACTTTTGTGCTATGGGTGTCCTATTGAGGAATTTGGAGCCCGACCCCACAGTATGTAGAATGTAGCCAACTTTTTCTTCTATCAGACGGCGTGTCTCTGAATTGATATCAAGCTCCTTGATCCATTTTGAATTCACTTTTGTGCATGGCGAGAGAAAGGGATTCAGTTTCATTTTGTTGCATATGGATTTCCAGTAAGAATAGATACTCTTAATAACTCTTCCTTCTATTAGAAATACGTTTGAGTAAAATAAAACAGGACATCATTAAAATCATTAATTCTGTGGCTCTTACTTTCTATGTCAAAACTCTTCACAATTTTAACCACTTTTATAGTGTTTTACAAATCAAAACCTTTAGGGCACTCATTAAAGATTTAAGAAAAGTGCCTGAGTTGGAGTCACAACCCTGTTATTAAGTGTGATTTTCACCATGTACATGCAGAACTCTGAGATCTACATATAAAAGATGAAATGAAGGAGTTCTGAATATAGAAGTTCCTACCTCTAATTAGCTAAACAATTTTTAGAGCATGAGGGACAGTTTCTGTAAAGAATGTCCCAGTTCCATTTAGATGATGGAGCTATTTTATCTAATACACAGGTGAGAAATAATGAAAACATAAAATGTTCATTTTAATACTACTGATAATGGAGAAGGAGGCCATAGAATCTGTAGTCTGTTTTTCTTGAAAGAATTAAAAATACCTGAAGGTACTTCTTGATGGAAGTGAAAGACTTAAAAAAAATCTCAAATAGATTTTGTATTCTTTGAGCAATATGTGCAAAAGATCGCAGTGTTAAAGATTTTTTTTTTCTGTAAGAAGTGAAATCTTCATTTTATTATAAGAATTTTCCCTAGTCAAAGTTACATACTAATAAATAACAAATAAATAATTAACAATTCTGTACTATGTTAAATTATGTCAATCATTTCTAAATTATTTCATACATTCACTTGCTTACTCCAACAATGCTATAAAAAAGGATTATCAGTATTGAATTTTATCACAATGTTCACTGAGACAAAAATAGTTTACTCACAGGGAGAAAAATGTATCCTAATAAATTCCTGACAATTCTGATTTGCATCAATATACCATGAGATTCTGGGCTGCTGGTAATGTTTACCTAGGAGGTTATTATTTCCACTGGTCTAAGATGGACACCAACAGTTCTAGTTCACCAATGCTTATGTAACCAAATCTGTTCTGGAATCTGCACATCCCAATACAGATAGAACAATGTCTTCCCCTGCAGAAAGCCTACATAAAAAAATATAAAATTAAAGGAACAATACCAATTAAATTAGATATTTTATAATATAAAATGAAGCAAATTTTGTACCTCAGGTTTGCAACTCAACTGAGATATACAAAATCATAATTTGGAGGAATGAGTGATGCTGATTGGGATTATTTTTACTTACTAATTTAATTACTTCATTGCTGGCATGGAAGCAGGGCTTCCTGCACTCTAGGCCAGTCCTCTGCTACTAGCCATACCCCATACCTTGACTTGACATTGAAAGGGGAAATCGCAGCCTGTCCAATTTAAATAAGAATATCTAAGTAAAATGCTCTAAGGACTTAAAGGGTGAGATGAAGACTGGAAACATGTCAATAAAACTGTTACTAGTGTCAAACCCTCCAGATTTATTTTCTAGAAACACATCATTTACACCAACATTCCCATGAAGATGAGCCAATGTTTCAGTTATATTGTCATAAGAAGTGGCACCTTCTATCCCCAGGTTTGTATTAGAATCTCAGCAAACATATTTCTGCTTTGCCTCCACATTCCCCATGTCCTTCTTTGTCACAAGCCCAGGCTCACGGACCTCCCCATTACCACCTTGGCTCTAAAACACATTCTCATCCTCCAAACAATGGGACTTTCGGTATCTAAAGGTATTTGGGAAGTACAGGACATTCCAGGTGATTTCAAATGCAAAGTAGTGGTCTTTCGGTGTCTTGAGTGTGCTTCATGCCATCGCAACCAGACCCACTGTCTCCTGCTTGGCCAACTTCAAATTTAAATCCACAAATACCATCCTGTGGTTAATTGTTTTCTTATTAATCCTCACCATATCCACATATAGCAACCTGCTTTTCTATATTGTAGCAACACTAAATAAGACCCAGCCTGGTCTCCTCTGTTTCAATGATCACTGTTCTTTTCTCCCTGTAAGTTACATCCACAGGGGCCTCTATCTCACTATGATGTTGAGAGTTGTCTTCATTGTAGGCCTTATGGTTCTTTCCAGTGGATACATGATAATTCTCTTGTATAGACATAAACAATGATCCATGTTTCTTCATAGCTCTAGGTTTTCAGCTCCCCAGGAGGAAAAAAAAAAAAAAAAAAAGAAGCCACTCACACCATCCTGCTGCTCATTAGCTGTTTTGCCATCCTGTACTGTACAGATAGAATCATGTCATTGTTCATAAGAATGATGTGGAGGAATGACCCCATGTTTGTGAGCATCCACAATGTTTTTGCCCTGACTATGGCATGCTCAGTCATTTAGTGCTGTTCAGTGCTGATGCTCAAATAATAAAAGCTGTTCAAACAAAATGAAGAAACAGGTAAGTTTCTGTTAAATTTGATCTAATGCAACTTTGATAATCTCATTAAAATAATTTTATCTAATATATAATTTTATATAATTATATGATGTATGTTAGATAAAATTATTTTAATAAGATATATAATATATATATATATATATATATCTTAGATAAAATTATTTTAATGATATATAATATATATCTAATATATATTAGATAAAATTATTTTAGTTATATATATCCCTTTGAATTAAAAATATTTTAAATGCTTCTATATGTTTCCATTTTTTTTTTTGTAAGTAATCTACATCACTAGTAAGGATGTGTGTACACTTTTACTATATCTGTATCAGTGTCTTGATTTACATCTATGAATTTTTACAGTTTTTTGTTATATTGTATGTTAGGCATTAATTATTTCTTTATTCCTGTGTTTTATATCTTAGAATTTATTTTTAAGTAAAGGCCTACTTCAGAGAGTACTTTTTGTCTAAAATAGTAGATGGGGTAGAGAGAGAAGAAGGGAGGGGAGGGGAGGGGAGGGGGGATAGTAGAGGATAGGAAGGGCAGGAGAATAAAACATACGCTAATATGGCAGTATGTAAAAATGTGGATGTGTAACAGATGTGATTCTGCAATCTGTATACGGGGTAAAAATAGAAGTTCATAATCCACTTGAATCAAATTTATGAAATATGATATGTCAAGAGCTTTGTACTGTTTTGAACAACTAATAATAAAAATAAAAAAATAGCTTCACTATAGTTATTTTACAACCAGGCATCTGGAGCACACCTGCAGGCCAAGCTACTTAGTAGGCTAAGGCAGGAACACTGTATGTTTGAGGTCACTCTGGGTAACTTAGCAATTTCCTGTTCCAAACGTGGGGGGAAGGAAGGCTGGAGATGTAGTTCTGTGTTCAAACCCCCCTAGGTTTATTTTCTTGTACAAAAAATAGTGATTGTAAATTATCAAAAAATTTACATCAGATCAACATAACCTGTACCACTATGAAGGACCTTGTGTATTAATTCTCCCTATGTCTTCATTGTGTTTGTGCCTTTATTTGGCTTCTACATATTTTGTATATCACACCGTTATGCTATGGTTGTTTTTATTTTTCTGATTTCAATTTCTTGATAATTCTTTTAGTGAATTCCTATTTAAATTATACTGTCCCTTTTATCTTCAAAAAATTGTTACATAGTGCCCTCTCCTTAAAAATATTTTAGCAGCAATGTGCGCATGTTCCCCACCTATATTCCACATTAAATTGAGGAGCTAGGTCAGTAGAATTGCAAATTGGTGGCCAATCCTCAAAATTTTGAAAAGACTGTTTCTCAAGTCAAAAAATAAAAAGAAATGGGGAATAGTCAGAAGTAGAGTGTCCCTGAGTTCACATCCCAATACAATTTTTTTTGGGTGTAGGACTTGGAAACATAAGCTCCCTGGAACTTGCTAAGCAAGTATTTTGCCACTAAGCTGCAACCTCAGATTCCTATTTAGCAAATAAAGAAATTGACACAATGAGTGATATGTCATATTAATCCCCACAGGAATGCTCAACTTAATATACAAATTAAAAAACAATGAAACAAAAACAATTTCTGATAATTTAGAGAAATTGGCACTGAATAAATTGCTGGGAAATGTACTATGGCATACAGTGTATATAATATAGTATACAGTGTATACTGAAACATCAAATGTACAATTATCAAATATACAATTATCACATGACCTACCAACTCTACTCTCAGTCCTATAATCAAATGACATGAAAATATACACACAAACACTTGCATATGATGTTCATGGCAGCACCATTCATGCTAGCCAAAAGTGAGAACAATCGAAATCCATGAACTAAAGAGTGGATAGTCAAAATATGCTCTGCATATGTGCATGCTACAACATAGATAAATCTAAAAAATGTTAAACTAAGTAAACAAAGTAGTGTAAAAAATTATATATGGCATAATTCCATTTTTAGTAAACTATCAGGGATATGTCAACTCACAGACCCAAATGAAGTGCTGGTTGCCAGGCCCTTTGAGGGCAAGGAGAAGAGCTTTTATTTAATGGATACATGGTTTTGTTGTAGTGATTAAAATATTAGAAAAACAATAAAGGTATTCAACACCAGTAATATGAATCATTATTATCAGACTTTAAACACAAAATCAAACAAACAGACAAACAAACAAACCCCATAAAAATGACAAAAAACCCTTAAAGTCTACTTAATTGTAGGGAATACCAGCTGTTGGTAAAATAAAGGCTCCGGGGATCTATACATTCCATTATGTATAGATGGCATACAGGGTATACAGTACACAGTGTATACTGAAATATTTGATGTTTCAGTAATTCAATATAGAATTATCACATGACCTACCAACTCTAGTTTCAGTTCAATACCCAAATTACCTGAAAATATACACACAAACACTTGCATATGATGTTCATGGCAGCACCATTCATGCTAGCCAAAAGTGAGAACAATCCAAATCCATCTGGATCCCTGACTTAAATCTTGGCTGTTAACTTCAGGAATTTGAAGACTACTATATATCAAGACCTATTTCAGTTTTTTCATATACTTTAATCCTTACCATTCTCCAAGTTCTTACATTCTGCTTGGAGAAATTCTCAACTTTTATATTAATTTGCTATCAGTGATTGACCTAGTGATGCTTAACTACTAAGCCAATCTGTAGCTATTTATATTTTTTACATTGAGACAGCCTCTTGATAAGTTGCTCAGGAACTCACAAAGCTGCCGAAGTTGGCCTTGAACGTATCATCCTCCTGCCTCAGCCTCCTGGGCCACCTAATTTACAGTCCTGTGCCACCATGCCAGGCAGAGTCATGCTTTCACAGATGACTAAATAAGGAAGATTTTTTCAAAGTTCACCTGCTATGCAGACCAGGGATATGGCTACTTATATAAATGTTAAAATATTCTTTCATCTATCATAATAAAATTTTTGTTCTGGGCTGTTTCTATATGAAGGAGGAGGGAAGAGGCAGAATTCCCAAAGGGACACAAGGAACTTGTTGGATGTGATATCAATGCTCACTGTCTTGAGTGTGGTGATGGTTTTATGTAGACATAAATATATAAAAACTCAATGTATTGATAATTCAATGTGTATAGTTTATTATATGTCAGTTTTACCTATTGTTTAATTATTTAAAGATCTTAGGACACATACCAACATATATAAGTGACAAACAAGGACAGGAAAACATGTTAAACATCATGGATCACACTGTATTTCATGTCATGCACCCATAAGCATGGCTGAAATTCCAAAATCTGACAATACGAACTGCTGGGCAAAGGAAGAGGAACAAGAGCAACTCTTGTTTATGGCTAAAGGGATCGCAAAATCGTACAGCCCATCTGGAAGAGAGTTTGACAATTTTTTTTTAAAGATGCAATCTTACCATATATCTACAGACCACATATTAGGTGTTTTTTTATTGGAGTTCAAAGGTGGAGTCCACATAAAATTCTGCATACAAAGGTTGATTATTTTTTGATTGGGGATGTGGCTCATTGGTAGAGCACTTGCCTAGCAAGCATGAGAATTCAGGTTTCCTCCCCAACATCTCTCTCTCTCTCTCTCTCTCTCTCTCTCTCTCTCTCTCTCTCTCACACACACACACAATGTAATTTATTTATTCATATTTTGCAAGATCAGAAAGCAATAAATTTATCCTTCAATAAGTATTTACATATTATTAATCAAAAAAGAACTCATCAATATATTGTAACATGACTCAGCCAAAAAAACATTTATTAACAAACAAATATGGAGAGATGAGGAGCCATCATAAATACACCTTGATTAGGAAAAACAGCTGTGATAAAATGACACATCTATGTTATTTTGAGTATATGGCACTCTGGATTAGGATAAACAACAGACAATAACAAGATTAATGATTGCCAAAACTCAGGGAAACTAGGAAAGGGTAAAAATTGGAGGTCTTTGGGGAACTGAATCTATTCTGGAGCAAACCCATAATGTTGGCTACTCTAGATTAGGGTTTTACCAATACTTAAACCACTGCATAGCCTGGAATCTTTGTGCATAAATGTAATTACAGCAGATTGGGAAGCTGAGAGGAGACATAAAGATCACATGTTCAAGGCCAGACTCAGCAAATTAGCAAGGCCCTAAGCAAGTTGGAGAAACCCTACCTCCAAATCAACCACAACAATCCCATTTGTCATGAGTTGTTTTTTTTTTCTTCTTCTTTATTTTTTCTTCTGCTTTTTTCCTAACTCCCATCATTGCTACCTTCCTGGCTTTGTTTCTAGGACAAGATATCCCACAATACTTCTCATATTTCCTTCTCACAACCAAACTATTTAGACATCAAAACTCATTGTTATTGGTGTGTCATTACTTGGAGCTGCTTCATCAGACAGATCTGAAAAATTTATATTTCCATGTACAAATAACATCACTTTGGTTATTTATTTTATGTAAGACCCTACCTATTTGGGATACATGTAAGAACCTTTAGATTTTTTTTGTGATGAATGCTGTGCAAACAGCAGTCCTGGTTCATCTGACCTTAGACAATGAGAGCTAGAAACACAAAAAGTTTTCATATAGATGCTGATTGTTTACAATTGTTTTGAGAATGGAAGTATTAGTCTTTCCTTTAGGTATGCCCTCTGAACAAGAGAGGTTCTATCAGACTTTATATACAACATCAAAATTATCAGTGACCTAAGAAATGAGCTAAAGCTCTTTGTCCCATATAACCTCATCTTTGAAGTCTCAGCTCCAAATCTGAGTGGAAGAGAAGCAATGGAGGCTCTGATGTAGGCACTGGAGGAATGCATTTTTGACGTCTGACTTTTACTGCTTCATATCCAAGACACAAGTATTTATTCCTAATGTGCTATAGGACTTCTTTGAACTTCCATACCACAATAATTTATGTGAGTTTCTCATTATGTCATTTTAAAATAATAGTATTATTATAATTTATAATATCACAAATGTTATTGTCTGACATGAATGATTTTTCCAGCATAAAGATTCAAAATGTATAATAATTTAAAAGGTTGGCATTTTCTAGATTTACATTACTTTTTAGAAGTAAAAATATTTAAAAAACGTTTTTTTTTTTTTGTTTTGTTTTGTTTTTTTTTTTGGTCATTTTCTAAGCTCACAGACTCATCTGCTAAAACTTTTATGTAATATTATCTTATTTTGAGTAGTAACTTCATATAAAATGTGTAATATGCATTTACATGAAATAAGAGACATTGCATTCTTTAAAATGGTTCTTGGTACACTATATTAGAATTACTTTATCTTTCACTTTACTGCAGCTTAGATATTCAATGTAGGTTCATTTAAATGTTTGAAAATATTCTAGTGATGCAGGGAGACAGCAAAATAGTAGAATAAACTTAAGTTTGTAATAAAATCAAATATACTATTTTTTCATGGTTTGGAATACTGATATTAGAATACACAACCATAGGCCCAAAATTCTGGTTACAATTCATTATTTCATATATCAGATAACATTGTTTCTTTATATCTAACATGGATATGTAATGCAAATATTTTAGTTGATCTTGTAGCTTCAGAGTTCTTCCTTATGAAGGCACAATCCTTGAGAAAGAACACAGAATTTGAAAATAGAATTTTCCATTACTAGTCTTTGCTTTTATGGAGATACACTGAATTTTGTAATTTGTAATTTTCAAAATAGCAAATATATGAATACACTCTCAAACAAAATAAATTTAAGATTTTTATCAAATAAAAACATGCTACTTTTTCATGACATGGCAGAGTGCTATTATTACAGACAACCATAGGCTCATTTAAATTCATACTGCTAACTTCCCCCTCTATTAACAACTATTTTTCCTTGATACTGACAGGTTTTTAGAATTCCCTTCTTCTACCAGCTGTTTTATAGCTTTAGAGTTATTCTTTACTAATGTATAAACATTTAAATAGTTCATAAAATTATGAGAATTTTCAATAAGCAGAATTAACTGGACATAACTTTACTAGGTACATATATGAATCTACCACAGGGAATAAAATCATCAAGTAAATTTTTAAAAAAGTGGGGTTGCAATTAGAATTAGATATATTCCATACTTCTATAATTATACCAAAGTACATCCTACTGTCATGTATAGGACACCGAATAATAAAGAAAATGTTTATTTTATTTTTTAAGTATTTTTAATTTGCTTAATGTTGTACCATGGATTGAACTCAGAGCCTCACAAGTGCTAAGCAAGCATGCTAAGACTGAGTGACAACACCAGCACCTTCCTTATTTTAAATATATAAATGCTACTTATTAAATGAAAAATTGATTTATTATAATTTCAATATTTTTTTGCAGTTAAGAATAGCAATTTACAATAACCTAGAAAAAACATATTTTCTTTTTTCATGAGAACTATTTTCTCTCTATTTTCCATCAAATCTTGACTGATGGTGTTCTGATTTAATTTTTTTTTTTTTTACAAAAATACTTTCCAAGTGCAGTTTCAATTCAGTCACATTTGCCTATTCATGAAGGTACCTAAATCAAAACCTTCAGGAATTTGTTTAATTTAGATGAAGAAAGAAATGGTAATTAGATCCTAGGAGTGAAGATGTTTTTCACACTGGTTTGCAACTATCTAAATACAGCCATTGATAGGAGAATGACTTTAAAGTTGAAAACATGGACAGATTTTTTTAAAGAAAAAACAATACCCTGGATGTTTCAGTGCCTCAATAAATATGATGTAAGAGAAGTCACATAAGAAATGTCATATACAAATATTTAAGTATTATACAAACACAAGTTTTCAAATTTTTTAAAACTTTTTTTCCCCATTGGTCATGGATATTCTGACTGCAATGTGACAGCTTGAATTTGATAGGTTCTGAATTTGATAGGATCTAATTTAAATGAAGATCATGTGGATGAAAAAAAAATACCGTAAACTCTTACAATTCACCACTTGAATTAAAAAAAAAAAAATGGAAATGGGTATGTTGAGATCATTTCCTTAGAAGATTCCTATATATTTTTTAAAAATATTTTTATTTGTAGTTGGACACAATACCTTTATTTTATTTTTATGTGGTTCTGAGGATTGAACCCAGTATTTCACGCTTGCTAGGCAAGCACTTTACCACTGAGTACAACCCCAGCCCAATATTTCTATTTTTGCTTATCCAAACATGAAATCCACAGTTTGTGGTAAATAATTTTTATGTAAGCAAAAATATTTCAGATACTGTAGATCTAAGCAAAATAAGACACCATCTTTAATTTTAAGAAATCTGCAGGGAATATTGAATATCAAACACAAACTGACCATTAAATAATATAACTTATGATATACAGGAAAATATAATGTATACAGGCTCAAAGACAAGGGTAAGATCTGAGCAATTTCATGAGATAAACTGGAGTAAACAAAAATATTCCTCCGAAGAATGAGGTATGTTTGAGTTAAAATTTATTTTTTACTTACTTTTTTCTTTCATTTTTTGGGATGCAACAAGGGCTTTCTTGGTGGTAGGCCAGTGAAGAAAGAGCCCCACACCAGCTCTTGACTTGAAATTAAGATCAAGAATAAGACCCTGCTTTGTATACAAATTTTTCTGGTTTTTTTTTTTTTTTTTTTTTTTTTGGTAAATAATAATTATAGAGATTATGGAGGGTAATAGATAATAGATTGACTGAAAGCTTTCAATAAAAATCTGCTGCGATCAAATACTACTATTTTTCTTCCAAGAATCCCCATATAGATGAACAAATATTTCAGTTGTATTTCCATAAGAAATACCTTCTATCCTCAAGCTGACATTGGAATCTCAGCAGACACATTTCTGCTTTTTCTTTACATTGCCACTGTCTTTGTGGGCCCCAAGCCCAGGCTTACTGAATTCCCCATCACCCACATGGATCTAACACATATCCTTATGTTTCTCACCATGGGAATTTTGGTATCTTCAGACTTTGGGGAAGTGTAGGAGAGTTCATGTGAGTTCAAATGCAAAGTGCTTGCCTTCCTGGCCAAGGTTATGAGGGGACTCTCCAACTGCATCACCCACATGCTGGGTGTGCTTTAGGCCATCAACATCAGCCTCAGTGGCTCCTAGTTGGTCTGCTTCAAATTAAAAAGCACAAAAACCATCTTTTGGCTAATTGTTTTCTTATTGATCTTCACCATGTCCACCTATACCAACCTACTTTTTTATACTGTGGCCAGACAAATAAAATCTAGCCTGGTTTTCTATTTCTTACTGACCAATGTTCCTTTCTGCTCATGAGCTACAAACACAGGAGCCTCTTCCTTGCACTTATGGCTTTTAGTGATCTCTATTTTTGAGACCGTATGGTTCTTTCAAGCAGATACATAATAATTCTCTTTCATCGACTTAAACAACAATCATGTTTCCTCAAACTCCAGATTTTCTCCATGAAGCTCCCCAGAATAAAAGAGCAACTCACACCATTCTCCTGCTAATCATGTGCTTTGACATCCAGTATTATTTAGACTCCATAATTTCACTATTAATAGGCATAGTGTGGACAAGTTATCTCATCCTGACATTTCTTCAAAGACTTGGGATCAATGGTGATTGCATGTTCAGTCCTTTGTTGCTGATCAATGCTGACACTCAAATAATAAAACTATGGAAATTAAATAGAGGAAAACAGGTCTGCTTCTGACAAAATTTATCAAAAGCAACTTTGTCACTCTTATTAAAATAATATTCTCTATTTTAGAAACTTTTACCTCTGATGAAAATCAATAAAATAAAATTAAAATTTTCTATTAGAACAAAGTTATCTAAATAGCTAGCAAATAGCTTG
Organism: Marmota flaviventris; assembly: GCF_047511675.1. Lineage (NCBI taxonomy): Eukaryota > Metazoa > Chordata > Mammalia > Rodentia > Sciuridae > Marmota > Marmota flaviventris. The sequence goes on from NC_092508.1 coordinate 117,518,847, forward strand.
TGGATTATTTTTCTTTATCTGGATCAGTTTTCCAACATTTGCATTGATTTTCACTACATCTGACAGCATTTGCATATCATAAGTTTTTATAATTTTTATGCACTTTGTATCTTAGACATTTATATTGGGTCTCTTTTTTTTGTCTTCCTGCGTTACACTTCCTGATATTTCTTTCAGTGAAATTATATTAGAGGAATATTTTTTATTTCCTTTTTTTGTCTATTAATATGTGCATGCTCATATCAAAACTACTCAGGAGTCTGCAGGAGTATTGCAAGTTTGTGGGAACCTTTGGTAATTTAATGAGACTCTGTGAACAAAACAGGTTGAAGATGTATCTCATTGATAGACCACCTTAGGCTTCACTTCCTTATACTAAAATGACTATAACAACAATCTGAATAACAGAAATACAACAAATACCATGAAAGAGTTCTCTATGAACAAGAGATTGACTGCATTATTTTAAAAACCAAAGTATTGGGCACCATGTGAGTCAATTGGAAGCCACACACACTTCTGTTAAGAATATAAAATGGCATAGTAAGTATAGGAAAGAATTTGATTATTGCTAAAATTTTAAACATAGAATTACCACATGACCTACCAATTTTATTTCTAGCTATATTTTAAAATGAACTGAAAACAGATATCCAAACACTTCAACGTGAATATCAATGACATCACTATTTCCTCTAGGAGATATATGAAAATCCAAATTTCCATCAAGATTGATAAACAAATGTATCTACATATCTATATGTATCCATGTCTAAGTAAGCACATGTAAAAAAAGATATATGCATATAAACAAATATATATCTATATATAGCATCCATATATATGCTTCAATATTATTCTGCAATGAAAATGAAGTACTGATACAAGCGACCATGTTGACAAATCTCAAAAATATTAAGAAAAGTCAACAAAATCAGACATGAAATTTCACCTGTGCTATAATTATACTTATATTAAATATCCAAAATTAGGAAATCATAGATTTAGAAAGGAGAGAGTTTGTTGCCAGGGACTTGGAAGGCATTTAAGTGGTTAATTAACAGATTACATTATTTAAATATTATTATTTAATTATTATTACATTATTTACATATTATTTGAATTATTTAAATTTATTTATTATTTAAATCAGTAATTAAAAGGTTTAAAACAAGGGAATTATGGTAATTATACCACAATATTATAACTGTCACTACTTATTTTTTGATGGGCACTCTTATGAGAATTCAACCTCAATAACACCAATAAGAAAAAAATACTAAAAACACTGAAGTCTATACAATTATAGCCAGAGGTGACAGAAATGAAATATGGAATTGGACATAACTTTCTTATCTTTGCATTTGAACAGATGACCAGAGTAACTGTATTATGTAGAACCACAAATATAGAATTCTGGGTATAATGAGTTATACTCTATGTATGCATAATATTTAAAAATATTTCCTATTATCATGAATATTTTAAAAGAACAAATAAAATAAAATAAAAAGAAAGAAATTATGGCATTATAGTCACCCACATGTACTCTGCATCACCAGACTAAAGCTTGAATGATAACACTGGATACCAGAATTTAATAGCCTTCTCTCTGTCAGACAGTATTCTTGATTCATTATTTACTTTGTCCTTATCTTTCTAGTATTTTGAGTACTGATTGAAAGACTTCTGATCTTTCAGATGAGTACACTAAGTTTGAGGGATGACTGGTTGTCCCAAGGTCACCATCTATGCAGACTATGGCTCTGACGATTAATTTGTGTGATTTCCAATTTACTGTATCATGTATCACAATACAAAGTCAGTGAGTGTTTTTTATTTGTTTGTTTGTTTTGGTTTGTTCCCTTCCCCATAGGAGGAGGAAAAATTACAACAAAAGGTAGAAATTACAACAGGGCACTAAGAAATATCTGCATAACTATTAATGTTAAAAACTTTATTGGGTCACTGTTACACTGGTAAATACGTATGTCCAAACAAGCCAAAATATGAATTATATATGTATAGTTTATTGTATTTTGGTATTACCCTAATACAATTGTTATAATTTGAATGATAGAAATAAATAAATTCCTCATAAAATAAACTATATATTTGGAAAGCATAGGAAAAGATGCTGAATATTATATGTAGTATGGCATACAGTGTATATAGTATATATCAAATGTTTCAGTAATTCAATATACAATTATCACATGACCTACCAACTCTACTCTCAGTCCTATACTCAAATGATGTGAAAATATACACACAAATACTTGTATATGATGTTCATGGCAGCACCATTCATGCTAGCCAAAAGTGAGAACAATGGAAATCCATGAACTAAAGAGTGGATAGTCAAAATATGCTCTGCATATGTGCAAGCTACAACATAGATAAATCTCAAAAATGTTAAACTAAATAAACAAAGTAGTGTAAAAAATTATATATGGCATAATTCCATTTAAGTAAAGTATCAGGGATATGTCAACTCACAGACCCAAATGAAGTGCTGGTTGCCAGGCCCTGGGAGGGCAGGGGGAAGAGCTTTTATTTAATGGATACATGGTTTTGTTGTTGTGATTAAAAGATTAGAAAAAAAAATAAAAGTATTCAACAGCAGTAATATGAATCATTATTATCAGACTTGATGTGGTGATGGTTTTATGTAGATATAAATATATAAAAACTCAATGTATTGATCATTGTTTTTAGGTTTGATGGTAAATTTCATTTTTTTTTACCTTTTGAATTACCCTCCAGTGTATGGATGTATCACAGTGTGTTTACATTAATAACAGGTAAATAGAACTGAAGTCTCTCTTAGCTGCTTCCTGTTTTTGGCAATCATGAATGAAGAAGCTGTGGACATTTTTTGTGGGTTGTGTGTTGACATAGTTTTCAATTCCATTAAAGTAATACTGAGAAATACAATTAGTGGGCCATATTAAGTGTATATTATGATTTTTTAAAAAGCTACCAAACTGTCTTCCAGAGTGTCTGTCCAATTTTGTGATTTCCTACAGTAGTGTATGAAAGTTCTTCTTGTTCCCCATCTTTGCCAGTATATTTTTATAGGTGTGTTTAATTTGTAATTTATTAATGACATATAATATAGAAAAACAGGTTGCTATAAGTGGACATGGTGAGGATTAATAAGAAAACAATTAACCACAGGATGGTATTTGTGGATTTAAATTTGAAGTTGGCCAAGCAGGAGATAGTGGGTCTGGTGGCAATGGCCTGAAGCACACTCAAGACACAGAAAGACCACTACGTTGCATTTGAAGTCACCTGGAATGTCCTGTTCTCCCCAAATATCTTTAGATACCAAAAGTCCCATTGTTTGGAGGATGAGAATGTGTGTTAGAGCCAAGGTGGTAATGGGGAGGCCCATGAGCCTGGGCTTGTGACAAAGAAGGACACGGGGAATGTAGAGGCAAAGCAGAAATGTGTTTGTTGAGATTCCAATGCAAGCCTGGTGATAGAAGGCGCCACTTCTTATGGCAATATAACTGAAACATTGGCTCATCGTCATGGGAATGTTGGTGTAAATGATGTGTTTCTAGAAAATAAATCTGGAGGGTTTGACATTAGTAACATTTTTATTGACATGATTCCAGTCTTCATCTCACCCTTTAAGTTCTTAGAGCATTTTACTTAGATATTCTTATTTAAATTGAACAGGCTGCAATTTCCCCTTTCAATGTCAAGTCAAGGTATGGGGTATGACTAGTAGCAGAGGACTGGCCTAGAGTGCAGCCACACCTGCTTCTATGCCAGCACTGAAGTAATTAAATTAGTAAGTAAAAATAATCCCAATCAGCATCACTCATTCCTCCAATTTATGATTTTGTATATCTCATTTGAGTTGCAAACCTGTAGTACAAACTTTGCTATATTTTATATTATAAATTATCTAATTTAATTGGTATTGTTCCTTTAATTTTATCTTTTTTTACATAGGCTTTCTACAGGGGAAGACATTGTTCTATCTGTATTTGGATGTGCAGATTCCAGAACAGAGTTGGTTACATAAGCATTGGTGAACTAGAACTGTTGGTGTCCATCTTAGACCAGTGGAAATAATAACCTACTAGGTAAACAATACCAGCAGCCCAAAATCTCATGATATATTGATGCAAATCAGAATTGTCAGGAATTTATTAGTATACATTTTTCTCCCTGTGAGTAAACAATTTTTGTCTCAGTGAACACTGTGATAAAATTGAATACTGATATTCCTTTTTTATAGCATTGTTGGAGTAAGCAAGTGAATATATGAAATAATTTAGAAAATGATTGATATAATTTAACATAGTACAGAATTGTTAATTATTTATTTGTCATTTATTAGTATGTAACTTTCACTAGGGAAAATTGTTGTAATAAAATGAAGATTTCACATCTTACAATAAAATCTTTAACACTGAGATCTTTTGCACATATTGTTCATTGAATACAAAATCTATTTGAGATTTTTTTTAAGTCTTTCACTTCCAATTACTTTTTTTAAGTACCTTCAGGTGTTTTTAATACTTTCAAGAGAAACAGACTACAGATTCTATGGCCTCCTTCTCCATTATCAGTAGTATTAAAATGAACATTTTATGTTTTCATTATTTCTCACCTGTGTATTAGATAAAATAGCTCCATCATCTAAATGGAACTGGGACATTCTTTACAGAAACTGTCCCTCATGCTCTAAAAATTGTTTAGCTAATTAGAGGTAGGAACTTCTATATTCAGACCTCCTCCAGTTCATCTTTTATATCTAGATCTCAGAGTTCTGCTTATACATGGTGAAAATCACACTTAATAATAGGGTTATGACTCCAAATCAGGCAGTTTTCTTAAATTTTTAAGGAATGCCCTAAAGGTTTTGATTTGTAAAACACTATAAAAGTGGTTAAAATTGTGAAGAGTTTTGACATAGAAATTAAGAGCCACAGAATTAATGATTTTAATGATCTCCTGTTTTATTTTACCCAAACATATTTTTAATAGAAGGAAGGTTATTAAGAGTATCTATTCTTCACAAAAATTCATAAACCAGGGCAAAGCTATAGAAAGAAATACAAAGAAACATAGTGGTCTCAGCCCCAGAAAGCCCCAAAGTTTCTTCATGGAAAAAACAAGTACCACCTGAGCAGGATAAAGAGCAGGAGACGTTGATATTTAAGTTAACAGTTCAGTGTTGAATTTGAAGCTGTATCCAATGGTAAGTGAGCTAAATTTTTTTTTTTTTTTGGTGTTGAGCTACTACCCAGGATGTTTGTGTGTTTTCTGAAATAATGAAACAGCAAAGAGTAGTGATGGATTAGGACATAAAATATTAGAAGGATTGCTATCATAAATACCAGGTGAAGCTGTGTTTAAAACCCAAATGAGGAATCTCAGGATGTTTGTGTAGAAATCAACAAAGTAGAACTTTAACCCAGAAACTCATCAGTTCACTTGCCTCTGAGTAGATACCTGTTGCAAATAAGTTCCACCACACTCTGTAAATGCAATTCAACATTTGATTCAATGGAAATGTATAATTCAGACTTTGGTAGAAGGACCTGTCAAGTTTCAACTTTTTACAGTGCTATTGGCACATACATGACGGAGGATGGAAAGAGGCTGTCCACCATGAGTAAGGTTTAGAAAATCTGGAAGTCATTTCAAACTTGTGGCTACTTTTTGGATGATGCTACAATATTCACTCTCACAGACACATCTTAAAACATATTCACTGAGGTGATGAAAGACACATAAGTGTTCAGGGACAGCCATGGAGCCATTGTTTCTTCTTCATGGAAACTCTCCCTGTTTCCCAAACTTAAGTCATCCTTCCACGAAAGCCTGAATTTAGATATTTGGGAATGACACTGAGAAAGATCTCTCGCTTCTATAATCCAGGTACAACTTACTATTCCTTCAAATTCACACTATTTCCTGAAGGAGATTCTTGACTTTCCTTATATGAACACCCAAATATGAAGTCTGTGATTATTTCATGACTGGATTGGAATTGTACTTAAATAACATTTTTGCAAAGGAGGTTTTTTTTAAAAAAAAATTAAATTTATTTTTTAGTTATAGGTGGACAAAACATCTTTTTTTTATCTTTATGTGGTGCTGAGGACTTAACCCAGTGCCTTATACATGTGAGTCATCTGCTCTCCCTCAGAGCCACAATCCCAGCCCTGTGAAGGTTTTCAATTTAGCACATTTTCATTTGACATTTGAAATGAAGAGAAATCTGACAAGAAAAATGAAAAAAAAATACTGTTTTCTCTATTATAAATATTTCATATTTATTACAATATACTCAGTGATATTTTAGCAAAAGGATTTGTGTTTTTATTTCTAAAGATTTTAGTAATGTTATATAAGCCCAATACCCTTATTATTTAAAGAGTTACAAGGTATGCAAAATTGTGGTATTAAATTTATATCTTTTCCCATGATAATGCATTAGTAATAAATTTCTCTAAAATAAAAGAATAGCTGAGAGAAGATGAAAATTGCAGATGTTTGTCAAGTGTCATGAAAAGATGTTTTCTTATATATATGGAGGTAGGAACTGTGGAAAAACATGTCTGCAGTTTTCCGCATTAATGTCATTCTGCCACAGCACAGAAAAATAATATGTTTTATTTGGTTATAAATTTAAATTTATCCTTATAATTTACTATCTACTTCTCCACATCCCTGGTTTTTGAATTTTTTTTTTTTTTTTTTTAGCTGAGATTTAATTCTGGGGTTATTTGGCTCTGAGCTCCATTCCCAGTTCCTTTGTTTATTTTCTATTTTGATGCAAATTCCCACTATGTTGCTTTGGAGCTGGCTGTTTTGAGACTGGTCTCGAACTTCTAAGTCTTCTGTCTTACTATCCAGAGTGGCTAAAATGTCTGGTCTGTGTCATTTTTTTAGACACAAAGTACACAACTGTACGGTCCCAAAATTTTGCAAGCTTTCCTTTCAACTTTAAAATATACTAGTTTTGACCATTTTCCATCTCTTCTTGTTTTAGAAAATGCCCCTCAGTTAGGCTCTGCCATCCCGGGACTGGAGGTGTGGTTTTCATCCTATTTATCTCCCATGGGTGGCCCCACGTGTCCCTACTTGACAGTGCCTGGCAGCCAGCCCAGAGAGTAAACTGGGAGTCTTCTTTGCTGGCGCCTGGCCTAAAGCTGCCAACTCCTCCCAAAACCCACATTATGCAGGCCTTGCTCCATAAGTCCCCTGAGATTCCTTCAGGAGCCCAGGAGCTCCATACTGGAGTCAGTTTCCCCATTGAGGCATTTTCAGGGTCTTGGAGCAGACACTGCGCTCTGGTCCTTTCTGGAAGCCAGGCGGCTGGGCACACAGCAGACGGTACCCACAGCCCCCAGGAAAGTGGACTCAGTGTGCCCAGCCATACTGCGGCAGCCCTAAGCATATCAGTAAACCCTGTCTCAATAATAAATGAATAAATAAAAGGGGTGGAGACTGGGTATGTAGCACATTGGTAAAGTGCCCATGGGTTAATCCCTGCATTCAATCCTCAGTACCACAAATAAGTAAATAAATAAAATAAAAGACAGAAATAGAGAGATTGAACTTGCATGTAATTTAAATTCTAAATAAATAAAAAATTATAGGTATATATGTAAAGGATTTGAAATCCTTTTGTTGAAGATACTGCTGCCCTTCTATTTTTATTGTATCTTTATTCACAGTATCTAATAAAAGGAAACAAATGAAATGCCTTTTAGATAAAAGATATTATCAGAAAATGTCTTTGAGCTGCAGATTATTCAACTAGTCCCTTTAGAAACTACACACTAAAAATTAAAACTGGTCCCTAGAAGGCAAGACTCAGATACTGGTGTTTTCTAAGTACTCCAAGTGATTTGGTATCCATGGGCACCTTTTCTCAGGGTGTTCTAAAACTCAGAATGAGGTACATATGGGAAGTCAGGATGAGAACACAACACACAGTAAGTTCTTCAATGGGGAATCTTAACTCAGACATCTGATAGATGAAACCAGTGTTGGAGATAAAACTAGATTCTCTGTTTCACTGATTTCTGTAGTATGGATTCAATCCAAACATATATTGAAAAGACTTAATGCTACTGGTTAAAATCTATTTAAAATAGGTATTAAAAATATACCAATGTCTGGGTGTTTTGATGCAGTCCTGTAATCTCAGTTGCTGGAGAGGCCGAGGATCAAAAGTTCAAAGAGAGCCTTAGGAAAAATGAGTTGCTAAACAACTCAGTAAAACCTCATCTCTAAATTGTAAGGGTCCGGTTAACGTCAGAGGAAGAGACCACCAAGAGACCGCGGCTCATGCAACAGCAAAAGGGGTTTATTGAGGATCCAATCCAGCGTGCTGGGGCTCAGTGCTCACTCAAAAAGGGAGAGCAGCCCAGAGCCCTGAGCAGGGGCTGAGCACTGCTTAAGTACACTTTTTGGGGAGGGCGGGGACTTTACATACATCACAGTCTCCTTTAACAAATCATCATACACCAAGGGAAAATCAAACAACAATTCTGAGACATGATTAGTACATTCATTGGCGGGAACAGGTTGGGCAGGAGTGATAGGTCAGTTCTAAAGTGGGGTACACATTCAAACTGATTGGTTTAGGCCCTGTGATGTCTATGTGCAAAGTCACACAGGGTCCTAGGTTATCAAACAACCAGGCGGTCAGGGGAAATATTTACTGGGCAGTTCCAAGTATTGTCTTAACAGCTACAGGAATTTCAGGTTTTGTGTGTAGCATAGGAACTTAACAATACCTGGTCCTTTACATTTTAACTCAGGCCTTGCATCTTAGAAACTTTACAATGCCTGGTCTTTTACACTTTAACTTCAATTTCTTTTACCCTGACAAAATGAAGTAAAAAATAACCCTGAGATTGAGTCTCCGTAGTTGAGTGTTCCTGAGTTTAATCTCCAGTATCCCCCATTAAAAAAAAAAAAGTACCAGGGGGCTGGGGCTGGGGCTCAGTTGTAGCTTACTTGTCTGGCATGTGTGAGGCATTGGGTTCAATTCTCAGCACCACATATAAGTAAATAGAATAAAGGTCTATCAACAACTAAAAAACATAGTTTTTTATGTAATGTACCTATTTGTTGACATAGCTTTTGACCTCATTTGCTGTATACTTCAGTCTTTGAGATTGAATTTGGCTGTGCATGGTGGTGCATGCCTGTAATCTCAGCTGCTTCTGAGGATGAGATAGGAGGATACTGAGTTTGAAGCCAGTCTCAGCAATTGGGAGGAGCTAAACCACTCAGTGAAAACCTTTTTCTAAGTAAAAATTAAAAAAAAAATAAAAAAAAAATAAGTGTAGGGATGTGGCTAAGTTGTAGAGTACACCTGACTTCAATCCCTGGTTTTTCTCCCAAAAAAAATGGGATTGGGTATATAGCTCAGCTGCTAGAGTGCTTGCCTTCTATTCATGAGGCCCTAGATTTTATGCCCAGTACCACAAAAAACAAAAACAAAAAATAAATAAATAAATAAATAAAAATAAAAAGGAAAGAAACGGAGAGAGATTGATCTTTAATATAGATTAAATTCAAGGTAGTCACACTTGTATTTTCCTGCCACACACAAGAAAGGTGTTTACTTAAATGTTTGGAATGTTTCTATGAGTCAGGGTCATTTTAATAAAATGGTCTTGAAAAACCAGCCTCTATCTCAGAGCAAAGCCTGTCCAAGGAAGGGACATGGCCTTTGTCCTTGGAAAAACCCACAGAGCACTCCTAAGCACATTCCCATCCTGCTAAGTTGTTTATCTACAAATAACAGGTGAGATCTGCTGAACCAGGTGTCCCTGACTCAGTCAGGCTAGGTGGGGATCCATAGCAGGCCCCTAGAAGCCACCAATCAGCATGAGACAGGGAAATACCTGGGATGCCAGATGACCCTCCCAGTGGTTTATGGTGGTTGATACCAAGTTGGGAAACCATGTAGTTCAGCACGTACACCCCTCTTGTCTCAAACCAATCAGTTCAAATGAATACCCCTTTTTTACTGACCAATCACCCCTACCCAACTTGTTCCCGCCAGTGAAAATTGTTATTTGAATTTCCCACGGTGTGTGATGATTTGCTAAAAGAGGCTATGATGTATGTGAAGTCCCTGCCCTCCCCGAAAAATGTATAAAAATGCTGCAAACCCTGGGCTTGGGGCCTCTCAGGGTCACCAGTTGCTTTGTGTGCATGCGGAGGACCCAGCTAGCTTGCAATAAACACCTCTTTGCTGTTTGCATGGATCTTGTGTCTCTGGTGGTCTTTGGGGGTCCCGAATTTGAGCATAACAGTCTTACATAGGGAAAAAAAATGAATGAGGACCCATTGAAGCCAGATTTAAAATAGGTAGTTAGTGTAGTTAGGTAAATCAGGTCTAATATCCAGTAAAATTGAAAATGAAGGCCAAGTTGAGAATGGAGCCTGGGAAGGCAGAGCAGCCCTTGGGAAATTGAAATGTTAATGTTCCAAAGGCCCAGAGCCCATCCCAAAGAAATGTTAGTGAAACAGCTCCCAGGAAACAGGGAGATGCTAATCAAAAGTAGCCCCAGGCCCTTCCTGCCCAGATTACTCCACAGGCCCATCTGCCCTTCACCTTTTGGGTCTCCCCACCTACATTCTATCATGGCAAGATAACAGGACAAAGGACAGGAATGCTGTGGGAAAGCTGAAAGAAGACCTTAGCTGTAAAATAGGGAGACCTCCCGCCTTCCACTGACTCCATCTCTTGGGTCCCTTTTTTCCTCCTGGGGAAGTCCTTTCTGCTGTCCTTAATAAAGATTCTACTTTCCACTCTAAACTTGCCTCAGCGTGCTTCTCTGGTGGGGAAACTAGGACTCGTCACCAATAAACAGTGGTAACACAATTACAGTTTTGAAAAATCCTTAATTGGGAAACATAAAGTATACTACCTCATTTAGGAGAGATTAATTCTTTTTAATGTCACCTAATTTTATTCTGCTTTTTTCATGTGTGAAATGCTCAGGTTGTTGTTAAAGATGGTGCCTGGAGCATTTCTTTTCTGGGAGCTCAGGTCCAGGATGCACTAAATGGCGCACACTTTGAATGGTATGTGAACAATCACATCCAATCCCTGTGAATGGTGCAAACTTTCAATGGTGCACCTCCAAATTCCTTAAGTGGCATGAACTCTCAGCCTATAAAGAAGTAAAAGCCCACTCCCCCCTGCTCCTCCTCATCCTGCATTGAGCCCATAAATATCAACACCATGTTAGTTCTCTTTCTCTCTTTCCCCCTCTTCTCTCCCTCTGCCTCCTCTCCCCCTCTCTACACCCCTCTCCTCCTCCTCTCTCCCTACCCCTCTTTCTGCTCCTTCCTTTCCCCCTTTCCGCTTCCTCCTTTCCCCCTTCTCTTCTGTGACAGGTCGCTACAGTCCTGCTAATAAAATATCAGCTTTTTGAATTTATGGAGGTTTTCTGCCATTCCTACACAGATGATAAATCAAAATCTTTTTAAAATGTACTCCATTTCTTGAAGAAAAATGAAATAAAACTTGGGAAAAAATCATTGATAATGTTGAAAGTGGAGTTTTGAGATGAAACAAAATTTCTCACTTTGCAAATTTTATCTTGGTGCTTGTGTCAAATTTTGAAGAATAAAATCTCTTTATTTAAGCAAGAAGAAATAGACCTCTCACCATGTGGGATAGGGAATGATACCAGATAAACACATTTTTGTGTGCCATCTTAGAAGTTTACAGATTTTTTTCAGTAGACATGGAAAAACCTTATTTAAAATAGGCTTTGGAAAAGGCATCCTGACTACCATATGGGTTCATTTTCATCTTTTCTGTGACCCATCTTTTCTCTTGCAACTTCACTACAGGACAAAGAACTTTGTTGAAGGTGTTCCCAAAGGTGGCCTTTAAAGTTTTTTACATTTGAAATAGGCCTTAAAGGTGCTCATTAACATATCTTCCAGTTAGCCTCCAGGTGTGGTATGATAAGGTCCATTATTCTGATTACACTGTCATTTTATTATTTATTCTATTTTTTACGTGTTCACCATGAACAGAGAACCCTAGAATTGAATATGTGAACAGAGAGCTAGAAAACTAGGGTTTTATTTTCAGACCTAGAACAAGCTAAGCTGAAGATTTTTCTTCTGAATTTGTGATACTGCTTCACCTACATTTAAAAACTCAGGATCATGAAGAACATGGGTTAAAATCCAGCATCAGCAACTTAATGAGGCCCAAAGAAATTCAAAGGGACCCTATCTCCATATAAAAATATTAAAAAGGGGCTAGAGATGTGATTCAATTGCTGAACGAATGCCCCTGCGTTGAATTACTGGTACCAAAAAGAAAACAAAACGCAAAACAAAACAAAAAAACCTCATGAGAAACATGCCCTCAAATTACAGCCTCTCTCGTGCATGAATACAACAAATGGAGTTGGGGTACTCCCCAGATAATTATCCCAGTCTTAACCACACAATCTGGGGACATGCTGGACTCAAGGCACAGGGATTCCCACAAAGGGCTTCAGAAAATAATGTAAGGGTCCCGCGAAACGTCGGAGAAAGAGACCACCAAGTGACCACTCATGCAATTGGCAGAAGGGGATTTATTGAACCAGCATGCTGGGGCTCCATGCCCACTCAAGAAGGGAAAGCAGCCCAGAGCCCCGAGTACGGGCTGAGCACTGCTTAAGTACACTTTTTGGGGAGGGCGGAGGTCTTTGTATACATCAGAACAAATCATCATTAGGCGCGGGAAAATTGAACAACAACTCCTAAACCTGATTAGTTCATTCATTGGCGGGAACAGGTCAGGCTGGAGTGATAGGTCATTCCTAAGGAGGGGGTTACATTTAAACTGATTGGTCCAGGCCCTGCAATGCCTGCGTGCAACCACACAGACCCCTTCAGTTATTAAACAACCAGACAATCAGGGGAAATGTTTACTGGGCGGTTCTAAGCATTGTCTTAACAGCTAACTCAGACCTTGCAGCTTAGAAACTTTTACAACACCTGGTCTTTTACCCTTTAACTTTTATGCTTTAACTTCCATTTCTTTTACCCTTACAATAAAAGCTCAAAACACCATACAATTTTGGAACAAAATGCCCAGGTTTTTAACTGCTGATCTGAGCTTCAATAGACTAGTAAGAGGGGGGCGGGTGAAGGTGGAGCTGCCACAGAGACCATCTGAGGAGTCCTGTGAAGATGGTCTTAGGCATGAGCCTACACAACTCTATTTTAAAAACTCCAGTTTCAAACCTGCAGTCTCACCAGGGACACCCACAGAGAACTCCAGTATGGCCTCAAACAAGTTACTTCCCCCACCCTGCAATATTTTGAAGCCCTTGGCAGGCTGTCCTAGCCTGATAAGGCAGAAAGGCAAAAAGATCAGAGTGGAGACCACCAGACCAGATTTTTCTGACCCCAGGGTAAATGATGTCATGGAGAAATCTGGTGGTAGCTGAAGAAGATTGCAAGGAGGGTCAAAAAGCACAACATTTAATATAAATATTAGAGCTAATGAACAGGTATTCAGCCAGCCAAAACAAGGGTGCACTCGAGCTGGAGAGTCTGAGGAGTACCTGACATACCATCACTTGTCTTAATTTCCTGAGCCTCTGCATGATCCTCACCACTCTCAAATTCCACCAGCTTGTATGGACTCTGGTGAGAGCTGTGACTTCTCTCCTCAACCAGTCATCCGCTCCACACCTGCCTTTGTTTTTGACCTGATCACCATGGTCTGAGTGAGTGTGCATATGCTGGACATAAAGCCTAAGGCTTGAGACTTTTGAACTTAGCATGCAGAGGGAATGTCTGTAATTAGCCTGTCATGATTAAGTGTGTTTGCAGTGCTTAGAATTAATTTATAATTTTTTGCTGTGAATGGATTATGTCTATTGCAGTAGCTAGCATTAAGAATTGTTGTTTTCTTTATTGAGAACCTATATAGTGAATTTGTATTGAGTAATTGAGTGAATAAAGCATTGAAAGTGGCAGAAGTGCATGGACTTTCTTTATTTCTCTCCTGTACTGAATATGTCACAATTGTTGCCCCCTCACAACAAGTCCCTAGCCACAATTTCCAGTTTCTGCCACTGCCACTCTTCCCAGCTTCAAACAACCTACTTATCCAGTCTCAAGATAACAAGGCACACTGATAATTTTTTTGCTTTCAGGGTTTTCAGAGTTCTCCCTGTGATTTGTTTTAAGCTTCTTCTTAGCACAGAAAATTTGGGCTCCTGATCCAGGACAGAAAGCCTACAAAATAATTAAAAGAATGGTGGCTCCATACAAAAAGGAAACAGAAGATGGTAGAAGCCCTCCCCCTCATCATTAGCTGCATGAGGATTAGACAGTTCTCCCTAAGAGACTGATTGGTCAAGGCTTCAGGCACTGCCTCCAACCTAAGCCAAGTGGGCCCAGAATCAAGTCCAAAAGGCAGGCTGTTCAATTTTCATTGTTAAATGACTAAGGATCAGGGCTGAGGATATAAACTTAAATAAGAGAAATTAAAAAACTACTTATAAGGTATCTGCTCTTTTCCAGATATTCACTGTACCACATGTGATTAAATCCTGACGTTTTCCCTACAGTGGGTATATTGTTGTCTATAACTGTATAAGAAGTCACTCTAAAACTTACTAGTTCACATTTGGATTGAACTACATTCATCTGCAATATTTTTGTTGCATGTGTTTAGCTGTTAAGATTACTGAACTTCAAAGGGTGATCTGGCAGCCAAAAAAAGCACCCTGAATATTCTTCACATGATATCTCAGAATCAAATAAATTAAGGTGGACTTGTTCTCATCAAGGAGACAGTGTTCTATAAGCAAAAGCAAAATCATTAAAAAATATTTACTGATTAGGTACCTGACAAGTACTCTTTCATAGCCACGCATTTATATAAGCCATAAAAAATAAGGAGAGTCCTGACCCAAAGTTTGGAGAACACATTCGGCATTTGACTAGCATAGGAGTAAAATCGCATTACCAAATTTCTGTACACAGATAAGGCTAAAGGACTACTGATATTATGGCACTAATTCTGCCTTTTGTAACAGATGAGATTTTTACAGCTGTTGAGTGTCAAAAAATAATATTTTTAAAATCCAACAAGTACTGTGTGTGTGTGTGTGTGTGTGTGTGTGTGTTTATATGAGTGAAGTACTGGTGATTGAACTGAGGGAATATTATTCCTGAGCTATATCTTCAATTTTTTTCTTTTTTTTTTTTTTTTAATTTTGAGACAGGATCTTACAAATATGATTCCTTGTGTGCCCACAATTTTTAAGTACATATCAAGATCAAATATGCCTGACCCAAATACAAATCCTATCTCCTTTAGGAGCCATGATTCATCATTATTTTTAAATTCTCTTAAAAGTTAAGAAGTGACATTTTTTTCAAAAAAGGGGGTTACACACATATGGTGGCTCATGTCAGTGAAGCCAGATTTAAAGTTAGGTAGTCAGTGTAGTTAGATAAATTGGGTCTAATATCGAGTGAAATCTAAAATGGAGACCATGCGGAGAATGACTCAGGGAAAACACAGGACAACTCATGGAAGTCCCGAAAAGGCCCTAGGCCAAAGTCCACCTCAAAGAAATGTTAATGAACAGCCCCCAGCAAAAAGGTGCTGACTCAGAAGTCCTTCCTGACCAGATTACTTCTTTGGCCCACCTGTGTCCCACCCCTCGGTCCTTCCCACCTATATTCCATCACTGAAAGAACTATAAAAAAGGGGAGACAACATCTCTTCCACGGATTCCACCTCTTGGGTCCCCTTCTTCCTCCAGGAGAAGTCTTTTCTGCTGTCCTTTAATAAACTTCTAATTTCTACTCTGACCTTGCCTCGGCGTGCTTCTTTGGTGTTATTCTTCAACATTGGGGAAGCAAGAACTCGTCACCGGTCAACATTAGTGCAGCCGCCACTCTTCAAGACTTGGGTGAGAGGTTTCCCAGCCTAGACAGCTCTCAATCACCTGTTCTATACAGAGCAGGCATGTTGGGTTCTGCCAAAGCCGCTTCCAACTTTTCTGTCTGGGCCTGGAGAGCAATTGGCGTGAGTACACAGTGTCCCGAATCCCGATCTGCCTCTGATGCGTGGAGGTGGAGGAAGGAGTTTGGAACAACTGCGGAATTCTGGTCTGGGCTACACTCAGATGATTCCTAAGGTTCCTTTCTCTTGAGCCCCCTCCCGACAGCCCTCAGGGGTATCTAGGGTGATCAGTACATGGATGGCACTGAGGGAAAGCCCCAATCACATTTGCCTCCGTATGGGCCATGCAACACTCCCAACCTCGCATCCATTCCTCCTGGATGCTCCCCTTCCTTAGCAGGTCAGAAATGTTAGCAATTCAGGTTGTAGGACTGAGAGAAAGGCATGGGATAATTAGCAAAATCTGCCCAGGTTCCCTAAGATGCATAGGTAAATTTCACTAGTCTGTTTTACTGCCCCAATGTTTAAAATGTGTTGTGTTCCTTAAGCTGCTAGAGAGGCATTTTTAGAATCAACTCCTCTGGTAATCTGCTACCTTACAACCAGTAGATACCCCTTAACACTTAGGCGGCTCCTTTAGTCTACAGAGCAAAGGCAACAAAGAGCGCATGTTTCTCTTTTGCAATGGGTTTTTTAGTGGCCGGGAGGATAAGTAGTAATGCCCTTAAGTCTGAATCCTCCCAGGGTCTCTGGCACAGGGCAAACTGAGACCCTAGCACTTTGCTAAAGGGGACCAGAAACCCCTTGGCAAAGCAAGGTGAGAGACGGGTTTTCTGGACCGTTTAGGAAGCTCAAACTTAGGGAGACGTCCCTAATGAGAACAGTTTTCTCTGGCACGGCGTGGGCGCCTGAGTCCTGTTTTCTTCTCACTCAGACGGGAGCTTCTCTCTCTCTCCAATATGCCAGGTGTACCACTAGCCTGCGTATTGAAAAATTGGGATAAATTTGAACCTCAGACACTCAAGAAAAAGTGCCTCATTTTCTTGGCCTGGCCTCAATACAAACTCTCTGATGAAGAAACCTGGCCACCAGAGGGAAATATCAATTTTAATAAAATTTTACAGTTTGATAAAATTTACAAAAAAGGAAATGGTGTGAGGTGCTGTATGTTCAGATTTTCTTTGTGCTAAGGGAAAATCCTAAATTATGCCAACAGTGTAAAGTAGACTTAGCTATGATATCTGCCATGAAGAGAAAAAATCTTGGACTCACTGAGGAAAAAGAATCAAGAGAAAAATTTGGGCCGATCAAAGTACATACCCACTTCCCCCTTCAAAACCTAAGGCAGATAAAAACTGACTCTACTGGAAAGTTAGGAGATATGCCAGATTGCCTGGGATTGGATCTATCCAAAGGAGCTAATCCTGTAAGTAAAAGGGAAACTGAGGATTCCCAGCAGCTGCCAGAGCCATTTTCGCCTTGGGGAATTTCCTCATTCTTCCCTGCACTGTAAGGATTGCTCCATCTCTGTCCACTTAAAAAGAAGGGACACTGAATGCAGTAAAGTCAGTCACACTGAGACCCTTGATTTTACACCTATAGTTGCCCCTCTGTGAACACATCTGGTCCACTCATGGGGAAATCTATGGTGCCACTGATAGGAGTCATAATTAAATGGAAGTTAAAAACCTGGAGAGATTTTTCTCTTATCTGGTCTCTCTATTTTAAAGGTTATTATAGATTGTTTCTTGGGGATGATCTTGGCTAAATGTGTGTCTAAAAGATTATTTTTTTTATTGTAACATCTGGTATCTAAATGAGTTTGAAGCATTGCATAATCTTGCAGTTAAAAGTTGGGGTTAGGTAATTGTTTAGTTTGTGATTCCAGATAATTCATGCCGAAGAACTTAAATACTTAGGATAGAAAATTAAAAGAACTCTACTTCTAAGTTGGCAAGTAACTCCCAATCATTTAGTTTTATTTTGAACTGGGTAGCCTGAGAAGATTTCACTAGGTATACCAGTGCATTAACTTGGGCAAGGATAGTAAATTATGATATGGTATCTTTCTCCTCAGTGTGTAAGATTTAGGAAAAAATGTTGAAGTGGAACGTTGGTCTGGCTTATTGAAATAACATTGAATAGCAACAGTCTTAAATTTTTAAAGCTTAATTTTGGATATACATGGTAGTGTGTGGTTCTCTTTTAAGATTTTTTTCAGGTGATTTAATGTAACTTAATACTATAGAAACTTCAGAACAAAGGAAGTGACTTAATGATCCTAAAGAAATTTCTTCTGATGGTAGAGATCCTATTTTCAGTTTTGTGTGAGCAAGTTTTTCTAGTGTAGGAAAATGTAAAGGTATGAAATTTTGTAAATTGTATCTTAAACTTGTATCATAATTTTCAACATCCAAACCTGAAAATTGTGACTTATGGTTAAGATGCCTTAGGCATGAGGTTTCTGCTCAGAATTCCAGTTTTCCCAGTTCCTTCCAGACCTCAGCCAGGACTTAAGCTGATATGCAAATAGAAGAAGCCTGGGGCTCAACAGAGGGCAGATTTCAGGCCCAAGAAAAAAAAAAGAGTAAAAGTGTCTTTTTATGGGAACTCAAACTAGATTAAACCAAAGAGTAAATTGTATGGCATTTACTAATTACTGGCCGGTCAATTTTTTCTAGGACTTTTGCTTTTTTCTTAGATTCTGTATTTTTTTTTCAGCTCATGATTTTGATCCTACAGACAAGTTAATGTTTTTCTGATAAGTTCTATTTTTGATCAACTGGAGTTTTTTTTTAAAACATTGCAATGAGATTTCACCTGAAAAAGCTACAAGGCCTTTACTATTGTGTTGTGTTACACTTGTGTTACGTGTTGTATGTCTGTATGTCTGTGTGTATGTCTATATCATGCAGGGATATGACAATTGACAGATGAGGAGTGCTCATGAAAAATTTTTAAAAAATTGATCCAAATATCTTTTGATTCACGTGATTCAAATGGTTCAATTTAAATTGGGTAAACAGATGAAAGTAAAGATGTCTTTAAAATTAAGCTTATAAGTTTTTCTAGATGTTTAAAAAGGCCCTAATAAAATGTTAAATCTGCTTAAATTCAAAAAATTTACAAGTATTCTTTCAAAATGTGAACAGAAGGAGGTTAACAGATAAAAAAGAGAAACTAGAAGGTTCTAGATATGGATTTAATAGAGGGAAAATGTGTTTCTGGATAAGAGTCTATATGATTAAGTAATTAAGAGGGTTTAAGTAAATGATATAAAAAAGGTCTGTGTAAGTTGCTTATAAGTGTAGGTTTTTGAACAAGTAATCTTAAAGAAATTAAACAGCTGGTCAAACAAGTGCTGTTGTTTTAGAGAATTGTGCTATGTTATTTCTTTAAAAAGCTAAACTTGATTAATATAAAAACATCAATGTAATTGTGGTGTTAATGAGTCCATATCTTCCAGGTATACAAGTCTGTAAGGTAGAAGTTTTAAAAGAGCATTATATCAAGCTGGTGGTTCTAAAGTTGTATGGTAATTTTAGGCTTAAAAAGAAAAACATGTTGGAGATTTATATCATTTGTGTACTATAACTGGACTTGTTATCCATAAGATATGTAAAGTTCTATGTTACTTTTTACACTGAGATACAATTTAAATGTATTTTTAAGTTAATGAGAGCCTAATCTGTGTGAAGGTTTTATTGCAAAACACAAAAGTACATTACTACTTTTCTACAAAAGGTTAAAAGCTTTCAGCTTTTCTTTAATTCATGTTTTAGGTGTGATATTATATTGTGCTAGCTAATATTCATGTGAACTTGAGCAACAATTTATGTAGGCTTTGTAAAATGATGTTTGAAAAACAAAGATCAGTTTCAGAACTACAGTACTTAAGATTTATGAAGAGCCCTGCCTTACTTGAGATAAGGCTCTGTCCCATCTCACTACATGTGAAAGTGACTATGAAAGAAGTAGGCCAGATTTCAGTACATTTAAAGTTGTGTCCAAAAGTAGTTTTTTGCCAAGATTACTAGGATCTCAAACAGGGAATTATGATGTATAATCCTGCCAGAATTCAAGGTAGCTATTACATGAACTAAATATGTTTTTACTCTTGATAATTTTATTTTGTAGTTTACTTATAAATGATTTAAGATTGCCTGTTAATGTTTTGCAGAGGTACTGCTTTAAGAACACACAACCTGGGTTAATTTAAGATAAGGAGTTATCACCTACAGAATAGAGAGATAGACATTAAAGCCCAGTACTCTTAGTATAAGGCTGTTGAAACTTATTTGCTGGATGTTTAAGATTAAGTTTTAAATTAAAGTTAAATTAAAAGGGCCAAGAAAACCAAAATTTGGCTCTTGCCCTCTGAGTCAGTCTGAATCAGGGAATAGGGGACTTCTCCAAAGAGCTATGCAACTCTAGGCCACATAACCTCCTGATCAGGGAGATTAATGAGACCAGTGGAGGACAGAAAGCCAATCAGTGCATTTGCTGTGAAGAGGAGGGTCATCAGAAAAGGGAGACATCCCTGATGCTTCCAAGGGAAGCCACATGGTCAAGCAAGGCCTGGACCCATCCTAGGGCAATGGCACTAGCAGAACTGAGAAGCTGCTGTGAAGTTCCCGAGGACTCCCAGGGAAGCTCAGCTGACTGTTAACAATAGATAAAAACAAAAGTCAGTTTGACTTGCTTCATCTTAAACACTTAGCAAAGACAGTCAAAGCCAAAGCACAGCTGTTCCTGGGCATTTAAAATAATAATAATAGTTAAATGTAATTTCCAAAAATAAGTAAACTGGAGGCTGCAAAAGAGATTCTCAGACAGGAAAGCCTGATAACTATCAAAAGGAACTGCCAGAGTAGTTTTTAGTTTAAGGCCTTTATTTCTAACCTACACAGGTAGGCTTAGTGTTTGCAAGTATGGTTATCCAGCCCTAAGTAACAGAATTAAAGATTTCTCTATTAGACACAGAGGTCATACTAGTAAAAGGATTTTGCAAGATCAGATGACATTAAATTATTAAACTGTATCTTAAGGGAAAGAACGTCTGTAACCCTAAAAGTTAAATGTTGTGTTTACATCCCTGACATTTCTGGCAATGTGACAAATATCCTTAAAGATTTACATGCTCAGATAGAAGCCATGTCCTCAGCAACTTTGTCATGGAAACAATATCTTATCTCCTAGTTCTTGGTACTTCCTGGTGGAAAACATTGTTAGTCTTTGTCTTTGCCATCATACTCATTGGCATATTCCTGTGCTATGGCATTTATCGCTGCATGGTTCCAGTACTAATGAATTCTTGTTTCTCTTATAGACCATCCATCACTCAAATGGCCCTCCAGACTATTACTTCTCAATTGTACTTCTATCATAGACCACTCGATAGACCCGATTTTTAAAGGGGGACTCCAAACTGCTTGCCCCACACCGTCCCTTTTCAGCCTGAAGAAGCCAGAAAGATCTTCTTCGCCCCCCTTCCTTACAGCAGTAAGGAGTTCCCAACTTAGAGGGGGGAATGAAGCCAGATTTAAAGTTAGGTAGTCAGTGTAGTTAGATAAATTGGGTCTAATATCGAGTGAAATCTAAAATGGAGATCATGCGGAGAATGACTCAGGGAAAACACAGGACAACTCATGGAAGTCCCGAAAAGGCCCTAGGCCAAAGTCCACCTCAAAGAAATGTTAATGAACAGCCCCCAGCAAAAAGGTGCTGACTCAGAAGTCCTTCCTGACCAGATTACTTCTTTGGCCCACCTGTGTCCCACCCCTCGGTCCTTCCCACCTATATTCCATCACTGAAAGAACTATAAAAAAGGGGAGACAACATCTCTTCCACGGATTCCACCTCTTGGGTCCCCTTCTTCCTCCAGGAGAAGTCTTTTCTGCTGTCCTTTAATAAACTTCTAATTTCTACTCTGACCTTGCCTCGGCGTGCTTCTTTGGTGTTATTCTTCAACATTGGGGAAACAAGAACAGTGGTAACATCAGCAATCTTAATAATTTGGGAGACTTAATCAGGAGAATCACAATTTCTAATTCAGCCTAAATAATATGACAGGGCCCTAAGCAAACAAGCAACACTTTGTCTGAAAACTAAAAATAAAATAAAATACAACTAAAAAGGGCTGGTGATACAGGGGTTTAGGAGAATTATCCTGGGTTAAGTACTCATTCCTCTCCCCATAAAAAAGAAAAGAATAAGAAAAAAAAAAACAAAATTTTTACATCTGGTGAACTTTTTATTCAATGGGGACAATATGTTTGAGGAAAAAATTCTGAAGATTATAGCACGGATTTAAAATAAACTTGGG
This sequence comes from Marmota flaviventris, assembly GCF_047511675.1. Taxonomy (NCBI): domain Eukaryota; kingdom Metazoa; phylum Chordata; class Mammalia; order Rodentia; family Sciuridae; genus Marmota; species Marmota flaviventris. The sequence goes on from NC_092508.1 coordinate 117,541,121, forward strand.
AAATGGCTGAGAACTGAATTGAAAAATAAAGGACAAGCAATATTTTAAAAATTTCTTATCAGGAGAAACTTAAAAACAGATATATTTCATTACAGTCATGATAAGAATGCAGCATGGTATGGAAACTGCAACAAAACCACTGTATTTGTATCACAAAAGTTTTATAAATAGAGAATATGAAACATGAAACACTATGTAAAAAATTGAGGGAGAGACAACATTGAGACAATATATGTAATCTAAAATGAATAATACACTAAATATCCACTATACGAATATTATCTGGGAGCATGTCTACAAAACAACACAATACCCCTTGTATAAAGCAGAGGATTTGTGATAGTCTCAAATTAAAAATAGTTTCACATCTGTGGGCTGCTGTGTCGGGGCTCATATCAAAAAAGCAATGTTTGGGGCTCAAGCAGTTGAAAGACGGTGTGAGGAACTTTTTTTTAACCATGTGATTTATTTTTTTTTATTATTTTTTACTCATACATGACAGGAGAATGTATTTTGACATATAATACATACATGGAATGTACATACATCAATCATATTGTCTATTCTATTCTGCTGCCCTTCCTATCCTCCCTACTCCTCCCCTTCTCTCCCATCCTTTTTCTTTATCCAATCTAATGTGACACACTTTTTTTTTCTTTTTCTCATTACAACATCATATATGTATTCTGTATAACAATGAGGTCCTCCTTCAATCTTCTGTGCAACTCCCCTTCTCCCTCTTTTTCCCTCCCACCTCTCTTCCCTATTTAGTGGTAGTCTTCTTCTCATGCCCTTCCTCCCTATCCCATTGTGAGTCACCCCCTTATATCAGAGAAGATATTCGGCATTTGTTTTTTAGGGATTGACTAACTTCACTTAGAATAATCTGCTCTAAGGCCATCCATTTGCCTGCAAATTCCATGATCTTATTATTTTTTTAGTGCTGATTAATATTCCATTCTGTATAAATGCCACATTTTTTAATCCATTCATCTATTGACAGGCATCTAGGTTGGTTCCACTTTGTAGCTATTGTGAATTGTGCTGCTATAAACATTGATGTGGCTGTGTCCCTGTAGTCTTCTCTTTTTAGGTCTTTTGGGTATAGTCCTAGAAGGGGAATAGCTGGGTCAAATGGTGGTTTCATTCCCAGCTTTCCAAGGAATCTCCATACTGCTTTCCAAATTGGCTGCAGCAATTTGTAGTCCCACCAGCAATGTATGAGTGTGCCTTCCCCCTCCCTCCCCCCCATCCTCGCCAGCACTCATTGTTGTTTGACTTCATAATGGCTGCCATTCTTATTGCAGTGAGATGGTATCTTACAGTAGTTTTAATTTGCATTTCTCTGATTGCTAGAGATGATGAGCATTTTTTCATATGTCTGTTGATTGATTGTATATCCTCTTCTGAGAAGTTTCTGTTCAAGTCCTTGGCCCATTTGTTGATTGGGTTATTTGCTTTTTTGTTGTTTAACTTTTTGACTTCTTTGTATATTCTAGAGAATAGAGCTTTATCTGATTTTTGAGGGGTAATTTTTTTTTCCCAGGATGTAGGCTCCCTATTCACCAGATGTGAGGAACTTTTGAGATGGTAGGCTTGCTACTTCTGAAGGCAGCCATAGCCCATAAACAGCCTCTAGCTTCTATCCCTCAGCCATCAATGTTATTAAATAGAATTTTTTTATGCAGGTCAGACAAAGAAGGCACATCAACAAAATTTGTGTGATGTAAGAGCATGCTCACAAACAAATGTTTTTGACCTTGAGTACATGTATTGAATTGAGTGCTTATGACCTTGGCTACTTGCTAAAAACATAGCCCTCTGGAAGCCTGGCCAGGTACTAACATACTTGGTCTTTTTGTTGTTGTTTTTGCTAAATGCCTCATGGCATTGAGCATTTTATAACTTTTACTGTAAGGAACAATGCTAACCTCTCCATTTTTAGGGTGCAACACAGAATTCTTTTTATTACTAATTTTTACAGACAAAAATAATAATAATCTTTCTCTCTTGCCACCTGGGAAAATTACTTTTTTTAAGTCCACCAGTTCTGCTTAATAAGTAAAATGGGGTAAACTTGGATACCTGGGCTGGGCATGCCAGTTGTTCACTGGAGCCATTAGCTGATGTTTTATTTTATGCATCATTCATTGACTGGACTTGAAGGCCTTTATCCTCCTTCTTATCCCCAGACTCAATCATCACAATGAAGAAGGTTGATGGGTATTTTCAAAATACAGAGATCTTACTCTACTAGATGCACTTTGGAATCCTAGACCTCTTGATTATCTTGCAATTCCTCATTCTGGTAGTCTCTCATACACTAGCATAAGTTTTTGCTGTCAGATCTATAGAAACTGTTCATCCCATATCCAGAGCAGCTGCACATGACCCTTTGACTACTTCTCCAAATCATCTATGCCACTGCTGCCACTTTTTCTTATGCTAGGGCCTGGGGCCTGGGCTTCAGCACTTCATTGACACTTCAACTTGCAGGGTTCATGTCTGCCCACAGTGCAGTCAGAATCCTTATTTCTGCTTACAAGGAACTAATCCCATTTTATCACAACTCTCAATAGGAGTCCACTGTAATAGGACTGAGGCAACTAAGTGTTGTATCCTTCTTGGTGTCTATAGGTGCCATCACTCCCCTAACAACCTCTACTAATCTATCAGGACTGAGATATCTCTCACATGCAAATATCCAAAGGACTACTCCAATTGCTGTGTGGGTGTTGAGACCCAGGATGTAAAATTTGGATCTCTAGCAATTGAGAAATATGAGGCAGAGTTGGCAGTGTAGTAATGCTTATGCAAACAACAACCACAACTACAACAACAACAACAACAACAACAAAAACAATAGCTCCCAGACAGCCCAGAGCTTTCAACCCTTATTCCTGCATCATTCCATAGGACTCTTCATATATAGGCCAGAAAACAAAGGTGAATGGTCAATATTTTACATAGTGAACACATGCTCAAAAGAAAATGTTTATGCAATGAATGCATACACTAAATCAGGGTATTTATTACTTTAATTAATAATAATAATAATAATTAATATTATTATCATAATAACCTGTGGAAGCATCAACAAGAGAGTAGCTATAGCTATGTTTGGCCTTTCCAATGATCCACCCTTTTAGGATTCATCATCAAAAAATCTACACACTTGAAGTCTTCTGCAATGATTTATTAGCAAGGAAGTAAGAGCTCTGCATCCACAGGCCACAAAAAATACACTGTATTGTGATATGACTAGAACACAATCCCCTTGCCTAGGATTACTAAAAGCCATCTCCAGATGCTATCCTGACAAGCTCATCATTCTTTCAACTTATCATTGACCAACTGCTTTGTGGCTTCAACTAAAGATGTAATATGTATTGAAGAAATACTGATATTATTTTGGTGATCTAGAATATAAATACAACTGAATTTGGCAGAAATCCATTCAGGTGATACTGTTAACAAACCAAGTGCCATATGATTTTGCAACACAACTTTTGGTATTTGATGTTTTTCTTTATTAACTAGAGATAGCGCCTACTTTGTATGATTTAAGATTTGACTGTGTACTCTGTATCTTATTCACCAACAATACATAGAAAAATAAAAAAAGAAAAAACCTGATCCTCGTGAGTTTAAAATTTTATTTATCATATAGTCTTCTCTTTAGCTATAACCACAACATAATTTTCTATAGGCTGTAAGGTTTGATCCTAGTATCCTAATAATGCCAGCAGAAAAACCAGAAGTTCAAACATATTGAGTAACATTTGCAAATTAAATCAAAGTTTAGTCAGTAAAAAATTATCTGGATAGAATGGAGATTAACAAACTTTTGTATAGTAGATAATGTTACCTTAAATATACATTGAAATATTGGTTTCAATATTTAAACCTTAGAAAATAAGCCAGAATTAACAAAGGGGTGATTATAACAACTGTTTCTCTGCTTAGCATTTCAATTTTGCCTGTTCATAAACCTGAGGACAAGAGCCAATATTTTAAGGCATGTCTGTGTCAGGGACTAGAAGGAAATTCTCCTTCAAAAAATAGCCTGACAGCCCCCTGGGAGACATCCTGCCTGGGAGGCATCCTGCAGCCACCTATCTCCCTGGAACATCCTGCGGTTATCTGCATCATCAAACATCTTTATCAGGATCATCAGACATCTTGCAGCTGGCAGTTTTACCACCCACATCCAGCAATCCTGATTAGAGAGCTTCCCCATCCCCAGCATATAAATATGCCTGTGTGAACAATAAAAGTTTGCAGCTTGATCAGAATTCCTGTCTTGCTGTCATCCTTCTGTGTCTCTTGTCCCTTCATTCCTGCCCACCTAGGTTCGCTGCCCATGTTGATGTGTCCTGCCGGACGGGACATTTGGTGCCCAACGATTGGGGCTCGAGCCTTTGACTGAGGGGGAACACCGTCCTCTGGGAAGACTTGGCCAAGTGCAGCTCGAGATCGCCTCGGCAGACACGACCGAGAGACAGATCCAGGAGGAGAGTGAGGACGACGCAAGGTGAGTGACCCACCATGGGACAAGCAGTTTCGTCACTTGATTTGTTTTTGTCAGGCCTCAAGGAGGCCCTCAAGACATGGGGGGCGTGTGTTAAGAAAAAGGACTTAAAATTATTATTTTCATACATAGGAGAATTGTGACTATTGTTTTCCCTTGAAGGGACCATTGATGCTAAAAGATGGCTTAGAGTAGGAGACTGTTTAAAAGATTATTATGAATCCTTTGGCCCAGAAAAGGTGCCTGTTCCCACTTTTTCTTACTGGAATTTAATTAATGAAATTCTTAAAAGTTCACCCTTTGACAATGGTACCTTTGTAAGGGTCCGGCGCACGTCGGAGGAAGAGACCACCAAGAGACCACGGCTCATGCAACAGCAAAAGGGGTTTATTGAGGATCCAATCCAGTGTGCTGGGGCTCCGTGCTCACTCAAGAAGGGAGAGCAGCCCAGAGCCCTGAGCAGGGGCTGAGCACTGCTTAAGTACACTTTTTGGGGAGGGCGGGGACTTTACATACATCACAGTCTCCTTTAACAAATCATCATACACCACGGGGAAATCAAACAACAACTCCTAAACATGATTAGTTCATTCATTGGCGGGAACAGGTCGGGCGGGAGTTATAGATGAGTTCTAAGGGGGGAGGTACATTCAAACTGATTGGTTTAGGCCCTGGGATGTCTACGTGCAAGGTCACACAGAGTCCTAGGTTATCAAACAACCAGGCGGTCAGAAGGTATTGTCTTAACAGCTATAGGAATTTCAGGTTTTGGGTGTAGCATAGGAACTTAACAATACCTGGTCCTTTACATTTTAACTCAGGCCTTGCAGCTTAGAATCTTTACAATGCCTGGTCTTTTACACTTTAACTTCAATTTCTTTTACCCTTACACCTTAAAACTTGTCAGGATTGGGGAAGAGGCTATGCAAAAGACCTCTCGTCCCCCCTTGGCATGCCCTTCAGTTAGTATAGACATAGATACTTCTCAGTCTCCCCAGGACCCTGGGAACCTTCCAGGTCCCCCTCAAAATCCCACCCTAATAAATAAGGCTCCAACAGTTACCAACTGCCTTTATCCAGTTTTAAATCCCAGAGACACATTGACCCCTGGGGAGGAGGCTACCTTGGAGAAGGAAGCAGCTTGCTACCATTCACAAGACCTGCCACCTCTCAGGACCCTGCCACAGTCTATAGGACTTACACATCCACCTCCCTCCTATATCCCTCCTGCCTTTTGTGCTCCAGCCCTTCAGGGGCCAACTGACCCCTCAGATATTTTTTCCTCACTTCCCTTGCCTAACATGGCTCCCTTGCAAGAGTCTCTCCAACATAAAGGGGAACAGATCCAACTTTTAAAAGAATTAAGATCCCTTGACTCTGAGCTCTGCTCATTAGCCTTAGGCACTGAGTCAATGCAAGTTGGCCCAAGGCAGTCTAATACAAAGGCTAAGCCATGCCATGGGCCTGTTCTTGCCTTCCCAGTCACCCGGAGTCAGACAGATAAGCCCGCCCAGGCTGAAGACTCAGAGGAGGATCATGAGGAGGAAGCCTGGGAAACGGATCAAGAAGCAGGGGAATGGCAAGAGGAAGATCAGGACTCAGAGGATAAGGAGTTCACCCCTAGGCAGGAAGGAACCCAGAGTGTTTAAAAATATTAAGCCTGTCATCCTTCTGTGTCTCTTCTCCCTTTATTCCTGCCCATCTAGGTTCGCTGCCCACGTTTGTTTATGTGTTCTGCCAGACGGGACATGTCTGTAATTTTTGTGACTCAAGAGGCTGAGGAAGAAAGATTTTAAATTCAAGCTAGACTCAACAACACAGTGGGGCCTTAAACATCTTAGTGAGAACATGGCTTGTCTTAAAATCATGGGCTGGAGATGTGATTTGTGATAAAGTGCCCTGAGTCTAGTCCTTGGTACAAAAAATCCTGCTTTTTTGTGCCACCATCTAACTTATAAGACAATAATGAATGATTGATAACTCATGTAATCTAGAGTGTCACATAGAGTTAATCCTGAATTCCAGGAAAGTTGCTTAATATTTGTGAGACCCTTCAAATATTCTTTCACACTGAACAGCTATGTAAATCTCATCTATCACAATATGCAAAATGATACTGAGTGTCAATATATTAGCAATTCTATAGCCTTATCTGTACACATAAAGTTGACAATGTGTTCTTACTCCTATTCTAGCCAAAGTGCAGAGTATGTTTCCCAAATTTTGGATCTGAGCTCTATTTTTTTGCGTGTGTGACTTATGTAAAACTGTGACTATGAAAGTGTATTAGTCAGGAAACATTTTGAATACTTTGTTTTTGCTTTAACAACACTGTGACCTCCATGAGAATGAGCCCACCTAATTTATTTGATTCTGAGATGAAGGATGCTTTTTTTTTTGGCAACCATATCTCCCTCTGAAGTTCAGTAACCTTATCAACTATCACCTAATTACATGCAGTAAAAAGTTCCCATATGAAACCAGCCTTAATTGATGATAATTCCAAACATGAGACAATAGTGTTTATATAGTTTCTTCTTATTCAGTGATAGATAACTAATCCACTAACTGAGTGCCAGGATTCAATCACACATGGAACTGAAGTTATGTGAAAAACACATCATGTCTTACAGGGAGTGGTTAAATTTTTATTAATTTCAATTTAACTTTAATCTCTTGACAGAATTTATTGAATTATATAGAAATGTATGTAGACTTCTATGCTTTAATATTTGATGATATTCTTACAGTACCCCATACCAAAAAAGAAAATTGAAACCACAAACCTGCATGAGGCTAAAGACAAAACTACAAAATAAATTTTTATTTAAAATGTTTAGACTCTAGTTTCTAGGTTAATGATTACCTGATGACCTAGAATTTTCTCTCCAGTGATGCCCATCTCTTTTGGTTACAGTATGATATCTAAAATGGAAATAGATCTGTGCCCAGAATCCTGTGAGAAACAGGGTCCACTTTTGTATACTTCTGAGTTGTAGATGGCAGCTCTCTCAAAGTTCACAGTCTCTCCTTTTCTTTAGCCCTGAGAGAATGTTGTTTGGTATGTTTATTTCATAACCTATGACACAGAACTAAGTTGTCCAGTTTTTTTCACCTTGCTGAGGTCACAGTATTCATAGATCTCAAACACAAAATATAGCTGTGGTGAACATAGATATCTCTGAGAGATCAAGAGTGAAGTTCAGGTTGAAGCTTGGAAAATACATTTATTTGTTAGTCAATTTATATTGTCATAATAATAATATTTTGGATATAGTGGTTTAAGTTATTGCAATTGATTTAAGCTGTCCTTATTAATTTTTAATAGAAATTTTTAAATTATACTCGTGCATTATAGTTATAATGTTTTTCTCTCTGGAGAAATATTACTGCCTTAGGACATTGCTTAGATGTTTAAAATACAATTTGCTTTCTCATAAGACCAGACAGCAGTAAAGTTAAAGGAAATTTTAAATTAATTGTGATAAAATTTTTATTCATAAAAATATATATGTTGGGTGTGTGAGAGACCTTGCCTCTTGGTTTTATTCTCCCCATTGGGTTTCTCCCCACTGAAATTAAGTTTTCATCGCATGAGAAGAACATCACGTAATCTTTTACCCTTCCCACTTTCACTAAGGTCATTATGTGGCTATAGAGTTTAAAAGTGGTGAGGATAATGCAAATGATGAGAAGTAATGAGATGTCATTGCAAGTCCTCATTAGCCTCTGGAGCTCAAGTGCCTTTTTGATTGAGCTGGTTGAACATCTGTTCATTTGCTCTATTATTTATACTGAATTTTGAGGTTTTTTTTACCCCCTTTTCAATCCTTGTTAGTTACCACCAGATTTTTCCATGACGTCATTTACTATAGGGCCAGAAACATCTGATCTGGTGGTCTGCACCCTGGCCTTCTCACCCTTCCCTCTTACTAGGTGAGGACAACTTGCCAGAGGCCTCACTCTGTTTCTCAGGTTGAGGGGAATTTATTTGTTTATGTCTGAGGGCAATACTGCAGGGATTCTTTAGGCATGCCTAAAGAAGTGAGACTGCAGGTTTCAAACTGAAGTTTTTAAAATGGAGTTGTTTAGGCCAGGCGTAAGGCCATCCTCACAATAGTGTAGTGAATGTGTACAAAATTAAGGTTTTTGTTTTGTTTTATTTTGTTTGTTTATTTGTTTGTTCTTTATTGTATTTGTCCTCAATTGAGTTTTTTTTCTCTTTTCTTTTTCTTTTTTCTTTTTTTTTTAATACCAGTTATTTAACTCAGGGCCACAGAGACACAACCCCAGCCCATTTATTTTGTGTATTTATTTAGAGAGAAGGTTTCAGTTAGTTGCTTAGTACCTTGCTTTTGCTGAGGGTGGCTTTGAATTCATGATACCCATGTATAATTTTCCTGAGCCACAGAGGTTATGGCCTGTGCCACTAAGTTTGCTTTCAAGTGAGTTTTTAAATATGTAAGACAAGTCTATTAAAATAACATTTAGAAGCATTCTTAATATTCAAGCAAACTCCTTTGTTCTGGTGTGGCAAGAAATAAATGTGGAACTGGAGTTTAACTTAAATTACAAGCAAGTTCAATTGCAAAGGCTTAATTAGAACATAGTTAATTAGAAGGTCACATGCCATAGCACTATTGTAATTTTTAAAAATAATTTTTTCTTAGTTGTAGATGAACACAATATCTTTATTATTATTATTATTATTATTATTATTATTATTATTATTATCAGTATTATTATTTTTAATGTGGATTCAGTATCAAACACACTGCCTCATGCATACTAGCCAAGCACTCTACCACTGAGCCACAACCCTGGACCCTTACTTGGTATTTTTTTTAATATTTACTTATATTTTATTTATTTTTATGTGGTACTGAGAATTCAGCTAAAGGCCTCATATATGCTAGGTGAGCACTGGCCCACTGAGCCACACCTTTAGCTCTTTCCTGGTACTTTTTATATACCTGTTTTAGATAAATTTTAATTAGTAGCCTTAACCCTTTTTCAATATCTGTTTGGATTAAATCAATAATCTCTAAATCAGTGAAGCAGAGAGTCTAGTTTTATCTCAAACTCTGATTTTACTTCCTGTTTCTTCCCCAGACTCAGACACCTTATCACAGTGTCTAAGATTCCTCCTTGAGTAATTTACTGTGTGTTGTCCACATTCTAAACCCAATATTTACCTACTCCTTACTTTTAGAAAAGTCTTACACAATTTTTCCCAGAGGTACCAAAATATCTTGGAGTATTCAGAAAAATCAGTATCTCAGTCTTGCCTTTTTGGGAGCAGTTTGAATTATAAGTATGCTGCCTTTAAGGCAAGTAGACACAAGGAACATTTTAATCAATACCTTGTATCTAAAATGCACTTCATTTGTATTCTTTTATTAGATACTGTGAATAGACCTACAATGAAAATGGAAATGAAGTAATTTCTCTAACAAAGGTGTTCCAATTTCTTTAGATATATATCCAGAATTATAATTACTTGGTTACAGGGCATTTTTTAACCAAGAATTGTTATTTATTTTTATTTATTAAGGCACTTTACCCCTATGTTACATCCCTATTTTTTTTTAAATGAGACAGTGTATCATTGAGTCACTTAAGCCATTTCAATTTTCTGAGGCTGGTCTTGCACTTAAGTTCCTCCTGTTTCATCCTCCAAAGTCACTGGGAGTACAGACATTCACAATAACACTCTGCTTCAAAAAAATTACTATGAGTGGATTTGTTAGGCCAGGACACTGACTCCAATTGAAATCAAATAAAAGCAAGCTTACTATTTCAACTGGCTGGGCTGCCTCTCCATCCTAAAACCGCGGGAACAAGACAGAAACCTCAGCTTTCCTGCAGCCCAGCTTTATAGCCCAGAAAGTTACACAAAGGGGGGTTACAGATAACAGAACTCCTACGAGCATAACACAAATGGTAGTTTACATTTTTTGCTGGCCCCAACATTAGAATTTATGAGGACCATTAGAGCCATAGAGAGGGTCATTGTCTGGCCAGGGAAGGCCAATATTTATGAGGTGTCACTAAAGTTTCAGAGAGGGCTGCTATCTTGTCAGAGAGCCAGGCATGGGTGAGTTCAAGGCACGGGCAGGCATTCCAAGCAGGCTCAGAATTTGCAGTAATTTACAGTAAAGCCAAAATTATCTTTTCATGGCTTTGTGCCAAGATGGCTCCCAATTTTAAGAAAAGATCAGGTTGGGTCTATCAGATTATGTGGCATTTTTATTTGAGCTTTTAAGAATCATGATAGGTTTTTTCAAAAGTATCTTTATTAACTTTATATTGTAACCAAAATTTTTATCTATACATATACACATATACTCTGGAGTCCCTACTATCTTTCAGATATTTGTTTGGTTTGGTGTGGTTTGGTGCTAGGAATTGAACTCCAGGGGTGTTAACCACTGAGTTATGTCCCCAGTCCTTTTTTTTATTTGATACAGGTGATATATCACTAATATCTCACTAAGTTGCTTATAGCATTGCTATGTTGTTAAGGCTGTCTTTCAAATTGCAATCCTCCTGACTCAGCCTCTCCAGCCACTAGTATATTTGCCACCATCTAGCTGTTTCAGATTATTATAATAACCTTTTCAACAACACTGCTCAGGCTACAGAAAATCTCTTTGACTGATGCAATTTATCCCTGAGGAAAGTTTATATGAAGTAGCCAATGTAGGACTATTCTGTAAAGATTTGTTGGAATAAACAGGAATCATTGGTTTTCAACCTCCTTTCTGAACTACTGTTTGGTATCATAGTTCATAAATGTGCTGGGAAAGGATGTAAATTCATTTGTTTGAAATCTACAGAGATTTACATAAGCTCAGTCACCTTTTGTTCCAGAGCTTAGGACTTCAGGACATAGTAACGTAAACAAAATATGTTAAAGTTGAGACATTCAGTACACACACACACACACACACACACACACACACACACACATTCCAAAAAACCCCACCTTTTTCTAGGAGCAATTGGTAATTCTGGAATTATTACTAGTGTATCAGGGACATAGTAACATAAACAATATGTTAAAGTTGAGACATTCAGTACACACATACACACACATAGACACACACAACTTTTTCTAGGAGCAATTGGTAGTTCTGGCATTATTACTAGTGTGTCAGGGTTGGGACAGGATTCAGAAAGTGCTAAAATCTCACTCAAGCTAAGAGTAGATTACTGGATTCCTCCCTATTTCCCCTAAAATACAAGCTAGTGTGAACTTCATCTGTCAGCATCAGCAGTTGGTAAAATATGCTGACAAATGTTTTTTTTGAGATAAGTTGACAGCTTTGATATTTGGGTATTTATGTGTCTTGATCACAGCTGATGAAACACTTGAAAAGGATTTTATGGCTCCTAGATATCCCCACAATTTTTTTGTATCAGTTCTCCAATATTTCCTTCTTTTTTTTTTTTCTTTCTTTTATTTTTTTTTTATTTTTTATTATTTTTTTTTTGTGTGTGTGGTGGAAGAGATTGAACCTAGGGCCTTGTGCATAGAAGGCAAGCACTCTAAAAATTGAGCCACATCCTCAGCCCCTCTCTCACATTTCTGTTTACTCTAGGTGATGATGGTAATTGGGTATTTTGTCTCAAATGTGGTACATTGCTCAAGACAGGACTAACATCCACTGTATCTAAATCTCTCTATAATAATTTTGCCAAAGAGACACTCATAGTAGTTTTTTTCTTAAATATATCTATAGATGGAGAGAGAGAGTGTGTCTCATTTTAATATTCTGCTTTATTTTCAACATCATTCCCTCTTAACATTTGCCTTTTATAGTGTGGCTAAGGTTGGAACTGACTACCTTGCACATTCAGCACACACATTCTAACAGTGAACTTTTCCACTAGGTCCCAATTCTAACTTTAGGTTGGATAGATTCATTCATTCAATCTAATGTTATTTTTCATATGGTCAGTTTTACATATGCCTTTCTATTACTCTTAACAATACTATTGGTATATATATATAGTTTCAGACTTGATTCATCATATGATTTATTCTTCTGTGTTATTGCAATATAGTTAAATGTGTCACATAACAATAAATATATTATTTGTTTTTTAATTAAAGGTTTTGCAGTATTTTACATATTTTATTTCCAAGATAATTTTTTGATCCCTTACTTTCTTTTCTTTTATTTGGTTCTGGGAATTAAACTCAGGGGAACATAGCCATTGAGCCACATCCCCAGACCTATTTTGCATGACATTTAGAGATAGTGTCTCAAGTGAGTTGCTTAGGGCCTCACTTTTGCTGATGCTGGCTTTGAGCTCACAATACACCTGTCTCAGCCTCCCAAGGTGCTGGGATTACAATTGTGCACCAGCACATCCAGCTCTTTTCTTGTATTTAAAGAAAAACATGCTAAATTTTTGATGAAAAATATTATATATTAAATTTATTTAAAATAGTTGTCTTTGTAATGATTAGTTTTATTTACACACATGGTATTTTATGTGTTTTTGTAAATTTTTATTTAGTTTTTGATAAGTTCTATATAATTTCCTTGAAAGCCATTATACATGTAATGTATTTAACAGATGTAAGTTCAGTATAAAACTTATCGGGTATTTTGTACACTAATTAAACCAAAAATCTTTCTGGGCTCTAGAAACCAATTTTTCACAAACTTCATTTTTTTTAATGTACCTCCTCTTTCCTCCTAGGCCATAGATTTCCACTGTGTTGACAAGTATAGCTCTAGCCTTATGCTATCATGTAACTGTACACTGTCATGGTACACACATACTATAATTTCTACAGGTCTATGATGCTTGGTAAGGAGTACTTCATATATACATAAACACTTTTCATGACGAAATAACAGCAATTTCTACTCCATCTTTACTTCAAGAGAATTTGTTTTGTGTCCTCATCAATACTATGTATTCTTTTGGTTGTTGTTGTTTCTTACTTGAAATTTAAATCAAGGGCACACAGAGACGGGTCACACATAGAAGCTTAGGGCTTTGCTAAGTTTTTGAGGCTGGTTTTGAACTCAGGATTTTCTTGCCTTAGCCTCTAAATCAAATGGGATTAGAGGTGTGTGCCATGGAACCTTGTTCTATTTATTTTTATATGGAAATATATATTACTTCTGAAAATAATTTATTCTTGATATTAAGAAAGCATAGAATATCACTTTTTCCCACAAATACCCCCCCCCCTTTTTGGAAAATATGTCATTTTTGAAGGGAAAAGATGTCAGTAGTACCAGATGTATACTTTATTGTTTTCTAAATGCAAAGTTTATTATTATTATTATTATTATTATTAGTAGTAGTAGTAGTAGTAGTAGTAGTAGTAGTATGCTATGTATTAGTTACAAAAGTTTATCTGTTCATATTATCATAAGGCATATACTCTTTACTATAACTTCATACCATACTTTAGTGTGTATCAAAATGACCTGTTGGGGGTTGGGAGGGAAGGGAAGGGTTCATAGGGTTAGAAATGATAGTGGAGGGCTGGGATTGTGGCTTAGTGGTAGATTTCTCACTTAGCATGGGTGGGACTTGGGTTCAGTTCTCAGCACCACATAAAAATAAAGGCATTGTGTTGTGTCCTTCTACAAAAAAAGATTCTCTCTCTCTCTTTCTCTCTCTCTCTCTCTTTAAAAAAAACTTTATTATAAAATAAATGATGGTGGAATATGATATGTATTATTATTTAAAGTACATGTATAAAGAAGTGAATTTGTGTAAATATACTTTGTATAAAAACAGACAAATAAAAAATTGTGCTCTATATGTTTAATAAGAATTATAATGAATTCTGATGTCATATATAATTAAAAATTAATTAAAAATAAAAGATGGCATTATGTTCTAATTGGAAATAAATACTACTCCTTTTAGGAATTGAACAAAAAGGTCTATTGGTCAGTGATAAATTTTATAAAGTATAAAATGTATCCTGAATATTTGGTAATACATAAACCCAGATTTAGATATTTATAGTGTTTCAGCAAAATTTAAAAAAAAAATACTGTAGAGTTCATTTCTTGCAACATATACTCATAATTATATGAGATGCATTTGGTACATATACATATATACTACAATTATACATAATTAATAAATGATTACTACATCTCACATTAACCACAGTGATTTCAAATTAACTTGTCTTTTGAAAGCACCAATATATGACACTCTTTGGAGATATATATATATATATATATATATATATATATATATATATATATATATATATATATATATACATACATACATACATACTTGGTGTGTCTTCAAATTTGTCACTTTATGTATTATGTTCTTTTTCTTTACTCTCCTTTTTATAGAATTTCTTTTTCCAAAGTATTGAGATTAGATTTTAGGCACTTCAGTTTAACAGTGCAGTCTGTAGATTTTCTTTTTAACCTCAGCTAAAATACATCCCATTTTTATAGGCTTATTGTTATGTGAATGACTTCTAAAATCCTGCATATATAACACCCTAAGCTGACCTTACTCTGGACTATTGATATCTGAGTGGAGGGGATCTCAAAGTGATCCATGGAAAAGGCAGGATCAGGATGGGTCAGGATGTGAGATTGGTGTATGCTGAGTATGTAGTAGTGAGTATTCATGAAAAAGTATTTGTGGAGTAGATAGGGGAAGAGAAAAAAAGTGCTGTGAAGGAAAGAGGGAAAAAATGACAAGCTCAAGGGTTCAGATCTAAAAAGTCTAGTGTTGGCTCAATAGTAGCATGAGGTTAAGGGGTAATTTCTTTGGAGGCAGAAATAAGGTAGAAGCAAAAGAAGAAGGTAACTCTGTCACAGTCTCCAAAAGAAAGAGTCAGATGAATGGATTATGTGTTTACTTCTTCCCACCTTGGAGTGGAATTGATAATTCACAGAGTATGTTTAAGGAGGTAGTATAAAACCATTTCCAAGTAGCTTTAATTTGTGTGGCCACAATCAACATTTGACAATTCCAGTCACATAAAATCTTTGTACTTTTTCATCATTTTTATTTATTTATTTATTTATTTATTTTTAACTTTATTTCAACATAACTATGCTTACAGAAACACACTCACATTGGTTAATAGAATGCAATTTAAGTTTTAACTTATCCTACACAATTTCAACCAAAAACTTGGTACATGGTTTAAGATTTTAAAAAGAATTTGCAATCTGGTTTATTTTTATCTATTACAAATGTATATAAAAGATCCACCATCAAATGCTGCTAAAGAAAGCAGCAAGAACCTTGAGAAATATACCTTTGGTTTGCCTCAGAAAAATAACACGTATTGCACTGTAAAAGTTTATAAAATTGGTGCAACAAAACATTGTTGTTATGTTACAATGCCAGTTCAGAAAGTTCAGTAACTAATGGATGCAGAAGGGGATGGGAGGGTGCCTATGTACACATGTGGTACTGTAAAAGCTATCTGATTTAATTAATATAGTATGTAGATTATAAATCTACACAAACCAAGATTCAGATAATTTCTTAAATCTGAATTAACACTATCAGCTCACTTCATCTGCTGAGGTCAACAATTGAACTTGACACACTGGCTTTAAGTTTTTTTGATATATGCAAAGTAAATTTCCTCCCCCAGCTTTTCAGTCCAGAAGTGACAGTATACTACAGGCAAGGTATTCCTTCCATCTTCAACATTCATGGGGTGACATGTGATGAGGTTAACTGGGGTTTTAATTTGCATCAGCATGCAATGCAAAAGGCCCCCAGAGTCGATGACCACATGCCGTTATAAGTGACTACTCTAAAAAATAAAATGGCCCTTCTTGGAAGACTAGAGCAAAACATCCAGCTACAGTTATAAGAAGCCTTATCAAAACAATTTTAGCTCCTTATGAATGACACCTCAATAAAAATAAAAGTAGCCCCCGAATAAGAAGCAGCTCTGATAAAGAGGAAAATATAACTTAAATATATTGGAAACCAATGGGAATACAGGTTCAAAAATAATTAGATTTTCATGACTACCTAGGATTAGGCTTATAATGCCTTCCAGTACTCCAAGTTTACCACTAGTTACTAAATACCAATTTACAAATAACATGTTTATTGTTCCTTTATCAAAAGAGAAAGTTCTAGCTTCAATTCTATTGTGGGGAGGGCACTAGAAAATACAAAGATTCAAACAGTTCCATGCAAATATCACATTTTTCAAATGGAAGAACTCCCAACTGGACCAGAAGTTCCAATTACTAATATATTTTTCATTGAAACAATTTTTAAAAAGTACAAATACATGGCATTAAGGTTCAGGACCTAATATAGGCCTGATAATAAAGTCCTTGTTTTCTGGAAGAAAGGCCTCAAGTCCCAATCAATTTCCAGTAACAATGTTTTACACATCAACTTAATAAGGGGTTTTAATTTCCTTCATATTTTTGTCTTCAGCATTCTAGTCTTAAAGGCTAGATTAGAAATTAGTTCAATTCCCCAGAAGGCAAATTTCTTTCCTTTACAGTATGAAAGAATCCAGAAAGACCTCTTCCCCAAGCAGATTCCCAATCTCTAATCTGTGCTTAAAATGAATCTTTTTCAATATAATGTAAAACGTAACTTAGGTAAAATGTGCTCATTAACATTAAAAACTAGTTGTTAGGAAGACTTAACTAGCTGTATAATTTAAGGTTTAAAACATAAATATTTGCAGCTTGATCTCCTGCTGACAATGATTGTCGGAGCCTATAATTCAACATTTATAAATTCCCATTCATACACGCCAAACACACCATTATCACACAACTTACTCATGTCTTGAGAGAATCTTCTTAAAATTCTTTGGCCTCCCAGTCAATTCCAAGTTTGAGCAACTTTTAACTCAAACTTCACTCTCAGATTAACAAGTTTTCCACCCATACATTAATGCTTGTCCTAATCTTTCATGTTGTACTGCCAAAATCTGAAACCTACCTCAAAGAGATAACCAGGTAAAAGAAAATTATCAAAATATTCATGAAGGGGGTTATTTCAAAAATAGAACATGGGAGGCTAGAATTCAAGATTCCCTATTGGGATCACACTTTATTTTACTGAAATGAGCTCCTAACGTTAATACAAATCCTATGTTGGATTCTTTCATACTCTCTGGCAAATGGCCAAAGAACCTACAGAACAGTTTTGGAGTACACACCCTTTTTCATACAAAGTGCCCCTATAGGCACATCAGGATAGCTGCAATTCACTTGAGGCCTCACCTGTAGAAGAGGCTGTCATAGGGACAGCCAGGACACCCACTAGTTTGTGGAGATCCCTGAGAAAGTATGATTTTTAAAATCTGGACTGTACTGAAGTTCACCAGCTTTCTTCACTGTATTCACAGGAAGCTGCAGCTGACTTGCCAGAACTCATGCCATCTCTCATTCTAGATTTGCTGTATAATAGCTATGGCTTTGGAATCTCACAAGTGATGTCCCATACAACTTGAAGGAATGATTGTGTCTCCTAATTCTAGGTTTGCAATTTCCAAATCTCAGTTACAATTCTTTATTCAGCTAAGTAGCCACATGGACACCAACCATTTAAGAGAAAAGGTTCTCCCCAAAGATAACATTACAGTTAAGAAGTAACTGTACCATAACAGGCAAAAAAAAATAAAAAATAATGTAACTGATGGTTGGTATTTGAGATTAAAATGTGTTTTAAAAATAAAAACCTCTTGGTTTATTTATTGCAAAATCAAGAAAGAGAGCTGTGAATTTACTATATTCATTCAAAATAAATAACTTAATGTGAAATACAGATTCTGGCATAGGTATAAGATATGAAAATCATAATGAATGGATTGAACCTGCATGTTTCATTTGCTCACAAACTTGCACACACTATTATTCTGCAAAAAAGACAATTGCAGCAAAGAAAATAAAAACTGCCCTTTTGCAAACAAGCCTAAAAATATTCCTCTGACGAGGCCAAAATAAACATGCATATATATGTATAAAGTGTTACTGCTCAACACAAATGCTATTTCTAGAAAAATATAACTGCATAGGTTAAAAAAAAAACAACAAAAAACAAAAACAATGTGCAACATCTTAAGCCATTAAAGCACCAAAATAAAAAAAAATTAAAAATCACTGTTTTTATGACAATCAACACAAAATATTGATCAAAACTCAGCAAGTAAATACCTGGACTGATACAATGTCCACTGTTGGGCTAATTTTTCTTCAATTTAAATGTCTTTTTTTCATCTCTAAAGAAATCTTAAAGTGCTAACTTTATATAAAGCAGGCAAATTGTTCAAGTAATTTGCTATTAAGCCAATTTTTATAGAGCTAAATAAAAAAGGAAAAGTAAACTAAAGTGATAGAAGACAGACACGGAGGAAAACAATGTCAAGTTGTAAATGGACAAAGCAATAGAATGCTATTATATCATCATGGCCTTCTCATTTCAATTGAACATATAAGCTAAATAGATTTAAGTATCTGCTGTTTTTTTTTAGTACACTAAACTCCCTTGGATTTGCTAAAATTTATACAACAATCAACAGGTATATATGAAGTCCTAAGGAAAAGGATGCCTCTTAAAAATCAATACTGAACACTAATTAAAGCAATCTTAAAAGGTTTTTCTACTATTATAAATGAATATAAAAATTAATAGCTCTTACAAACCAAGAACTGGAACCTTGTCCCAATCTTTAATTACTCCTGCCCTTTAGCTGCTTTTTCAAGGAAATACACATTAACCAAATGGCGATTGAGGTGTTTGCTGTAATCTTTTTCTTTCCTAAAAGAACGATCACAGAAGATGCAAACAAAATCTCCCTCAGTCCTTTTGCCTGCCAAGGCTTCTTTTGCATCTTTTGTACTAGCTTCTTGTGGAACTGGACGAGCCCCATGCAATCCAGAATCATCACTACCCTCTGACATGTTGTCACTTAGGTCACTTCCGTCATGACTGTGGATACCTTCATCTTCGTCAATTTCCTGAGACTCATTTACTGCCACAGTAACAGGAGGTGAAGCCAGCACAGTTTGGGACACTGCTTCGTGTTTGCCTATTGGTGGGGGAAGAAGCAATGGTGAAACTGGTTCTCCAACTGCTGAGACTTTATCAGGGAGATTCTCTGCTGGGTTATGATCAGTATCCATTTCCACTTCACAAAGCATAGCTGAGTCAGTCTGATGCTTATCAGCTAAAGTTTCACCACCTGGCATATTCAACTTTTGTCCAGAAGATGAAACACTAGTACTAGATTCCTTGGTACAGGAATCGGCTACACTCTTCTCTGCTTCTTCTGTTCCTACTTTCAGAAAAGGGTCTTCTTTGTTTCTTTCACCTTCTGAGAGTAATTTTTGGTCTTCTGACTCCTCCTCTCTTAAGTCTTCCTTTGGCAGTGGTGTTGATGATGCCAAAAGTTCCTGTGTGCTTTTATTTTCCTTTAGAATCTGGCTATCTTTAACAGGCACTAAGCCTACTTCAATAAGGACTTGCTCCTTACGTGTCATTTCACTCTGCATATTGGACCTTTCCTTTCTGTTATCTTTTCGGGGAGAAGTCTTTTGGGGAATTGGCTCATTGTGAACAGGAGGATCTATGGGAGGAGACAGCTCCATCTGAGCAGGCTCCTTCTGAACAACTTCCATCTGAACAGACTCCATGTTAACAGGCCCCATCTGAACAGGTTTCATGGGTAGAGGCAACTCTATCTGCAGAGGCCCCTTCTGAACATCCTCTGTAAGAGGAGATTCCATAGAAGAGGGCAGCTCCATCTCAGCAGGCTCCTTCTGAACCTCTTCCATATGAGAAGACTCCACAGGAGGGGGCAGCTCCACGTGAGAAGGCCCCTTGTGAACAACCTCCTCCATGTGGACAGTCTCCATAGGAGGGATCAGCTCCATGTGAGCAGACTTCTGGTGAACCACTTCCACCTGAGCAGGCTCTACTTGAACAAGCCCCTTCTGAACCACCTCCATGTGAGCAGGCTCTACTTGAACAGGCCCCTTCTGAACCACCTCCATGTGAGCAGACTCTACTTGAACAGGTTCCATGGGTAGAGGCAACTCTATCTGCAGGGGCCCCTTCTGAACATCTTGAACAGGCCCCTTCTGACTAGTCTCCTTTTGAACAGGTTCCTTCTGAGAGGTGTCTTTCTGAGAAGGCTTGCTGCTTTTTTTACTTTGTTTATTTTTTAGGGTTTTCTTCTTTGTATTTTTTTTCACGCAGGTATTTTGTTTTTTATTCTCCTCCACTTTGTTATCACCCTTTGGTACTTCCTGACTATTTTTGGATTTACCTTCTATCTTCCTTTTCTTTTTTGTCACAGATTCCTCATCATTCACAGGATCATGCATGGAATGGGCTTCAATTTCCATCTTCCTTTTGCTTTTCTTGGCTTTACAGGATTTTTCTGAATTATTTCTTGTGTGCACATCCATGTCTTTAGCTTCTGTTGCTGACTTGCAAGTTCTGGTAGTGACCTGAATCATTGAAACATTGCTACAAGGTTTTTTCTCTTTTGAAACATTATCTTTTTTCTCCACTTTCACAGACCTCTCATTTTTCTTTCCAGCTACATCCCCTTTTATTTTCGTTTGCTCTGTTTCTGTTTTTTCATTGGTAGTACTGTTATCAAGTAAGTCAGCCTCTCGCTTTTTGGTTTTCTTTAATTTCACTTTTGACACATCCATTGTTTTATTAGGACAAGTAGGATGCTTAGATTTGAAATGATACTGTAGATTACACTTTTTGGAAGCTGCATAGTCGCATACAGGGCAATTAAACTGCCGTGGGCTCACATGTAGCTCTACATGTTTTTTGAAGTTGCTTCTATCTGCTGTTTTGTAGTCACAGTGGGGGCAATTAAGAGGTTTAGGCCCATTGTGAACCTGTCTTGCATGGCGAGTTACTTCATGTTGATTAGAGGCCACATAACTGCACTGATCACATTTAAATGGCTTCTCACCTGAATGAGTACGCATATGTCTAGTTAGATGAGTCTTCTGAGAACTTGAATAAGGACAAAGTTCACATTTATATGGGCGTTCTCCTGTATGAGTTTGAACGTGCTGAACGTAATTGTTTTTTCTGTCTGAAAAATAGTTGCATTTACCACATGTGTATACTTTCCTTGGAAAATGGTTTCTTAAGTGTTTCCTCCAGTGATACTCGCTTACTGTTGTGTAAGTGCAAATGATGCACTTGTAGACTCACTCGTTATCTCCAGCTCTTGTGTGGTGTTTCAGGTGTGCAGTATAGTGATCATATCTATTGGTATTGTAGCCACAGCGGTCACAGCGAATGGGGCCCTTAGAGAAATCTCCCTCTTCAGCAGTGGAAGAGCCAGATTCTCTGGCTTTTGCTTGCTTCTCTGCACTTTCTTCCACAAAAAACTTCTTGGCACTATGAACTCTGATATGATGCACAAATTGTTCTTCAGATTCTGCTTCATATTGGCATGGCTTACAGCAAAAGGGTTTGGTCTTCAAGTTCTTGCATTTGTCCTCTGCTCCAGGTGTTTCATTAGGAAGATCTTTATTTGAGCTGTAAATTTCTGGAGCAGCTGATGCCTCAAATACAGGCTGTGGTTCTACAACACTGGCTTCCAAACTTCTCAGTTCCATGTTTTCGAGTCCATTAGGTTCACCTTTTATTTCAGGAGATTCCTCAAGTCCTTCTCCATCACTATCTGAAAAGTTGTTATCCCCAACAGGCATCAATTCTGCCATCTGTCTTTCTTCACCAACCAGGTAATCACAGCAGCTGCCATTCACTTCCCCAGTTAAGGCCACGTTTGCTAGCATGATAAGCTGAGAAGCAGCCAGTTCAGCTTTGGAGAGGTCATGCAAGTCATACATGTCGTTGGGCAAGGCCATGCCAATGTTGCCACTGCCAGTGAATAGCCCTCCTCCTCCAGAAGACTGCCCCATCACCTGGGTAGCCATAACTGTATTCGGTCTTCCTCGGAGAGGGGGAACTGGCGACCCGACGTGGCCACCCCTCCGCCAACTACTTTTCTTTGTTGTTGGAGTTTTAGGGGAGGGGTGGAAAAAGTTGGGCGCTTGGGCTGTCGAGGCCCTTAAAGGCCAGGAGCGGGGCTGCAGAAAGTGCTCAGGCCGCCAGCCCTCGCCCAGCCGTCCGGGCTGCCGCCGGGGTGTGGGGCCAGGGGCCTCGGTGGCGCTTGGCCTGCTGCTGCGTCGGGAGCTCGCGGGAGCCGCACATTCCAGCACAGGACGCTGTGCCGCGCACCAGCCCGCGCCGCCCATATTTATTTATTTATTTATTTATTTATTTATTTATTTATTCATTCCATTTTTTTCATTCACTTTTGCTTTACTGTGATTTTGTATATACTCCTGGTGAGTATTCAATGATACACACACACACACACACACACACAATGGTATATATATATATCTTCTATAACATTATATTCTAAAACATTAAAGTCAGCCAGCCTCAGCAACTTAGTAAAGCTGTAAGAAAATCAACAAAACCATTTTCTTTATAGAATATTTTATTAAAGACTGAGAGTGTTTCTTAGTAAAAAGCATATCTGATTTCAATTTGTAATATGAGAGAGAGAGAGATCTTGCAAAAATAAAAAAATAATCAGTGACACTCTTAGTGTCAAGGATGTAAATAATTTAAAAGTAATAGTGAGCTAGTTGGAAAACACATCTAGGTTATTAACTGCTGCTTTGGAAAGTTAGTCTGCTCTCCAACGTATAAAATGAGAGAGGAATTCTTTATTAAGGTGTGTATAAGAAAAAAGTGGAGTTTTGTCACAGCTTTTAGTTGACAGAGAATGGGTCAACTTTATTGGGTGATTAGGGTTCTACCAAGATGATAAATCCTTGAGTTATTTGAAATAATGTGATTTTATCTAGTCTTCATAAACAAAGGTTGAGGTCTAAGATAAATCAGGCTTGGCTAAGGAAAAACATTTCAATGAAAAGTAAATGTATGAATAAACACATAAAACAATATTTAACAAAAAGTTAACATTCAGAATATTTATGCAATTATGTAATCACAAGTAATGTAAGAACAATGACAACTAAAGAAAAATGAATTTATAAAAAAACAAATAAATAATGTAATGGATTAATTATTAATGAATAACTAACAAGTACAAAGATGTAATGTGACTGGAATTGTCAAAATCAGCTCCTAGCCATGAAAAACTGTAAAGGTACATAGAAATGGTGTTTTACTACTTACTGAGACATACCCTATGAACTATAAATTCCACTCCTAGGTGGGAAGAGTTGAACACAGAACCCATTCATCTAGCTCTCCCACTTGGGAACTGTGCAAAAATTACCTTATTCTTTCCCCTCAAATTTTATTGCTGCTTCCAAGAACACTACCCTCTATATTCATGCTATCATTGTAGACTTGTAGCATCTGAACCCCTCTACTGTTCAAGTTTTTCTTCTTTTTTTTTTTCATTGCTCTTTTTCTCCATACCCCCTATATTGTCCACCAATACTTATTTTGTATAGCAAAATCTACATACTCAGCAATCACCAGTCTTATGTCTTACTATATCCGTCTCTTACCTTGTGCATGACCACTTTGAGATCCCCTCCATCCAAACGTCAATAGTCCAAAGTGATCAGAATTGGGGGTAAAATTTGCAGAATATTAAAGGTCAGTTACACAACAAGAAAGCTATAAAAAGTCGGCTTCATTTAAAGATGAAAATAAAAAGATAATCTTTAGACTTCACTAGTTAAAATAAAGGATCCAAAATTTATGAGTCTCAATAATCTGAATTATACCTGTGAGTCACTTTTTTATGGGGAAGGGATATAAGGACATTGCTAATGAGTTTAAAGTTCAAACTATTTTTTTATGGGACACAGAACAGAAAAGTTAAAAAAATATTAAAGTAATTGTGATATCATTTTAATAAATAAAAATATATACATATTTATTCACAAATTGCTTTAACCTTATAAACAGTTATACATGTCAATGCACTCTGGGCTAGGTCCTATTATTGGAAAAAAACTTTGCCTTAAAATAACCCCATACAGAGGCATTTAATGCAATTAACAGGCCATCAATAATAATAATAATAATAATAATAATAATAATAAATGAGGTGTGGAGGATTTCAGGGTTGTAAAGTATACCTGTAATATAAGTTACTTGAAAAGCCATCACAGGAGAATTGTATACACTGTCTGAAGACATATATGTAAATATTATTTGTAAAAAGTGTTTATGGGTTCTGTAGTCAGGGTGCATAAGTCCAATACACAGTCTTTTTTTTTTTCTTGAATATTTTTTGTTGTAGATGGACACAATACCATTAGTAGTTTGTTTGTTGGTTGGCTTTTTAATGTGGTGCTGGGTGTTCAACCCAGTATCTCACGTATGCTAGGGAAGCACTCTACCACTGAACCATAACCCTAGTCCCCAAAGTTCTTTACTTAATTTATTTTTTTGGAGGGAGTGTGTGCCTGTAGTGCAGGGGGTTGAATCCATGGCCTTATGGATTCAAAAGTGCAAAACAAGCACTCTACTGACTAAGCTATATCCTCAGCCCTGATCTGTAGTCTTTTTTTTTTAAATCAAGAGAGAGAGAGAGAGAGAGAGAGAGAGAGAGAATTTCGGCAGACTCAACACCTTTGTTTGTATGTGGTGCTGAGGATCCAAGCTGGGGTGCATGCATGCCAGGCGAGCCGCCCTATCCCTTGAGCCACATCCCCAGCCCCTGATCTGTAGTCTTTTTAAAGTGACAATGGAGCAGCCTGTCATTCAGCCTTTGATTCTGCTCCAAATTGGCTCAGGTTGGAGGCAGTGCCTGAAGCCTTGACCAATCAGTCTCTTAGGTGAGAACTGCCCAATCCTCAGGCAGCCGGTGATGAGGGGGTGGGCTTCCACAATCTTCTGTTCCCTTTGTACCTGGAGCCCGCCATTTTTTCAATCTTTTTGTAGGCTTTCTGTGCTGGATCTGGAGGCCAGGTGTCTGTGCTATGCAGAATCTGAAAACAAATCACAGGGAGAACTCCGAGAACCCTGAGAGCCAGGAAATGGTAAGTGTGCCTTGTTATCTTGAGACTGGGTAGGAAGGTGGCTTAAAGCTGACAGAAGTGGCAATGGTGGAAACTGGCAGTCATAGCTACACAATCCTCATGGTCCTCTCCAGAGTCTTGTTGTCAGAGTGTCTCTCTGTGGTAGCTTAGCCTTCACCTGCCTCTGACTGTTCTACTGAGGCTTAGATCAGCAGTTGAAAACCTGAGCATTTTGTTCCATATTTTTATGGTGTTTTCAGCTTCTTTCTAAAGCCCTTTGTGGGCATCCATGTGCCGTGAGTCCAGTATGTCTCCAGATTGCATAGTGAAGACTGAGATAAATATCAGGAGAGAACCCCAAATCCATTTATTGTATTCATGCATGAAAGAGGCTGCTGATTTTAGGGCTTATTACTCATGAGGGTTTTGTTTGTTTGTTTATTTATTTATTTATGTTGTGCGTGTGTGTGTGTGTGTGTGTGTGTGTGTGTGTGTGTGTTTTGTTTTCTTTTTGGTACCAGAAATTCAACCCAGAGGTGTTCATCCACTGATTCACATTCCCATCCCCTTTTTTAAAAATATTTTTATTTAGAGACAGGGTCCCTTTGAATTTCTTAGGGCCTCACAAATTTTATGATGCTGGCTTTTAACTCATTCTCTTCATGAGTCCTGAGATATTTAAATGTAGCAAAAGCAGTATCTCAAATCCAGAACAAAAATATGAAATCCAGAACTTCAGTTTAGCTCTCCATAGTCTCAGAATAAACCCCTAGTTTTCTAGCTCTCTGTTTACATATCCAAAACTAGGATTCTTTGTTCACAGAGAATAAGTATAATAATGACCATGTAATGTGGATAATGGGCCTCACTCAAACACACCTGGTGGCTAACTGTTAATGAGCACCATTAAGGCCTAATTCAAATGTAAAAGACCATGAAGTCCACTGTGGGAAAACCTTCTACAAATTCCTTTGTCCCAGGGGTCATTCCTGATTGAATTTGAAGAAAAAAGGATGGGTCACAGAATGAATGAAAGTGAACCCTTATGGTGGTCAGGATGCCTTTTCAAAAGCCTATTCTAAATGCATTAGCTCTGTTTTCTGCCCAAAACCATCAGTAAACTTCTAAGATGGCACAAAAAATGATTTTTTTTTCTGGTATCATTCCTCATATCACATGGTGGGAGTTCAATTTCTTCTTGCTTAAATAGATTTGTTTCTTCAAAATTTATGAGAGAAGCACCCAGATTCAATTGGCAAACTGAGAAATTTTGGTTCATCTCAAAACTCCACTTTCAGCATTATTAATCATTATTTTCCCATGTTTTATTTCAAGTGTATGCATCATTTATAATGTTTTTCTTCAAGAACTGGAGGGAATTTTTAAAAGATTTTAATTTATCATTCTGAGATTTTCACATGAGAAGAAAGCAGAATACAATTAGGTGACATTAAAAAGAATGAATCTCTCCTAAATGAGGTTTATGTGTCCCAATTAAGGATTTTTAAAAACTGTAATGGGTCATCAATTGAGGGTTTATTTATTTATTACTTAATTTGTTTATTTACTTATTTATGGTCAGACCATTTCATTAAAATAACCCACAGAAGGGGCTGGGGTTGTGGCTCAGTGATAGAGCACTCACCTTAGCACGTGCAAGGTCCTGGGTTTGATCCTCAGCACCACATAAAAATAAGTAAATAAAAAATAAATAAAGAACCCACAGAAACATTCCAAACATTTCAGGAGACTCTTTTATTCTAGTGTGGCAGGAAAAAATAAAAGTGGGACTAACTTGAATTTAAATTACATGCAAGTTCAATCTCTCTCTCTCTCTCTCTCTCTCTCTCTCTCTCTCTCACTCTCTCTCACTCTCTGTACTGGGGATTGACCCCAGGGCCTCATGCTTAGAAGGCAAGCACTCTACAAGCTGAGCTATTTACTCAGCCCCATTTTTTTGGGGGGCAGTCCAGGGATTGAAGTCAGGGGCACTCTACCACTGAGCCACATCCCTACCCTGATTTTGTATTTTACTTAGAGACAGGGTTTCACTGAGTTGCTTAGTGTCTCACCATTGATGAGATGGGTTTTAAATTCATGATCCTTATGTCTCAGTCTTGTAAACAGCTGATATTAAAGGCATGTGCCACCATGCCTGGCCAACTTCAATCTTAAGGGCTAAAGTACATAGCAAATTAGATCAAAGTCCATGTCAATATCTTGGTACTATATAAAAGTTGATGATAGACCTTATATATTATTTACTTAAATGTGGAGCTGAGAATTGATTCCAGTGCCTCACATGCGCCAGACAAGTGAGCTCCACTGAGCCCCAACCCCAGGCCCCTGGTACATTTTTTATGGGGGATATTGGAGATTGAACTCAGGAACACTTGACTACTAAGACAAATCCCCAGGATTTTTTTTTTTTTTTTACTTTATTTAGAGACAGGATCTCACTGAGTTTCTTAGCACCTCGCTTCTGCTAAGGCTGGCTGTGAATTTTTGATCCTTCTTCCTCAGCCTCTTCAGCAACTGGGATTACAGGCTTCCACCAACACACCCAGCCCCTGGTACTTTTTTAATACCTGTTTTACGTAGATTTTAACCAGTAGCCTTAACTTTTTTTCTAATATATATTTGATTTGAATCCATAACCCAGAAATCAGTGAAACAGAATCATTTTTTATCTCCAACACTGCTTTTGGTTGTGACAGTGTCTGAGTTAAGATTCCCCATTAAAGAATTTACTGTGTGTTGTGTTCTCATTCTGACCTCCCATATGACCTAGTTCTGAGTTTTAGAATATCTGAAACAAGGTTCCCAGAGATTGCAAATTTTCTGGAGTATTGAGAAAACACCACTATCTGAGTCTTGCCTCCTAGGGACCAGTTTGAGTTTTAAGTGTGTAACTTCTGAAGGGATGGACTAATTGGATGCTTTACAGCTGGAAGGCGTTTTCTGATTTAGATAGAAAGTATATCAGAAAACGGTACTTCATTTGTTTCCTTTTATTAGATACTGTGAATAAAGGTACAATAAAAATAGATGTGTGGCAATATATTTAGCAAAAGGATTCCAAATTTTTTACATATATAAGAAGAGTTATTATTAATGGATTGTATGGCACTTTTTTACCAAGAATTATTATTTATATCTTTTTATTCATTTAAATATTGGAGATTAACCCCAGGGCACTTTACCAGTGTGCTACATACCCAGTCTCCCACACTTTTATTTATTTATTTATTTTTCAGAGAGGGTTTTACTGAGTTTGTTAGGACCTTGCCAAGTTCTTGAGGCTGGTCTTTAACTTGAGAATAAACCCATAGATTTCTACCTCTTATCCTCCTAAGCCACTGGGAGTACAAGCATGTAGAACCTTACACTGCTACCCCAAATTATTACTAGTGGATTATGTGGAATTTTTATTTTGGGCTTTTAAATAACCTTAACACTTGTATAAAAATATATTTATTAAATTTATTTAAAATATATTTATTAAATTTATTTTAAAATGTCACCAACATTTGTACATATTTGTGTACCCTGGAATCCCTATTAATTATGAGATATTTGCTTGGTTTTGTATGGTTTGGTGCTGAGTATTGAACCCAGGGGTGCATACCACTGAGATACATCCACATTCTTTTTTATGTTATATTTTGAGACAGACTCTCATTAAGTTGATTGTATCCTTGTTATGTTAATGAGGCTGTCTTTGAACTAACAATTCTCCTGTGTCATTTTCCATAGCTTCTAGAATTTCAGGCATATGTCACCATACATGACAATTTTAGATTTTTGTTATAGCCATTCCAACAGCACTGCATAGGCTGCAGAAAATTTATTTGATTAATGCATTAAATCTCTGAGGCAAGTTTATGTGAAGTAGCCAGTGTAGGAATGTTGTGTAAAGATTAGCAATGATTGTGGAATATGATAGACATTATTCTCTAAAGTACATATATGGGGCTGGGGATGTGGCTTAAGTGGTAGTGTGCTCACCTGGCATGCTTGTGGCTGGGGTTTGATCCTCAGCACCACATACAAACAAAGATGTTGTGTCCGCCGAACACTAAAAAATAAAAATATTAAAATTCTCTCCCTCTCTCTCTCTCTCTCTCTCTCTCTCTCTCTCTCTCTCTCTCTCTCTCTCTTTAAAAAATAAAGTACATATATGAAGACAGGAATTGATGTGAACATACTTTATATACAAATAGAGGTATGAAAAAATGTTGTATATATGTAATTAGAATTGTGATGCATTCCACTGTCATGTATTTAAAAAATAAAACAAAAAAAAATCTTTATATGTATTGCTGAGAATCAAACTCAGTGCTTTGCACATGCTAGCAAAGTAGTCTACCACTGAGACACAACTCCAGCCCATGTACCCAGCTTTTTATACTCTCTTTGTAGTAATCAGAAACAAATTTAAAAATTAAAATTGCATTTATATCACTTTTCCTAGTACAGTAATGTATTAATAACTAAACTTATTCTTAGTATTTAAAAAAAAATAATCTAATGGATGACAGTTATTTTTTCCAGAGATTATTTTATCACTTCTTTAGGGCTTGGTGAAGGGTCTTTTTTTTTTTTTTTTTAGAATATAGATGTCTTCTATTATCAAATTGGTCCATGCTAAGTGTGTTGAAAATAGTGATTCTAAAAGTTCACACAATCCACACATTTCCAAGACTATAGGGGAAAGGGAAAGACAATATTCACAATCAAGAAACCATTTCCCATGGAAGAATAGTATCAGTGTCCAACCTGGAGTGTAATCCAGATCTTTCAGTGGTAAGGTTGTGTAAGAACCACAATCCTAGGTTTTTGGGATCCTCTAAAGTACACTCAATGGCTAAAAATGACTTACTCTTCTTCAAAATAAAATTTCTGCTACCTACTTAAAAAATAAAGCACTATGAATGAGAAAGGTGAATGAGACTTAAGTTCTGTGGAGGTACTGAAGTTGACGTTTAATTATAGTTTTTAAATAGTCAAATAAGAAGGGCCTTAGAGTTGTCTCATCTTTTCCAACACATGATATGGAATACTTAGATGACCTGACATGAAATAATGAAAATGCATTTCAGGGAAGTGATATCAAAGAAATTTTCAAGGTAGAATCTTGGAAATGTGGGAAAAATATATTCATATACATATGCATTTCTATAGAAAAAAATAAGTGATAAGTACATGAGTATGGGGGTAAATTCAGTGTGCCTCATGCACTGTAGGTTGAAGGTAATGATAAACTAGTAGCTGAGGAGATCCAGAACTCTATAATTGTGGGAGACATTAATAGCAATTTAGAAAAATAAAATATAGTTAAATCCCTTTAGATTTGCCTCTGTCCTCTGTTCCTCTTATGAATTTGATTCTGTCAAATGAGATTATGTGGGTATGGTTCTCTTTGAACTTATGTTTTCTTTTGTTTTTAGGATTTTGTCAGCTATGTCATGTAAAGCCCTGTCTTAAACTCACTTTAGGGGCTCTTTGACCACCTGTTCTGGACTGCAGAGCAGAGACTCACCTCACTCATTCTGTGCAATGAATTGACTTTTGTCAATCTTTGCAAACAATGGTTGGAAGAACAAGCATATTGGAGGGTCTTTCATATCCTATAATATGGTTGTCAGACCCTGTGGGTTAAAGGGTAGGTTCTTGCTATGTTAGAAACATCTTCCCTATGAGAAGGTCTTATCTATATTTTTTGTTTTGGAAGCCCCATAAACACAGAAGAGAAGCATTTATGGTCACAGACAAAGGAATGCCAGAAGCCATTAGATGTTAGAAAATACAAAAAGAATAAATAAATAAATAAATAAATAAATAAATAAAATCTTTTCTTAGAGCTTTTAGAGGTAAAAACTTTATTTCTGCTTTCTGTAAGAAAATTAAATTTCTCTTTGGCCTGACAATATGTTGATGTTTTAAACTTGCTTGCAATTTCTACCTGTGTTTTGAATTCACCTATGCCTGGTTATCCCTTACCAGGTAATAACCCTCTCTAAAACCTTACTGGAGCCTCATAAATTCTGGCTCCCACTGACCAAATAACAATTCTCTCTAAATCTCAGTGGCAGCTCATAAATTCTAATGTCTGGAGCTGAATTTATTTTCTACCTTGAAATGTTAGCCATGTAGATCCTTAACCTGCTGTCTGTCTTTGTATTACGATTGTCAAAATCTTGTTAGCTGTAAGTACTTTAGACCTACCTCCTTTGTAACTTTTTGTGCTTTAAAAACTTTTTCCTGAAGATCAGGGGGATCTTGTAAGAGACAGTCCTGGCCAGCTTTTTTGTACACAATACAATCTTGATTTAATTTGATTTAAAATTTGAGTTGCTGGTCTTTTCTTTGTGTTTTGGTTCAACATTAACACTTTTTTTTTTTAACTTCACTGTAAATAAAACCAAAGAACACAATAAAACTCCTGTAAATGAGCCAGGTGCATAATAATAGTCATTCTTTACAGAAAGCACAGTATTCATTATAGAAATGATATAAGCTTAAAAATTAAAAGATATCTCAACTATCAAGGGAGTTTAGGAGTTAATTTTTTTTTCTTTCAGAATATAGATAGTAAAACAGGACAAAAGAGAAAATGTGAAGCATAAATATTTTAAGTAATATGCAAAAAAGTCACCAAAATATTTATTACAAAAAAAAATCATATCTACAGAAATGGTCCAAAAGAAGCAGTTTTTGTCAGGAATAAACATTTGGACATAAATGGAAGTTTTGGTTCTCTTTTTAAGTAGTTTTACTCCTAGTGAATAATCTTTACACTATTTCTGCATTTTACTGGTTGGAATTAATTATAATTCATATATCTGCGAAAAAGGTACTGAATGCAGAAAAATATTATTGCTCATGTTTAAATCACCTACATTATTTGATCTTTCCTATTTAAACCAAAAATCTGCATTAAAACATCCCTTAATAAATGTCTCTATCTCTGTATAATAGCAGCAACTGAGTTATAAAATTTGCTATGAAAACTTGTCTCTTCATGTACTTAAAGACTATGAATTTGCTGCTTAGCATTTAGGTATAACTTTCTATGGTCTTCTCTAGTTATTTATGTCTCTATGCCAAGTTTTATACCAACCTCTTAGTATGTGCCTTAATTACTCTGTGTAGCAATGTAGGATCCATGTCTTATTTGTGACACTTTATTCCCAGAACTGTGTCTAAAGGGAAATATGTACAAGATGATTATCCAGGAAAAAAAAATCTATCTAATATTATATTTTATTTTATATTTATTTATATATTTTTGTATACATATTTTTATTATACAGAAACCCACTTTGGTCTGAACCTACAGTGATGCTAGTGTATTTTAACTTGAATTGGTTGTGAGAAACAAATAAAAAGACTTTTCTCTTTGTTGATTGGTGATTTCTGCAACCTCAGGAACCTAGTGAATAATAGCAGAAATAAATAAGTAACTCTCTAATTTGAGGCAGTACCATAAAACTAGATGATGTTTTTCTTCTGGTTTCTATCTTGATTATTAGAAACATACCTTTAAATTTACATGGAACACTTTTGGAATTCTGTTCTGTTAGTTCTTCTAAAAAAATCAATGAAAGTGAAAAAGAATGCAGGAAAGATAAATAATTAATTTCAAACAATTCATTTCTTAAAATAAATAATTTTTTCAAATTACCAAAAATTCTGAAAAGTTAGGAAAGTTAAAAGCTTTAGAAATAACCTAAGGCAATTTCTCTTTTCTCAGGACAGTAGACTATATCTCCAACTCATTTCTCCCTAGAATTGGACTGTGTGCAAATATGAAAAAAAAAAATGCTAAAATGCCCCACATGGCTTAGAAGTTTTGAAATCCTGACAGGAGCTCAAATCTGCCATTTTTCTACTTTACAAAATACAAAATCTTAAATTTGTATACTTAACAAACATTTGCAGAAGTGTAATTCAAAATGACCTAAAAAAATGAAAAAAATATCATTGAAGGACTGAACATGAGGGACTTATAATATGAAGCCCTTATATTAAATGTCTTTTTATCATTGTCAAAATTTTCCATGTTTATATTATCAATATATTAATCAAGTTTTTTATGCATTTAATAAGAAATATCTTAGGTCCTATTTTACTTGGTCTTTTAAAAAATTAGTAGTAATTAATATTAATAATTTAATGCTAATATTTGTTACAGTATGAAATATATACTTTAAAAGCTATGGCTATAGCAAGTAAAAAATCCAGCCTAATTTCCTTTTAAGATTGAGAGCCATCTTATCACAAAGGCATGAAAATTTAATTTCTGCTTCATTATAAATTACTGTGATTTGTAAACTTGCTTGAAATGCCTGCCAGTGCCTTGTAGTCACCCATGTCTGGTTTTCCCTGATGAGATAACAATCCTCCCTGAAACTTTAGTGATGACTCATAAATTCTGGCTTTCCCTGAACAAATAACAACTCACTCTGAAATTTTAGTGGTGCATCATAAATTCTGATTTTGTGATCTAAACTTACTACCTAAATGCTGAACCATTTAGACCATTAACCTACTACCTGCCTTTGTATTATCCTTGTCAAAATCCTGTTATCTGTGTAAAGTTCTCAAGACACCCCATTTTGCAACTTTTTGTGCTATAAAACTGCAGTCCTAGAGAACTGGAGTGCTGTCTGCTTTTCCCATGGGTTTCAAGAGAGACTGTTATGCTCAAATGCGGGACTCCCAAAAGACCACCAGAGACACAGACCGATGTAAGCAGCAAAAAGGTGTTCATTGAGAGCTAGCTCAGTCCTCCACACACAAAGCAACTTGTGGCTTAGAGGCCCTGAGCCCAGGGTTTGTAGCAGTTTTGTACACTCTTTGTGGAAGGCAGGTATCCCACATACATCATAGCATCTCTTAGCAAATCATCACACATCTTGGGAAAATCATAAACAACTCTAAAACATGATTAGCACATTCACTGGTGGGAACAAGTTGGGTAATGGTTATTGGTTAGTACAAGATGGGGATTCGTTTGAACTGATTGGCTTAGGCCATGAGGGGAGTATCTGCTGAATTATATGGTTTCCCAAAATGTTATCAACCACCATAAACTACTGGGAGAGTCATCTGGCATCCCAGGTATTTTTCCTGTCTCATGCTGATTTGTGGCTGCTAGGGGGTTGCTCTGGGTCCCCACCTAGCCTGACTGAGTCAGGGACACCAGGCACAGCAGATCTCTCCTGTTATTTGTAGAGAAACAAATCAGCATGATGGGTATGTGCCTAGGTGTGCTCTGTAGGCCTTTCCAAGGACAAGGGTCATGCCCCCTTCCTTGGACAGTCTTTGCTCTGAGGTAGAGGCTGGTTTCTCACTTTGTACCTTATGTTTATTATGCATTTTTTAGCTGTAGCTGGACATAATACCTTTATTTCACTTATATAATTTTATGTGGTACTGAGGATTGAACCCAGGGTCTTGCACATGGGAGGTGAGCAGTCTACTGTTGATAAAAAATTTCAGCCCCTTATATGTTGTTTTTATTGGGCATTTTTACTTTAGGGGGTTTCTTTCCAGTTCAAAGTTCAATCTGTCACCAAAAAAACAGAGATCAAAGAAATTAAATAAAATTTGATAGTTATTGTCATTATTTTATATTAATTCCTGAATAATATACAAGTATATATAATCCATAAACTGAAATGACTTTATATGTAAGTTTAAATGAAAATGTTCTGTTGGTTGGGTAAGTTCCCACTTATGGAAAAACACCTTGCCTTAAAATAACAGCAGCCTGAGACTCTGGGGTACATTTCTCAGATTAAAAAAAAAAAAAAATCTAGACCTTATCATGCCTGGATTGGATAATATTGCCTGTCACTCAAAAAAAGGGCTCACTTCTCTCAGATTCAGTGTTCATGATCTGAAGCCCCTTCTAATCAAGAGCATTTTGTGGGAACTGTCCAATCCTGTGTGTCATCCGGGAAGAGGAGGGTGGGCTTTCACTTCTTATCTCCTGAGTCCTCCAGTTTTGCCATTTGAAGTCTCACACTTCAGAGTCACAGGTTGTTCTGCTGTGCAGGAACTGAGGATCCCAAGTAGCCCTACTCCTGTGAACCAGGCAATGGTGAGTGTGCATTGGCCTAGTGAGGGAGGCTGGGGGAGAAAGACAATTGGAACCACAAGACTGGCTGTGTTGAAAAAAGGAGCTAGCAGATTGGTCCTCTGGGCAGTCTCTGTAGTCTGCAGTCTTATGTTCTCCACTGAGCCACTATGTCCTCAGTCCTACTGGCCAACCAGGTGGGGAACATGTCAGTGGCAGAGACTCTTTGCTGCCTTCCTCATGCTCAAAGGGCATCCTCAGCATCTGCATAAAATACTATGTGGCATGTGTGATCCTGCAGCTCAAATGCTGGAGATTGACAGGTGGAATAATTATCAAAATCAAATCTCCAAAGGCCATTTTCCTGCAGGACAGGAGCTGTCATTTTGGGGTACCTAATTTCCTCTTGAGCTAGCTAATTTTCATTTTGACATTCTTTTATTTTTACTTTCTTCATTATTATTATTTTGTTAAAGTTAGGTGAGCTGAGGGATACTGTACTACTTAGTCATATCCTTGGTAGTGAAGCCAGATTTACAGATAGGTAGTTAGTGTAGTTAGGTAAATTGAGTCTAATATTCAGTAAAATCGAGAATGAACACCATATTGAGAATAGAGTCCAGGAAAAGGGGAATTAAAAATCTCCCCAAGGCCCTGAGCCCATTCCAAGGAAATTTTAATGAAGCAGCTCCCAACAAACATAGAGATGCTAATCCAAAAGCCCTACCTGCCCAGATTACTAATTCAGCCCACCTGTCCTGCACACTTTTGGCCTTCCCACCTATATTCCATCACTGCAAGATAACAGAACAAAGAACAGCAATGTGACAGGAATGTGGGATAACTGAAGGAAGACTTTAGCTATAAAAAAGCTAAAAGACCTTAGCTAAAAAAAAAAAAAAAAAAAAAAAAAACCTTCCATGATTCTACCTCTTTCCTCTGGGGAGAAGTAGTATTTTCTGCTGTCCTTTAATAAAGCTTCTACTTTCCACTGTCAACTTGCCTTGGTGTACTTCTCTGTTGTTATACCACAGCATTGGGGAAGCAAGGACTATTCACCAGTAAACAGCCCTAACAGGTTTAAATTTATTTTGAGAAAGGTCCTATCTAATTTGCTGAGATGATTTTTGTTATGGTTTGATTTATCTAGACTTTGCTATTGCAATAAAGCATACAGTTTTTACATACATATATATTCATATGGGGAACTTATTTATATTTTGATTCTTTGATGATTATTATAATATTATAATTTCACAATATATATTAAGAGTAGGTCATGATCAGTTCTTTTTTCACTCTTACAATTGAAAAGGTTTTTGGCTAAAATTACATATAACTTTGAAGATGAATTTTAAAAATTTATGCTTTGGTTTCTTACTTCATTTAAAGTAAAACTTGTTGATTTTTTTTAATTATTACAATATTGTTTTATTTAATAGTCAGGTTTATTTTGACCTAACCATAAAACATGGAATATAATTTGCTCCCCTTCAGTATCCAGTTGTTCCCCTTTCCCTATTCTCCTACTTTCTTCTATTGTATATTTATTTATAGATTTTTTTAAATTATTGCTTTATAGAATACACATAAAAGTAGTCTTTACTGTGATATAATCATATTTGTACATAGCAATTTTGGTGAGATATATTGTGGGTTGAAGAAAATTATCACCTTTATAATGACGAGTTTCATCATCTATACATGGGTTGTATAATTCAGTCTTTTATGTGTTTTTTGTGAATTTTATTTTCTCATAAGTTCTACATTTTTTCTAAAAATGTACACATGTGAAATACCATTTGCATAAGGCATCTATGTACAATTTATACATAGTGTTTTATGCTCTTTTTTAAACTGGATATATTATGAAATGTGACAGGCCTTAGTGACCATTTTTCCTACAGATTATTATTTATCTCTTCCAAGATGTATATTGTATTGAGCCATGCCCTTGGGCTTCAAGTGTTTGGGTGAGTACCATTGTGTACTTATATGTTATCATGATCACATATGCTCTAATTTCAGTAAGTCTCTGTGATAGGGAATGTCATCTATATTCAATAGCAAAATAGTTTCCACAAATAGATACTTATTTAAACTCCTTTTGA
The DNA here is from genome assembly GCF_047511675.1 of Marmota flaviventris. NCBI lineage: Eukaryota > Metazoa > Chordata > Mammalia > Rodentia > Sciuridae > Marmota > Marmota flaviventris. The sequence goes on from NC_092508.1 coordinate 117,578,867, forward strand.
CTTTTGATTATTAATTTGTTTTAAATGTTCATCAATATTACTTAATTTTTCCCATGATGGGTTTTTATTTTGTATTTCTTATATTTCTAAACACTTTGAATTTTTATAGTTAATAAACATATCTCATGTATAAATTTGCAGTTCAAACTTCTGTCCTTTATATCTTTTTGGATTAAAAGATGATAAAATGGATCCAGAAATGCAGCTAGGGATTGATTTCAAGAAAAAAGAAAAAGGTTTAAATTATTTTTTTCAAATTGACTTTTTCTTTCCTCATCATTTATTATAGGTTTCTTGTGTGATTGTTAGGGTAGGTTATTTAAAGTGGATTCTAGGGCTTATCTTTGTTAATTACTACAGGAAAAATGAATAAGAAATTTCTCTGCACTATGGATGCAGAAAAATGAATAAATTTCTTCAAAATCATATGGTAATAAAATTGTTAAATGACATATTTACTAAACATCCACTAATTAAAATTTTTTATGTAATATTTTTGGCAGTGAATCATGAATGTTATTATCTGGATTTTGTGCTTTAATATAAAATCATATGGAATAAAATTTGCCAATCCTAGAAATATCCATACATAATTTGTTGTTTACTTAATGACTTGTTGTGGAGATAGCAAGGAATGAACATATTTATTTTTAGAAATAGTTACTTTTTTCTTTTCAGTTTCTAATAAGCCTTTTAGATTTATTTCCTTACTGAGTCACACAGGGCCTCTGATGTGTTTTTTTTTTTTTTTTCATTTTGTTATCTCCAGGCATTTACCCTTCTAAGAAATCTGTCTTGTGAGCTCTGTTTTTGAATAGTTTCTTAACATGAAAGGAAAAAAAGTATTTATGTTGCTCCTGAAATGTATTCTGAATGCACTCTCTTCAAAATGGAGAGAAAATAATATTTCCCCAGACTGACATCCCTGTGTAATGAACTAACAATATTGATGGTCTTTGAAGAGATTTCACACAGTTCTGTCTCTGGGTACTTTTCTGTGGGTTGCTGAATTGCCATTTAGTATCCAGATACCCATGTTTTTTCATCTGTACTATGGGAATAATTTTAGAGGGCACAGATGAATAATGCTCTTCATGGAGGCTATGAATACCTGTATGTTCTGTAGTGCACAGCTGACAAAGCCCCTGGAAGACACTGTGCAGATTCTAATTGGTTAACCATTATCTGCCACTCACATGAATTTTCTTTCAAAAGCTTGTAATAACCTTTTCACTTTAGGCATCCATGTCATCCACATACCCAAGTATAAACGTTTGAATCTTTCTTTTCTGAATTTCAGGTTCCATTTCTCTTATGGTTCGATGTGGTGCAAATAATTATGTTTATTTTTGTCTTTCTTTTACACTGTGTTTCTAATAAAAATGTTCTCTGCTTAAAGCCTATATTTCCCATGTCCAACTATGTTTAGAAATTTGACATAGAAAATTGCATTTGATAATTTATAAAGGAGAGTTGAGAATCCTTCTTGCTCATGTTTTCCTTCCTTAGTAACTGAACGTGAACTATGCTTGGCCCTGTAAAGGGAGCACCATAACCAATCAGATATATAATAAAAAATGTTGATTGGTTGTATATTCTCTTCTAAGAATTCTCTGTTCAGATCCTTGGCACATTTCTTGATTGGATGATGATGATGATGATGATGATAATGATGATTTGCTTAGTTTTTTGAGTTTTTTTTATGTACCCTAGATTTCATTATGTACCCCTCACACATCAGTGCTCTATCTGATGTGTGAGGGGTAAAAATTTCTTCTAGGATGTAGGCTCTCTCTTTACCTCACAGATTGTTTCTTTTGCTGAGAATAAACTATTTAGATTGATTCCATACTGTTTATTGATTATTTGCTTTAATTCTTGTGCTATAGGTGTCTTATTAAGGAAATTGGGGCCTAATCCCACATGATGAAGATTAGAGCCTGTGTTTTATTCTATTAGATACAGAGTCTCTGGTATAATTCCTAGGTTCTTAATACACTTTGAGTTGAGTTTTGTGCATGGTGAGAGATAGTGGTTTGTTGAACAGGCTATCATTTCTCCAGTGCATGTTTTTGGCAAATTTGTCTAATATATTATAATCATAATTTTGTGGGTTAACTCTGTGTCCTCTATTCTGTACCATTAGTCTTCCAGTTTTTTTGTTTGTTTGTTTTTTGTTTTTGCCAATGCCATGCTGTTTTGTTACCATTGCTCTTTAGTCTAGTTTAAGGCCTGGTATAGTGATGCCACCTGCTTTACTCTTCCTGATAAGGATTGCTTTAGCTATTCTTGGTTTCTTATTTTTCTAGATAAATTTGCTTTTTCTATTTCTATGAAGAATGCCATTGGGATTTTGATCAGAATTGCAGTAAATCTGTATAGTGCTTTTGGTAGCATGGTCATTTGGATAATATTAATTCTGCCTATTTATGAGTAAGGTAGATCTTTCCATATTCTAAGGTCGTTTTTGATTTTTTTCTTTAGGGTTCTGTAGTTTTTCCTTGTTTAGATCTTTCACCTCTTTCATTAAGTTACTTCCCAAATATCTTATTTTTTTGAAGTTATTGTAAATGGGGTAGTTATCTTCATTTCTTTCTCAGAAGATTTTTCACTAATATACAGAAATGCCTTTGATTTATGGGTGTGAATTTCATATCTGCTACTTTGCTAAATTTATTTACTAGTTCTAGATGTTTTCTGGTGGAGCTTTTTGAGTTTTCTAGGTATAAACCATATCTGTCATTTGCAGGTAAATGGATAGCATTTGAGAAGATAATGCTAAGTGATGCTAGCCAATTCCAAAAAAAAAAAAAAGATGCCAAATGTTTTGTCTGATATAAGGAGGCTTGCTCATAATTGGGTTGGTAGGGGGAGCATGAGAGAAATAGATGGTTTCTAGATATAGCAGAGAGGTGGGAAGAAAAGAAAGGGGGAAGGTGATTAGCAAGGATGGTGGAATGTAATAGAGTTCATCATCAAAAATATATGTATGAAGACACAAATTGATATCACCATACTTTATATAAAACCAGGGATATGAAAAAATTGTACTCTATATATGGAATAAGAATTGTAATGATTCTGTTGTCATTTATTTAAAAAAATCAATAAAAATATGAAAAATTGTTTATAAATTATATACATTATGTACATGTTATATATAGAATTTATATATATATATAAATTTTATATATATATATATATATATATATATATATATATATATAGAGAGAGAGAGAGAGAGAGAGAGATCTAGGGGAAGCCAAGCCTATTTCCTGAATTTAAAAAAATCAATTTTAAAAAATCAATTAATTTATTAATTTGTTCTAACTTGCTATTAGAGCAGAATGCATTTCACTTAATAGTGCACAAGTAGAACACAAAATTTTATTTCTCTTATAAAGAAAGTATAATTACAAAACCTACGTAACTCTACTTTGTGTACAAAATATTTCCATCTCATTCCACCATCTTACCTACCTCTATACCATCTCCCATCACCTCCCTCCCCTTTGTCTTATTCAAAGTTTCTTCATTTCTTCCATGCTACCTCCCACTTCTCTCATTGTGGATCAGCATCCACTTAACAGAGTAAATATTAGGTCTTTGGTTTCGTGGATTGGTTTACTTGCCTTAACATGACATTCTCCAACTCCATCCATTTACTTTCGAATTCTATAATTTTATTCTCTTTTAATGCTCAGTAATATTTCACTGTGTATATAGACCATTTTTTTCTTTAACCATTCATGTATTGAAGAGCATATAGATTGGTTCTATAATTTACATATTGTGAATTGTTTTGCTATGAACATTGATGTAGATATGCCACTGTATTCTGCTGTTTTTAGCTCTTGTTGGTCTAAACTGAGGAGTGGAATTGCTGGGTCAATTTGGGTTCCTTTCCAAGTTCTCTAAGGAATAACCTTATTCTTTTCCAGATTGGTGTCACATATTAGGAGTCCTATCAACAGTGTAACAGTGGGCCTTTTTCCCCACATCCTCACCAACATATATTTTTGCTTGTATTTTTAATAGCTGCTGTTCTGTTTGAAGTAAGATTAAATTTTATAGTAGTTTTGATTTGCAATTCTTTAATTTCTAGACGTGTTGCACTTTTTTATAGATTGATTGATTGTTTATCTTCTAAGAAGTGTGTCTCTTCATTTCCTTAGCCCATTTTATTTAATGATTGGGAAATTTGTTTTTTGGCATTAAGTTTTTTAAGTTCTTTATATATCCTGGAAATTAGGGGTTCAATCTGATGTGCATGTGGTAAAAATTTTCTCCCATTCTCTGGTATCACTTTTCACCTCATGGATTGTTTCTTTTGCTGAGAAGAATCTTTTAAGTTTGAATTCATCCCATTTAGTGCCACTTGTTTCTATTTCTTGTGCTTTAGTAGTCTTCCTAAAGAAGCAAATTTTCAAATCCCATACCTGGAATTACAGGTGTATGACATCATGCATAGCAACACAATTCATCTTGATTTCAAGTACACTTTCTTAAGGGGCTTTCATCCTAGGAATTAAAAGAAAATGTTTAGACAGGCCATTGAGTCTAAGGACATGTCATAAAATAAGGAATATACCATTAATAGATTTAAATAATAGACTCAAATCTTTGGATCTGGGGAAAAAACAAATACACACACACACACACAATCACACACAATCACACACAATCACACACCATACACTTTCTGGTTAAATCTCCCTGCCCGCAAGACAGTTTTTCTGTAGCTTTTTATATCTAAGGAGAAATATTGGTTAAAAATGTATTTTTCACCTGTAGCATAAAAAGAAGTGGTCATGTCCTTCATCTTCCTGAACTCAGGACAAGCATAACTCTCAAATATGGTTTTGTGAACTGAGATTTTCTGGAGTCTTGACATAGTTTTGAGGGTGCTATTCCAAAAATTTCAAAATTTCTCTTACACCAATGGTATTGAATTACTAGAGATCTCACTAAATATTAGTGAACAGCCAGCTGCATCAGAGAAATAACAAATAAGATTCTACACTTTAGTAAATCTCTGATTAGTTGTTGTACAATTAATATTTGAGGATTCCCTTTCGTAATTACCATAATTTTCTCATCTGAACTATATGTATAATTTAGATCTTGATATAAAAAATTACAAAATAAATATATTTGTGGTAATGCCTGAGTTTTTTATTGTGTTTCATAAATGTGGAGTGTATATACTTTTTTGAACTTAAATCATTTTTTCTGCAGAAGTAGGTAATGGTATTTTTGTGTTCCAAAACACCACCTACATGATAGTCTACTAACTTTCATTTCAACTTCAATTACATTACAGACTGTGCAAATGTTCATGTGGTCAATGTGTTATTTATTTACCTATTCTTATTTCAGGTTCTGTTAACATTCAGGGATATAGCCATTGATTTTACTGAAGAAGAGTGGGAATGCCTTCAGCCTGCTCAGAAAAACTTATATAAAGATGTGATGTTAGAGAACTATAGAAACTTTGCCTTCCTGGGTAAGTTTAATTTTCTTTAAAAAGTTTTAATTAATAATTATTATTTAATTTACTTCTGTTGTATCTTCTGGAAACTTCTCTATAAGAATGCATTTCAGATTTGTATTTCAAAGAAAAAGGGCATTTTTAGTACAGATATTTTACTCTTTAATATATATTATTTTACTCTTTAATTTCTCCCTTTCCTGGTGTGTTATACATCCTTCACTTTAGATAAGTAGTAACTCGTGTAATTTAGTGATGTAAACTATTGAAGCCTACACATAGCAGGGGAGACAGTTGAGACGTTCAAATGGAGAAAACCAAACTTAAAAAAATATTGACAGAGTAGTTATTCAGCAGAAAAAAATTTCAGAATCTTAGGTCTATTTCTTTTGATTGTAATCATTGAACACATAGTGCCCTACATTTATCAAATTTTCAAATTCTTTGTAGTCCTCTGTTTTCTTCTTTAGTGATGTCCCAGTTTATTCAGATTAACATCCAAACTTACCTTTTTATGTGAGGGCCAGCATGATCTGTTAAAAATCTTCTTGTGAGAAAACCTGTAATGAAGCAAACAGAAGAGAGAGAGACACACATTGAAAAGAAAAGAAAAAAAAAAAAACTGGCCACACCTTCACGGCTTAACATAGCATACCCAAAATTACATAGCTTCTATTACCATGACTACATTCTAATCCAGTATTATTTTAACCCCAAGTGCTAGCTAACCAAGATAAGGCAGAGTTAATACAAACATACAGCCCCTTCTCCCTAAGTACATTACCACAGAAACTAGATAGTGCACTTATATAGTTGTCTTAATAGCTTCAGGGAGAAACTGGTGGAAATTCCTATTGTGGGACTCAGGGTGCCAGTTATCATCACCCCCACACTTTCGTGTCTATTTCCAAGGTCAGAATACCTACAGCCTCCCCTCCTTTTTTAAGGCTTTTTGAATAAATAATATTACTTAGCTCCTTAATGGTGGTGGGGGCAAAAAATTGGACAGTCATAAACAACAGCAAGTAGGAACATCAGTAAACATCCACCTATGAATATAATTTGATCCAGATGAAATTGTGTAAACATGAAGTTAGCCAATCCAACAAGTCTAAACATCCATCATCTTGTTGGACCTTATTAATGATATCTTTATCATGATATCTTTACCATGTCATGCTGGGTCAGGTGGAATCTTATATATTACCTAATTATTTTGGTAATGGCTGTTTGAGAATAAAATGTCTATTCAATGCAGATGACCAATTTTGAGTATTTAACTTTATGTTGTATATTGAGAACATTAATTGTAAATAAAACAATATTTAATGCATATTAATATGAGAGAGTCTAGATCTTTGTTTGTTTCTGTTTTAAAAGGCAAGTATTTGGATACAATTTTCACACTCAACAAAAGCATGTCCAAAAGGATTATGAGAAATTTCATGCTTTAAAACTGTATCTTATTGATTAAAAATTGTGAAAAATGATGAGATGTAAAGGCAATGGAATTATCCATTTTAAACTAATAGGGGCTCTAGGAGCAGATTATGCTTGGTTTCTTTCCATGCTCTATGCTGGAACTGACTTGGCAGTTTCTTTTTTAAATTCAATTCTGTTAGTAATTTTTTCTTTTGTTTTGTGTTTTGCAATAATGCATTGATAATCATAAATATTTTGAAGTTAAAAATTCATTATACTTTGTAAATTGTTTTCTATATTTCTTATTATTTTCTATTTTGATTAATAATTTAATTTCTAGATCATTGCTTTCCATTGTGGCATGCTTGGATTCTTTTCATACTCCTCTCTCTCTCTCTCTCTCTCTCTCTCTCTCTCTCTCTCTCTCATATATATATATATATATATATATATATATATATATATATATATATCTCACTTCTCTTTATATATCCTTTAGATTTTTAATTTTTAAAGTATTTCACAAGTTGCTTAGACTTCTCTTAAACTTGGTTCTGCTTGATAAGCCTCTTCCATATTGGAAGAATTTCAGCTTTGCACACTAGGAATGCGCCTCTTATTTTTTTTTCTAAAGAATTATTCACATACACAATTTGTGCTTATTTATATTAATATTTTTTGTCTCAATTTCACTCTCTAAACTTTCTTTAAATAGTTATTTAGTGTTCTTTGAGTATTCATAACTGCTAGTATCCTAATTTTCAGTTCTTAATGTTTTTTTTTTCCCTTTTTTGTCACTTGGATTAAGCCATGCTTCTCTTTGTTTATACTTGCTGTGTTGTTTTTATTTGTTCATTAAAAGAGCAAACAGTAGATTATATAGTCCATTTTGGGGAAAAAAGTATAAAAACTTTTAAATAAATAAAAATAGGCAAGAACAGTGCTCCATTCTTGTAATATTTGCTAATTGGAAGGCCATGAAAAGTACATCATGTTTAAGGGAAGTCATAGAAATTTAGAAACAGCATGACTCAAACAATTTTAAAAGGACTTGTGTTGTAGTTCCGTGATATAGAATTTGGGGGGTTAATCTCAAGCACCACACATAAAAAATTAAAAGTTGGATGACCTAGAGATCCAGAAATGCCAGTGCTAAATATGTATCCATGAACAATTAAATCAGAAAATTGAAGAGATACCTCTGCTTTTGAATTTATTGCGCACATTGTTCTCAGTTTTAAAGCTAGGGACTCAATGTATGTGCCCATCAATGATCAAATGAGTAATTATATTGTACTTATATACTATTATTATTTAGTTGTAAAATATTTTGTCTCTTGAAGTGTTATAAGAAATATATGCAGGACTTTGCATTAAGTAAAATGTGGCAGGCAGAAATTAAATTGCAGGAGCATTTGATTCACATGTGGAAGTCAGAAATTTAGTGAGCAAAATTTTGCTCATAGGTACTGTGTTTTGTGTAGGGTTGATATTTAGTCAAAGTCACATATTTTTATTTTATTGAGCATTAGATGGTCAAGAGTTTTGTTTTACCACATGGTGAGTGTATTATATTCTTCATGAATACTAATAGAAGGAATTCAATACCTTGTAAGAATAATACTGGTAAGTATATGAAACAATGATTGTGTTAATTCATTTTTTGTGTTAATTCATTATATTTAGTCATTTTACCTTGTATATATAGTATAAAATACCATGATATATTTAGGCAATAAACAAAGGTGTATTTGTCAATGAAAGAAATCATCATATCACACGAATTTAAAAATATAAAAATCAGTATATTATACTTGATTGGTATGTGTTGACTTCATTCAAGTATTATGGCCATAGGCTATTGAAGGTTTCTATAGTCTTTTAAAATGTTTTTATGGAAAATTTTATAAACACATATGTGTATATTTCTTAGTAAATTATTCTGTTCATATTTCTTTTTAAGAGTCCATAGCCTCTTTACCATTGTTGAATATTTGTAGTATTATCACTCAAAATATACTAGCTATTTTCATGTCTGTATGTCATTTTAGACCAAAACCAATTTTTGGACACTCTTTGAAAAAGCCACAAATGTTTGTATATGATTTACATTTCTCTTATTCTACTGAGAGTGAAGGTAGCTGGTAGATATTTCCTAAATACACAATGCTATCTTATGGAGGATAAAAGGCTGTGGGTGTCAAAAGTAACATACTTACCTTCACTTTATTATATTACTCTTCTTAATAATGTACTCCTCTTGGATACAGTGGTTTCTACAAGAATTTGGGTAATATTCTCAAGGTAATTTTGTCTGTACATATTTATTGAACTGATAAGTTTTTTGATTTATGATGACTTGTACTTACTAATCTGCTACACTCCTGATGTACATATTTTACCTTTATTTCATGTTATGCATGCAAAATATATTTATCCCTGTCTAGTAGCTATTGTTTTTTTTTTAATTTTTGTTTATTTCAGCCATGACTTCTCATAATCCCCAAGAATGTTCACCAGAGAAGGGCATAAAACATATATTTCACAAAGAGATAAGTGGGAAATACAGAAGTTGTGATATTGACTATTTACAACAAAACAAAATATGGAAAACTACAAGTGAGAGTGAACACCAGAAATCATATAAAAAATCAGGCTTTGTTCACCACCAGAAAATTTATACTGGAGAGAAGCCCTACAAATGTGAAGATTGTGGCAAAGCTTTCAGTCGAAAATCACACCTTATTTGCCACAGAGGAACTCACACTGGAGAGAAGCCCTACAAATGTGAAGATTGTGGCAAAGCTTTCAGTCGAAAATCACACCTTATTCGCCACAGCAGAACTCACACTGGAGAGAAGCCCTACAAATGTAAAGATTGTGGCAAAGCTTTCAGTCAAAAGTTAGGCCTTAGTTACCACAGCAGAACTCACACTGGTGAGAAGCCCTACAATTGTAAAGAATGTGGCAGAGCTTTCAGTCAAAAAGAATCCCTTATTTGTCATATAAGAACTCACACTGGAGAGAAGCCCTACAAATGTAAAGATTGTGGCAAAGCTTTCAGTCAAAAATCACACCTTATTCGCCACAGCAGAAGTCACACTGGAGAGAAGCCCTACGAGTGTAAAGAATGTGGCAAAGCTTTCAGTCGAAAATCACACCTTATTCGCCACAGGGGAACTCATACTGGACAGAAGCCCTACAAATGTAAAGAATGTGGCAAAGCTTTCAGTCAAAAATCACACCTTATTCACCACAGCAGAAGTCACACTGGAGAGAAGCCGTACAAGAGTAAAGAATGTGGTGGAGCTTTCAGTCGAAAATCACGCCTTATATGCCACAGAAGAACTCACACTGGAGAGAAGCCTCACAAAAGCAAAGTATGTGACAAAGTTTTTACTCAAATATAACCCCTTATTTTCCACAGCAGAATTCACACTGGAGAGAATCCCTGCAAATGTAAAGAATGTAGGAAAGCTTTTAGCAATAAAATAGGCCTTATTCACCATAGAAGAACTCACACTGGAGAATGGCCCTACAAATGTGAATAAGGTGGCAAAACTTTTAATAAAAAATAAAACTTTATTCACCACAGCAGAAGACACCCTGGTGAATGTGAAATGTGAATAAATAATCAATGAGCTATGTTTCATAGTCTTATTTTCTATGGACCAATTAGTAAGGTAAACTGAGAAGGTTGTATGTAAAGATTAAGTTTCTTATCATAAAATGTTGTCTTATCAGCTACAATAGGATAAAGTCTTCTTATACATGGAATCCATACAAAAATAATATTGAATAACATTCACAATTAGTATTAGTTAATACTTTTAAAGAAACATTAAACCTCATTAACAACAGAATTTATACAGAAAAGAACCCCTACAAATGAAAACAATGTATCAAATCTTTTAATATGAAATCAATTCTTTTTCACCACTAGGCTATTTATTCTGGAAAAAAGACATAGAAATATAGAGACTGTAGAAACATTTTAAATTATATATCATACATTACTAGACATCAGAGAAAGTACACTGGAGAGAAACTTTAGAAATGAGACCATTGTACCATTCCTCTAAGAAAGGGTCAAAATTTAATCCTCACCACAATAACCATAGCAGAGAGAAAGTTTTGAAATGTAAAAATTGACAATGTTACAATGCCTCCAAAATTTATTCATCAATACTCAGCACCTGTGGATACATACTGGATAGAGAGAGTACAAATGGGAAAAATGAAAACATTTCATAGCTACATGTTTCTTAAACACTACTGATTTTTGGAGATTTCATTGTGCCCAGAAACCCTAAAAAGTTAAATAATATTTCCAAAACTTATTCAAATTTTAAATTCATTGAACATCTGAAAACTCATACCAATATTGAACGTTGAACATATTTTGTACAAAATGTATGCCTTATATAATAATGAAACACTTATAATAAACACCTTGACAAATTTATGAGAATAAAGTCATTATCTATCCATTACACCTTGATGTATATGAGGATCAGTAAAAGACACAACTCATTTAAATATAGAATATAAGTAGTTGTCTTTAACTTTTGTTTAAATTTATTAAGAATTATCAAGTTATTTGGTAGAAATATCAGTCATAAATATCATACATGCATAGTGCAGAAACCTTATTTTTGAAAGCATATAATATTTTTTCTAAATAAAATATTACTATTTTCACTTTGCAATACTAGAGAAAACAATTATAAGAGATCTATTTTTTAATGTTTATCACTGAATTGTAATATTTTAAACATTATTATTATTATTATTATTATTATTATTATTATTATTATATTGCAGTTTAAATTTAAGGATTTTTAAACATTGAGCCACATTCCTAAGCCCTCTCCCCACTTTTTCAAATTTTGAGACTGGTCTTTCCAGGTTGCTTGAAACCATGCTACGTTTCTGAGGCTGAATTTAACCTTCTGAAACTACTCAGCTTCCCAATTGGCTTGGATTACAAGCATGGACCATCATGCTCAGTTTACAGTGCATTTTTTAACCTATATTTACCTTATGTATGCAATATGTCTTTATAACTGAATATTTGTTTATATGTTAACACTCTTGTATTACATCATGTCATTAAATGACAGCCATCACAGTGTTCCACTTGACTACATGTTTTATGCAACAGTAAAACATACTATTGAGTAAATAATACTCTAGCATCTCTTAATACTTTTACACATTTTAATCAAACTTAATGTGGGATATAATTTGCATAAGTCAGACCATTATATTTTTTCTGTTTGTATTTATGGTGAAATTAAGAGTTACAGAAAAGACACAGATATAGAAAAATAAGCCCTAGATTTTCATATCTTGAATTACAAATTTTAACATTTTTACAATTCTTAATGATTTGAATAGACTGAATTTCCACAAACATAAAGATAGCTCTTTCAGGAGAGAACAACTGTATATTATTTGTGCATAATGGCCTTCTAGACTTCAGCCTCATTGGTGAAATTTCATTTTTTTGTGAATGAGGTCTATGATCAGTGTTTTCATGTACATTAGTAAATTCTGACATCACTGTTATTCTATGTGTAGTGTTATATCAGGGCAGGAATCAGAGAAATGGATCTGGAGTCAAGGTTGAGTGAGGCCTTATACTTATTTCAAAATAATCAATGAGCCATGTTTCATAGTTTTATTTTCTATAGACCAATTAGTAAGGTAAACTGAGAAGGTTGTATGTAAAGATTACATTTCTTATCATAAAATGTTATCTTATCAGCTACAATAGGATACAAGCTTCTTATACATGGAATCCATACAATTATCATATTGAATATCATTGACAATAATATTACATATAATTCATGAAGAACTGAGTTTACATCAACATATGTTTAAGAACAAGGACTGGGGACATTGTACACTCTCTAATATAGACATTTACAACAATTTAATTATACATGAAACTACACTAAATGAGAGAAAACTCAATGGGGTCAACACACAACAACATACAAATAAAATCTTGTAAAGACTTAAGCAAGAAACCAATAGTGAATGAAGTTTTGCTTCCAAATGCTAGGGGGAAAATGGGTATTTAATCAGTTAGAGGTAATTGAAGAAAGATAAGTCACCCACTTTAAGCTAGAACAGCATTTGAAAGAAAAAGAGTCACAAAGTTAACAATGATTATTCACTTTTATTTGTATGCTTTGTAATATATTCCAAAAGACTTCTACGTGTTTTATTTCAGTTAAATTGGGAAACAATCCAGAAATTTAAAAAAGACAAGTAGTACTCCTCTGGTTTTAAAAGCAAGAAAAGAAATAGAGAGAAATTTATTGAGCTAGAAAAATTTACTAGTTAGAGTTTAAAAAAAAAAAAAAAAAAAAGAACTTACATTTCCAGAACTCAGTATAATCAGTATTTCAGTCATCCCTGGCTGCACATGGCATTTTTGCTTAACAAAGTATTTGTTCATTTATGTACAACTTAAAGAATAGTGTTGTTTTTAGTCAGTCTTTTTCATTAATAACAATGATGTACCTTTCAAAAGTTTCCACAAAAATACACAATTGTAGAAATCTCTGGTTCATCCTCCATATATTCTGCCACAATATTCACCAGGACAAGACAATATAAACCTTTTGGCAGCCCCATCAAAGGACTCACTTCTAATAATTTTAAGACCAAATATATACTGCAAAGTATGATTCATGGAACAACATAGTTTTACTTAGTGAAAATAATTTTTTATATGAAGGATATATCCCAAATGCTTTGTCTTGGGATTGCCTTAGAAAAATATGAGGTAAATATATTGTGTATTATGACCTAAGGCTATGAGGCTTAAAATTACCTTAAATTACAAAAGAATAGTTTGTTTGTTTTTAAATACAGTTTTTATATTACAAACATTCAAATCAAATTCCACAGCAATCAATGATATAAAAAAAAACATGAGAAAAACAACTGCAGTTTGGTGTCTCATCATGACCTTTCAATACCTGCTGTAGATTGCCTGTGGGTTCCACTTCTAATTTAAAAAATATATTTTTTCCATACAATTTGGGTTAAGTGGAGGACAAAATCACTTGCATTGTTTTCCTGGGCAAGTTGTCATATATTTCAGACAACTGAAATCCAAATCAAAATATGTTTATTCTACATTCTAATAATATCAGTTCTTAATTTGCCTAGAATAAAACAAATCCACTTTCTTCTGGTTGAATATCTTGAGCCCAAAGATATTTAACCTGGGAGCTAAAAGAATTATGGCATAAATGAAGAGATCTTTTTTGCATAAGGCAAATTGTACTTTTTTGTATTTGATTTTTCTGCTTGTGAACATCTACATTTCTCTTCCTACAATGGTATTTTGATTGAAGGTGACTTGTGTGAATACACAAGGCTTAAAATTCAGCTACCTGAGTTTGAGACCATTCACTGGTAAAAAATACTCATAATTTGTACTCTAATAGGGGACTCAAAAATGCTGCTAGACAAACCTATTTTTTTTAATCTGCCTCTTTATTCATGGTTTTCTAATGGTTTTGATCTAGTCAGTTCAGACCATTTCTGATTAATGGGTGTCATCAAGATGTAGCCATGTATTCCAATTCCCTCTATGATCAGTAGCAATGAAAAAAATTCTTCCCATTAAAAATCAAAACATTCATATAGAATCTTTGCTATATTTTAAGGTACCACTCTTGATTTGCTTTACTGAACAGAATTAATTCCACATATTTGAGTCCCAAAGTATATGGCAATACATTAACCTAAGCACCATGAAGAATATAAGAAATACAAGATATCTCCTTTGAAATTAAGAAAAATAAGAAACATAAATGCTAAGCCATTACCATCTAAATTATACCAGGGCTTTTAAAATGTAATCTTAGATGTTCTACTCACTCTCATAGTAAGAGGCCTGAGACTCAAAGATATTTAATCCCTCATTAAAGGTCACTCAGTGAATGCATAACAGCTCTTGTTCTTAAGCATTTACAGAGTTTTTGGTAATACATTGCAGAGTTTCACCGGTCTTTTTTAACAGTAATACACAGAGGTTGTTTTAGTCTGTTTTATAATGCTATAGAAAAAATACCAGAACCAGGCAAATGAATAAAAAAGATATAAATGCATAAAAATATTTTCTGAGGTGCTGGGGTTGGGTCTCACTGGTAGAGTGCTCACCTAGAACATTCAAGGAGCTAGGTTCAATCCTCATCACTACATAAAAATAAATAAATAAAATAAAGGTATTGTGTCCAACTCCAACAATCAATCAGACAAATAAATAAATGGAATTTTTTGAGTACATAGTTCTAAAGATTTAAGTACATTGTACCAGAATCTTCTCAGCTCCTGTGACAGCCACTTCATCTGCATTACACAAAGAGATGGCATTATGGTGAGGGCTCATTTGAGAGGGAGAGAGAACATAATGAGACAGGAAGTCATATTCAGAAACAAGACTTGCTCTTTTTGTAACAACCTGCTTTAATAGGAACTATCTTGTGTCCCATGAAATTTACATTAACCCTTTCCAATGGCATCCCCCCCCCCAATGATCTAACCACAATCTACTAGATCTCACTTCTTTAACATTCCACTATTTTCCAACTCTGTCCCTTTGGAAACTAAGTTCCCAACACATGAGCATTTGGGGGACATACTCAAATCATAATGAAAGTAATATGAGAGAGACAATGGTAAAAATGAGACATAGAATGTCATTTCTTAGTAGTCATAAAGATTCTAGATACTAAAATAAAATACTTTAGAATATAGAAATTATTTTAGGTGGAGATTTTATTTTAAAACAATAGGAAATTTAATTAAACTACTTTTTGAAGAATGAATGAATTTGAATGTGACAAAACTAATGGGCTAGGTATAAAAAAAAAGAAAAAGTCTGTGCAAAAACTCAAAAGATGTTTAGTAAACCATGCCTAGGTACATAAAAAGAATGGTGGGATTTCTGAATATGGTATATCAAGCCAAAAGTTTACTGGCTAAAAGTTGGTGGCCCTCAAAACCAGAGCATATATTCATATGAAACATGCGGTGGACATCAGTCTCAAGAGCTCTCTACTTAAAATATCTGCTTCCAAAGAGTACGTAATTCTTAGTAATTCTCGGGAGTATTATCTTTCAATTTCAATTTTTAGCTTTTTATACAGTTACTGCACCATCTCTTGGTCAGATCGATATTTTCTTGAACATATTCATATATTAATCTATACACTATCTCACATATGCTTGTTTCTAGGTTGTCATGGATCCCTCCTAGTGAATTCTGAGATGTGCAAAAGGTTTTAAAAACATAGAAATTTGCTTATGAAAAGTAAGCCATGTTGTAGGTGGGAAGTAAAAGGAGAAAAGATGCAAAAGTCCTCATCTAACCTTGTATATGCTGATACTACACAAGGTTATTCCAATGATGTCTGGTTTGGGGTAGAGAAGCAACTTTTCTTATACACTATGACACAAAGATCATCAAGTATGGTTGTTACAGACTTTTTGGGAAAACCCAAATTTATCTTAGTAATTTCCACATTGAAAAACTACTGTTACCTTTAAACAAAACAATTCATTGCAATAAATCTAAAATAGTTCTTTAATATTGCAGAACAGAAAATTGGTGGCATTATTCACTGAATGCCAATATTTTCCAATAACACCTCAGACCACAATAAATGTACCTTATATAGTTTAACATCTATAGGGGTACTTAATAAAATGAATAGGTAATTAAAGTAAAGAGTGAAATGAGACCCAGAAACAACTAAGTATAGTAAAAATTATTATTACCTTATTTTAAATACTAGTGCACCCTTTTGCTTTTTTTCCCAAAAGTTAATTTTTTAACCTTTTTGTATGATATTACACTTTATTTATATAACATTGATAAATTGTAATGTTTTTTTATATGCACTCTCTGATGCATCTCAAATATATTTGCATACCCCAAGACCTTAGCAGATTTCTATACACATTATTCACTAGAGACACAGTGAAGTAAGTTGATAATACAATACACTTTAAAGTTAGATGTTTGAGCTTGGGTCACAGTTCCCTGAGAGTTTGTATGCAGAATGTGTAAAGTACTGCATTCAAATTCATCACAAAAAGCAGATGTTCAGATGAGGTGAAGTTAGAAGTTGTTTTCATCATTCTTTGCCACCACTGTGACTAAATAAATTGACCACAGAAATAGTAGAGGAATAACAGTTACTTCTGAAATCTATATTGCCCTTTTCAATGCTAAGGAAATAAAATAGGCTCAATCTATATACTTCCCTTGGAACCAGAACCCATAGCTGGTGCTGTAATCCAAATGAATGTGCCCCCAGGACACTGAACAGTGCCCAAATCCACTAATGCAGCCATCTGGGAGTTTTCTGTTATTTCAAGGGCAGAGATTCCATAGGCCTTGCTGAGCCCTCAGACCAACACTGAGCACTGAATTGGAACTCAACAGATACAATATTGAGTCAGAAATGTTTAAATAAATAGAAATGTGGGTGGGAATTATCTCTTTGCAAGCCAGAAAAAAATAACTGGGGTTAATCTGAGCAAGAGGTGATTAGAGATCAAAGCAGGAGTGGGAAGCTCTGTTTTTGCACAGGATTGGCAGCCCAGGCAGGCAGCAAGACAGGAAGGGCACCTCACTCAGGAGCACTGCCATGGCCCATAGGAATGAGGACAAGGATCTTTTGAATGGAGCACAACATAAGCTCTTTCCAGTGATTTGTCCCTCCATTAAAAAGGGAAAAATTAACTGGCCCAGTGTGGCTTTTGCCAGCTACAGAATGGACCATGTCTAGTGTGGAAGAGTATTTCTAACTTAGTTAAAGAAATAGAGTGCTATTAGGAAAGAGTAACTGTGCTGGGAACTTTATGGAGAAAAAAACAACCAAAAAATAAATAAATATAATATATTTATTCTCAAGGGAAAGCACCATGGTCCAAGAGGACAGTGGTATCTACCTGCTGCAATTTAGCCACTCAGCATCCTGCAGAAGCCAAGAAATTTTCACCCATCTTTGCTCTCTGTTCAACATCAGTGGTAATTTGGGTAATGGGAACAAATTGCTGCATCTTGATTTAAGTTAACTTGCCATCACCATCGATCTGCCATAGGTTGCTCTTCCTCATGTGCTTGAGCACAGAGCTCCAAGATGCAGGTGGTTGCCACAGGAGCTGAGATGATGTCCCAACCATTAATGGCCTCATCCCCAAAATGGAATCCAGCTACAGAAAACTGTTGACACACACAGACATGCTACATGTGCAAGATGCAGAAAATCTGAAGGAAAGTAGTGATGTGGAATTAACATGCAAACTTACATCCACAAAGTGAGAAGGGACTCAGTTTTGATTTTTTCATCTCTTTACCACCTTTGATTTAGGAGACAGACCAGAACAGAGCAAGAGATGCCAGTCACTTCTAATGTAGGACTGCTCACACATCATATGCACCCAGACACCTGATATAATCAACAACCAAAGCAGGAAGGCAATAAGTAAATCTGTCAAGGGACACCGAGGCCCCCTCTGCCACCATTCCAGCCCTTTCACACCATGAGTGCATTCATGGTGAGAGCCACAAGTTGTCCTTTGCCTTCCCAGTCATGGAGCTTGGTTGACAGATCAGTTTGACAAGAACACATTCAAACTGGGGTCATGAAATACTATTACTCTCAATGCTTACACTGGGGTCTGACTCTTTCTTACTGAAAATATTAAAGTCATTTTATTGTTCCTTCTACCAGATTTTGAATTCTAACCTAAAAACTGGTCAAAATTATGAATATGATATGTATCATAAATTTATTAAATTCAAATTAAATATAGTGTGTGTGTGTGTGTGTGTGTGTGTGTGTGTGCAGTTTGTTTGCTTTCTTAAGAAGCAAGCTATAGCAAAACTAACACTGGGGCTTAGGACACATCATGTTCTCTAAGTCACACTAGAATAGTAAGTGCCCTGACCACAGAAGAGCCTCCTCACAACAGGGAGTGTTGCAGGCTGGCCTCTGAGGGCAGCTCCTTGGTCCTTGAAGACATGTTGGGGAAGGAACTCTGGTCACCAAGCAAAACAGATGGGCAGAGCAGGAAGATGTGCTGATGACCCAGGGAGGTGTTGCAGTTTCTGGGAGCCACCAAAAAGTACCAGTATGGGGTTGCTGGAGCATCAAAAAGTGTCTGAAAGGACAGGAATCCTGAGATGTAAGATAATGCCTCAGCAGGGTCCTGATTCCTCTGGAAGCTTTAGAGAAGGGTCTGCCCCAGCTTCTCTCCTAGTGCCTGATAGTCCTTTGCCTGGGGCATTGGGGTCCAGGGCCCACATGGTACCCTCCCTTTATGCTTCTCTGAATCTGTGTTCAATTTTCTCTTCTGATGCAGTCCCCAAGTCGTATTGGATTAGGGGCCCAACCTTCTCCAGTGTTATTTAATGTAAATCAGCTCTACCTGCAATGACTCTTATTTCCCAAGCAGGTCTCAGTCTGAAGAACCATGGGTGGGAACTCAGGAGCAGGAGAGGTCACCTCCTAAGCCAGGCATTTTCTTAGCTGGGATATCAACTTCCCTTTTTTCCTTTGTTCAAAAATAGAAAATTAGAGAAACCCATTCCTGAGACTATAGTAAAATTTTACTTTTTTTTAACTCCCTCATGCATTAATCTCTTAATGAATACCTAATGCTTTCTTCCAGAGACTTGAATGAGCAAAAAATGATTATCTATTTCCACACAAGATAAAACTCATATTTTTAATCCCTGGTGAAAACTGCCAAGGTAACAAGTTAGGAAGCCATAGTCACATAGCTAGCTGACAGTGATGTTAGTGTTGGAACTTGGATTTCCCAACCAGGACTTTGATGCAATACAGGAGGTAGTAGATTTGGAAAGGCAGGCAAAATTCCCTGGAGAGCCAAGCTCTTCCTCTCACTAGCAAAATATCTGACTTGAAGATGATGAAGGAGAGCCTCAGCCATGGAGAAAGGGCCCTGGAGAAGATCTCAAAGTCAAACAATATCAGGGGCTATCAGCCCCATCCCACAGCACCTCCCACACAGGCAGGGGCAGTATGGTACCTCTCTTGCATTGGAGACAGTGAAGCCCAGGGAACTGGTACTGCCTGTTCAAGGTCCAGGTGACCAGGGTTGCAGGGCCATGTGTGCTTGTTCTTAGCTGAGCCTGCCTCAACATGCCATGGAAAGACAAGTTTATTGCCAGGTAAGTGCCATCCCAAGACCCTCACATATGTGCTTCTCATTTGCCTTAGGCACCTGCCATATTTTCTTTTATTTATTTATTTATTATTTATTTATTTATATGTTTTGAATACACAACAGTGGAATGCATTACAATTCTTATTACACATATATAGCTCAGTTTTTCATATCTCTGTATATAAAGTATGTTCACACCAATTCATGCCTTTATTCATGTACTTTTTTTGTATTACAATTCGTATTACACATAAATGCCACCATTTTTCATATGTCTGCTTGTATATAAAGTATGTTGACACCCAATTTGAATCTTCATACATGTACTTTGGATAATGATGTACATCATATTCCACCATTCTTGCTAATCTCCTGCCCTCTTTCCCTTCCACCCCTTTGCCTATTTAGAATTCATCTAATCCTTTAAAGAGAAAAATGCAAGCCCTCCTCTGGGAGGTGAAGGCCTATGCAAATGCACACACTTCCTGCCATGAAGATGGCACCATTTCTCCTCAGTGTCTTGAAGACAAGAGTTTTATGGTTGCTGGGAGTTGGGAAAAAAAAAAAAAAAAAAAAAAACAAGGCATGAGCAAGTAAAAGATTTCTGGACAACAGTGCACAGTTCCCAAGGATCCAGGCCAAAGCATAGAACATAATGAGTAATGAAGCCAAGACTCATGTACATAGACCTCCATCCCTGCTCTGTTGGCTGTGGGTGGTGAAAATGTGGATGTTGGAGAAGAAAAGTAGATAATAATAGCAATAACAATCTACCATGTATTTGTTAGGATGTTTTTAACATTCAGATTAACAGATGTTTCCACTACAACTCCATATTTCAGGAGCTGGTTGGCGGTGAAGGAGGTTGCAGCCAATGCCCCTGGAGCCTCTGAGGGATGTTAATAGATGTCCTCTTCAGCTCAGCCTCCACAAAATAAAATTTATAGTCGAATAATTAATTTCTAGCTACAGGGCAGAAAATGGCTAAAATACAGAATATCCAGGACACCACTAATTATTGGGAAGCCCCTAACCCCATTATTTGGTTTGTCTTAGACCCTTGGCCTTCAAGAAAAGAAAGAATAATTTCTCAGCAAATTGTTTTCAGAAATTTCTAGAAACTATGCCAACTTGTACAGAGACAGATTCACATCTCATGTAGGTAAGAGTTCAGGCATCTTTCCCCTATTTTCATGTGTACATTCATTCTCAAATAAGTAAAGCACACAACTTTCTTAAGAAACAGACTTAAGGGACTAGAATTTTGTTTTATTGCATTTGCTCTTGAATAAAATATAGAATGTGTAGATCTTAGGTGTATTTTCTACAATGTAAGCCAATTTTCACCTCAAGCACATAGCTCTGTCTGGAAAATTAGCTTAAAACATTTATTCCAAAGTGAAAATTTGGTGACATCATGATTTGTTGTAGATTTCCCATGGAATTCATTTTTCTTACAACTTAAACTTCTCTCCACATCCTAACTCTGGGCTGTAGGAAAAAGGTGTCTTTCCTGTTACTGGTGAGTCCCACTGATTCTGTTGGTGCCACAAAGTTCATATTCGCCCGAGGAGAAACACCTGTGCTAACAGTGACACCAAAGACATGTTATGTTTAATACATGCTAGGAATTGTTCTAAATCTTCTGCAGACATAGCTCAGTAAATCCTCAAAGCAATCTTGTCTGCCAGGTATTATTGTTATTATATTTCAGGGACCTACTGAAATTTGTAGATTAAGGATCTGAGTAGGGATTTGAGCCTAGGGAGTCAAGCCCAAGATCTGTCTATAGCTACTTTTGTATGTTTACCATATGAGCTGTGACTCAGCCTGTCCATCTTGTTTCCTCCTGTCCCTGAAGCTAGAGACACAACTGGAATGGGCAGGCAGGTAACTCAGCAGAACCAAGTAGATTTTGTTAAGAAGATTGCCTGACTGAAGGTCCATAGAGCATTGCTCTTTCCTCTGAGATAGCTCCTCATGAGCAAGATGTGTGCCTGGAATTTCCCAGGGCTGTGTTTTTCAACTCATGGAGAAAAGCTTCCCTGATAGATGCCAGCACAGACCAAGATAAGTTATGCATAAGAGAGGAAAAAAAAAGACCTGGTGTTTGAGGGACCTAGCTCAGTCTGAACTTCCCACCAGAGGGCTAACAAACTCCTTTTGTGTGCATGAACTCTTTTGATATGGTAATGTGGTACTTGCCACTTTGTAAGAGATTTGACAAAGGAAAATGCAGAGTAAATGCAGGCAAAAGAAAGAACAAGTCCTCACATTTAAACATATACAAAATGACATAGACAGATGCTCACATTATAGCCATATAGATGAGGCCCTAAAAGACCTGACATCTTTGCTAACAGTAACCTCAAAGCTTGTCTAAACAGAAATTTCCAAACTTCAGCTATAAATCAGGGAAAGAATAGATGAGAAATCCTGTTGAGCAGACACACTTACCATTCTGCTCCATGGACCACTGCCAAAATCCTTTGTGTTAGATAAGGTGTGCTGCTACAATATCCAAAGTCATCTCCCTTAACCTAGTGCACAGATCAAAACAACCTCAGAGCATAGAGACCATGGGCTATCCTTCTAAAATACATGGGCCATAGACACAATTAGGGAGTTCAATTACTATCACATTTAGTCTTTGTTTACCTGGTCTTACAATGAATGCTGAATCTTGGGCAGTACATGAAAAAGAACACAGCAATCAGAGAAGCAGCATTTGGATTTTAGCTGAGAACATAAATTCTCCTAAACTGGTTTCCAATCAGTTGTTCTAATTCTTTTGTCCGGGCTGTCAGCTCAACACAGATCTTAAAAATGTGAAGTCTTATTTATATACATAAATGTTAAATGGGAATAGCAGCTACTGGTATTTTTTGCATTTGAAATCTACAACCTTATTTATATACACGTGAAGTATGTAGTTGGTATGATAGAGAAGCTCCTGTTTTTACAAAATATAAAATATTTTTCTATGTACGCAGAACAATTGTAGTTGCTCAAGAATGCATGCAGTTATTGTGATATGAATGTTCTCATATTTTAAGGCATATATACAGCCCTTACATAATGTTTACTTTGCAAGCATTCCATTCTATGACTCTGCAACAGTTCCACCCTGTGTAGACATTCATGGGTCTGAGACACACCTAAGTACCTGCAGCATCCCAGAACCAACTCCCAGCCAGGTCTCCTTTCTTACCATGGAGTCAAGCTTTCAGTTCCAGCTCATACTCTCCCCTTTCAACTTTATTCAAGATTTGTGAAATTTATGAAGCATTAAAATGGAGTCCCAGATGCAGAACGATGATTTCTTTTTTCTTCAAAAACAGATCTCTCCCTTTTTGGTAGTATTTTTCTTCACTCCTGCTGATTTGAACTGGTATCAGAATCAGTAGCATATTCTTAGTTTATATAGAGCTTTTAAAAAGGGATCTGAGGGCATGAAATAAAGGGAAAATTACTGGAGAAAAGTAAAAAACATTTTGTGCCTCAATATAACTTCTCTGTTAATTTTTGATGCTCACCCATGCAGAACATTGTAACATACTGGCTTGGTGTAAATTTCCATGTTCTTGTTCAGTAAAACAAGAAAGAAAGCTCTTAAAAATAAAATTAATCTGAAGAACTGTACCTAAGGTGAAAAATTGAATGACATTTTGGAATGATTAAATTAGATCATTTAAAAAAAGTAATTCTGTATTGTAGCATATAATTTTATACTCACCCACCAATCACACCCTAATCAGACCACAGGATTGGGCAAAGAATGAAAAGCATTTGAAAGGAAATATAAGAGACTGAGAATAAATTAACATTTATTGGACATAAACATGTAATAAGAATTTATCTGTAATAGAATTTTTACTTACATTAACTATTGTAATAACAATTAACTGTCTCATACTAGGTACTATAATATTCAGTGATATGGGTAATATAAATAATATTAACTGTCACCTATTAAAGAGTTTTTATATGACAAGCAATAGGTTTAGATTTTTGATATCCTTTTATAATTTTATCTAAACAGAGAACTGATGAGTGGTCTCTATTAGAACAATCACTTTCCAATACTCTTAGCTAAGAAGTTGTGGAGTAACAGAGACAACACTTCAAACCAACTTCATGACATGACTTTATGCTGGGTACATTGCAAAATGCTGAGCAGAGGTTTCAGTGTGCAGTAAATATTATTTAAAAGCAGTGTTTGCTTGGAGTGAAGAGGAATCAACCTGGCTAAGTTAACAGCAAACATAGCAAACTAGATAAACAGAATAAACTGGTGTGCCAAGAAAATAAGTTTAGCACATCCAAGTACTTGGAGGATGTACTTGGGTTGACAGTACAAATCAAGAGAGACAGAATATCAGTTAAAGAAATAGTTGTCCTTTAGGTTGGAAAATTCACATATAACCCTACCTCACACCCAACACAAACCACATTGAGAACAGTGCCTTAGGCTCTCTCTCAAGTCCAGGTCTTAATCTTCTGTTCTCTTTATGTATTTTTGGTGTATACTAATTGTACATGTTAGTGGGATGTTTTTATATTTTTGTACATGTGCACAATATGGTTTTATCACACCTATCTTTTCATTTTAATATATGACTAACATTTTCAAGGTCATAATATCAAAATCAGATATAGTAAAATATGGGATGTGTGTGTGATTGTGTGTGTGTTTATATATATATATATATATATATATATAGAGAGAGAGAGAGAGAGAGAGAGAGAGAGAGATATCAAATTTTATTCAACAATTAGGAAGAATGAAATTATGCCATTTGCAAGGAAATGGATGAAACTTGACAACATTATATCAAGCAAAATAAGACAAACTCCGAAGGTCAAGGGTCAAATTTTGTCCCTCTATGTGTAAGCTAGAAAGAAAAAAAAATAAAAGAAAGGTGGATGGAGTGGTCTCATGAAAACTGAAAATAAAAGGGAGATCAATGGAAGAAAGGGACCAAAGAGAGTTGGGGGGAAGGGAAAGGGGACATACTGGGGAATTATATTGGTCAAATTATATTGTTATATGGTGTGCACATATAAAAATGTAACAACAAATCTCACCATTATGTAGAACTATAATGCACCAATTAAAAAAAAAAGTGGGGAAAAAAGATACAGTCAAGATGAATGACAATCACAGGAAGGCCAAAACTTAGGGGTCATAAGGAGACACAGAGAGGGATCTCTGCTGAAGCTCTACTGTGCAGAGTAGAGGATACATCCCAAGAGATCTGCCAAGCCTTCTTGACATTTCTGAATCTCTTCTCAATGTGTTGTTATGTAGCTGTGGCAATAAGTGGGGCTTGCAAATGAGGCAATGTGGTGGAGTGGCTTAAAATACCAAGTCCAAGATTGAACAATGTCTCCTAACCCTTTGTTTCCTCACTCACTTCTCTGTCTCATCAGTGCTCAACAATACAGCCAGAATGTGCTTGTGAAAGAGTTTCAGGGTGTTCTCTTCCTGTGGTTTGGCCAGCCCTTGAGTGTGACAGGCTCTTCATTTATTTTTACAGAAAACTCAAACACAGGAAATGTAACTTTCTATAGAACTTGTTCAACGATGAGAAAATACCTTCAGAATACTTAAAAAACTTGCTGAATCTCATATGGACCCAGATAGTTTTCTTATAATTAAAAATAATTAATATTCTCAACTGGGTTTTTTGGTTACAAATACAATGTTTTATTTGCATTTCAATATTTGCATAATTCTCAAATCATGATGCCTAAAATATTTTTATATAAAATACAGATTATAAAATCTTTAGCATATCAAATGTAAAAACTGCCACTAATGAGAGTTTTAATTATGAATACTTTTAAGTTGACTTTTTAAATTCCATAATAGGTTTGGCACTATAAAAAAACTTTAAAACATGGAAAAGTTTTGAACAATCCTAAAACAGAAGGTTCTTATTTTTCTGGATCTTGTTCTAGCAAGGGTTACAGAAACACTACATATTTTGTTTCATTTATTTATTTTTTTTTTGCATTCATTTCCTACCTTCATTTTTGTTGCATTCTGCTCATAGTTTTAACATTTTCCCTCCTTTTTTCTTGATTTAGGTAAATTTTTCTCCTGATTTTATTGTATGTTCAGGGAGGAATTTAGGTTGTTGAGAACATTCTTTGCATCAAGCATAAGCATTTAGTACCAGAAAGCTTCCTCTTAGCCCTAAATTTGACAAGCTGTGTTTTCCTTCTTATTCAGTGCTATGATTTTTACTTACTTCTTCTAGACCTCCTCTTTTACACATGGATTTTAAAAAGTGTATAATTTAATTTTCACATATTTGGAGATTTCCTGTTTTCTTCTGTTGATGATTTCTCCTTTGATTTCTTGAGAGTTAGAAAACATATTATGTTATGAGTTCCTTTCTTTATATGTGTCAAGCTTTGTTTTAAGGTCCAGAATGTGGACTCCCTTAGGGAATATCATGGGTACTTCAGAAAAGGGGGCATTGGGCTCTTATTAGGGAGAGATTCAACTGGATCCCGTTGCCTAATTGTGCTGTTCACTTCTTCCGTGTCCTTTTTGATTTTCTTTCTAGCTGTTTTGTGAGTACCTGACAGAGTAAATTGACACCCCCACTTCAGTTATGGATCTCCTGTCTTCTTTTTCTTTTCACCAGATCTTGTTCTATGCATTCTGAGGTGCTGGTGCTTGGTGCATACATATAAAGTATCATTACATCTTCCTGGCAGATTGGCATTACTCTTTCTCTCTCATGATTTTCTTTGATTTGATGTTTGCCAGATACTAAAGGACCACTCCAGCTGCTGCTTCTGTGTCTCCTCCTCTTCCACTCTCCCATCAACCTCTTCTTTTTTGTATAATAATAGATGACTTATATTTTTTCCATCAGTTTACTTTCAACATATTGAGGCTGTGGAATTCAAATTGGGTTTCTTTTAAGTCTTTTTTCTCTTATTCTAATTGCATAGTCTCTTGTTTCTTTCTTTTCTTCTCTACACTCTACTCTTGAGCTGATCCAGGTTTCTTTTTTTTTTATTTTTATTGTTGGTTGTTCAAAAATATTATATAGTTCTTGACATATCATATTTCACACTTTGATTCAAGTGGGTTATGAACTCCCATTTTTACCCCATATACAGATTGCAGAATCACATCGGTTACACATCCACTGATTTACATATTGCCATACTAGTGTCTGTTGTATTCTGCAGCCTTTCCTATCCTCTACTATCAACCCTCCCCTCCCCTCCCCTCCCCTCCCCTCTTCTCTCTCTACCCCATCTACTTAATTCATTTCTCCCCCTTATTTTTTTCCCTATCCCGTCACTTCCTCTTGTATGTAATTTTGTATAACCCTGAGGGTCTCCTTCCATTTACATGCAATTTCCCTTATCTCTCCCACCTCTCATCCCTGTTTAATGTTAATCTTCTTCTTATGCTCTTCCTCCCTACTCTGTTCTTAGTTACTCTCCTTATATCAAAAAAGACATTTGGCATTTGTTTTTTAGGGATTGGCTAGCTTCACTTAACATAATCTGCTCTAATGCCATCCATTTCCCTGCAAATTCTATGATTTTGTCATTTTTTAATGCAGAGTAATACTCCATTGTGTATAAATGCCACATTTTTTTTTTATCCATTCGTCTATTGAAGAGCATCTAGGTTGGTTCCACAGTCTTGCTATTGTGAATTGTGCTGCTATGAACATCCATATAGCAGTGACCCTGTAGTATGCTCTTTTTAGGTCTTTAGGGAATAGACCGAGAAGGGGAATAGCTGGGTCAAATGGTGGTTCCAGTCCCAGCTTTCCAAGAAATCTCCATACTGCTTTCCAAATTGTCCGCACCAATTTGCAGTCCCACCAGCAAATGTTTTCTTTGACATAAGGAGAGTAACTAAGAACAGAGCTGGGAGGAAAAGCATGAGAAGAAGATTAACATTAAACAGGGGTGATAGGTGGGAGGGAAAAGGAAAGAGAAGGAAAATTGCATGGAATTAGAAGGAGACCCTCATGGTTCTACAAAATTACATACAAGAGGAAGTGAGGGGAAAGGGAAAAAAAAACAAGGGGGAGAAATGAATTACAGTAGATGGGGTAGAGAGAGAAGATGGGAGGGGAGGGGATGGGGGATAGTAGAGGATAGGAAAGGCAGCAGAATACTACAGATACTAGTATAGCAATATGTAAAACAGTGGATGTGTAACTGATGTGATGCTGCAATCTGTATACGGGGTAAAAATGGGAGTTCATAACCTACTTGAATCAAAGTATGAAATATGATATGTCAAGAACTATGTAATGTTTTGAACAACCAACAATAAAAATTAAAGGAAAAAAAATAAAAAAAAATAAAAATAATTATGTGTTGCATTCTTTATCTACAGAAAATTTATGAAGGTTAAAAACCCGTAAGCATTTTCACAAATTTGACTTTAAGAAACTTTTCATCAAAAAACACACACCAGAAGTAAGAATGTATTCTTTCTCTAATTTATTAGCCTTTCTGACATCCAATATCAGGACATGAATGCTGCTCATGGAGGGATGTTCTTACCATGAAGAACAATCAATACTACTTTCTTCTCCCCCATTAAATTTTACAAAAAGTGCACATTTTACTGTGTTTCATATACAACACTTGGCTTTCCATTTTTTTGTGTTTAGTGCATTTTTACTTTCTTTTTTCATCACTTTGTTTTTCCTGTATTTTCTAATATTCAATTTTTTTGTGGTGAGAAAAATAGATCACTAGTATCTTCTAACTTTTGCAACATTCAACCACTTGACTACTCACTAGCTAATATTTCTATTAAACCATCATTTTAAAGGTAGGACTGAGGTATGCTAACAAAACTATTTTCAAGGTCTACTGCAGAATCAACATAACTTTCTTGAGCTCTGCAGTTAGAGCCACTGTTTCTGTCCACAAACTCTGCTCCTTTTTATAAATTTTTTTTCTTCTATATTGAGTAACTCTCTTTGAAATGAGGCATGGAAAATAGCTTTTTAGATTTTTATTATTTATGAATTTATTTAATTATTTAATTATTTAATTTATTAATTATTTATCATTGATGGACAATCTGCTTCATTTTAGAATACCAGGTTGAATACTATTTTTTTCCTTTAAATCTTGAGGTTATTCTGTATTTATAATCTATAATCTATCATTGAGGATAAATACTTTGGTTTTATTCTTGCTTTCTTGAAGCTGACCATGGTTTTTCATTTTAGTATATTTTCTTTGTTTTAAGCATAGCTACTTGAGAAAATCTGGAGATATATTTAGCACATTTAAATTTTATTTTCTTGATTATAGCATTCAATCAAAATGGAATATTTTCAGACCTAATTTTATTTTCAGTGTATACATGTAGGAAAATGGATAAAGTATGGAAAATAATATATCTGTTTTTCAGACACCAAAAACAGGCATAACAGTTGAGTGAAACCATAAGCAATAAGTGCAGACTGGTTAGGCGAACTATTACTTTATTTTAAAAATTGTTCTTAATAAGTGCAGTTTGATAAAATGCTGTTAAAACTTATGAGAAAAGGGGAAGTAAAAATAATCAAAGTATACCACTGTAAGAAATACTTGAGGTCTGGCACCTGAGAGCACACTGTGGGGGAAACTTCATGTTATGATAGGAAAGAATCCCCCACATTTTCTTCATCCTCTCATCCACTTAAACTCACCAGAAACCCCCAAGATGCCCAGAATAAAGGTTTCAAGTTTAATAGTTACACTCTTTCCAACTACAAAAAGCAGTTACAATTCAACTGAACAAAGAAGCTAATGTGCAAAGTTAAGGGGATCTGAGACATCATATAAAAAAGTTAGGTTAAGGATAATTCTGTTTATTTATTTTATTTTATTTTATTGTGTGTGTTTTGTTTTGTTTCAGGGTGTGGCTATTCCTTTGTCACCTGAACTCAGCAAAGAAACTGTTATTTTGATGAAGTGTTAGTGAGTGACCCACATTAAAAACATACAGATGTTAAACAAATTTACAAAAGCCTAATTACCCCCCCAAAAATGTTGCTACTTTCTCCCTCTACATTTTTTTAAGAGAGGGAGAGAGAGAGAGAGAGAGAGAGAGAGAGAGAGAGAGAGAGAATTTTTTTAATATTCATTTTTTAGTTTTTGGCAGACACAACATCTTTGTTTGTATGTGGTGCTGAGGATCGAAATGGTGCTGCATGCATGCCAGGCGAGCGCTCTACCGCTTGAGCCACATCCCCAGCCCTACATTTTGCTTTTTAAAGTTTCTTTTAAAAATATTCATTTTTAGTTTTAGGTAAACACAATATCTCTATTTTTTTAATTTTTACATGGTGGTGAGAATTTAACCCAGTGCTTCACACATGCTAGGCAAGCATGCTACTACTTGAGCTGTATCCCCAGCCCTAAAGTACCTTTTTTTAAGTTTTGATTTTTATTTTTAGTCCTGAAAAGTAGACAGTAAAACAGCTTCTGGAAGAATTTACAACCAACTACATGAGGGTCTGGGAAGCTGAGAGGCTGAAGCAGGGCTGGGAGGAGCAGACCGGAAGTCTGACTAAGGAACAGACTTCTCTTAGTCACTGGAGGCCAATTATAACTAAAAAGAGACAAAAATCAATAAGTGTTTGTAAACCAGGAAATGACACAGATTATCAAGTTAGTATCAGTTATAAAAAATTCATATAATCAAGAAAATGGAGAAATCATGAACAGGATTAGAAAAATAATAGTTGTAAATTTTATTTTAGAAGCTTATTGGTGATACATAAAAAATAAAGATGAATTTTATATTTTAATTTAAATGGAAGGCAGAGAGATATGCAAGTCATATAGTACTTCACAAACCTTACTTCAGTTACAAAAGTATAAACAATTGATAACTTCTACTTATTTTACTCTCTATCTTCATTGGCATTTCACCTGAGGTCACACTTGTAGAGTGTGACCAATAACTAAGAAAATAACTAACCAAGAAGATAGTCAGTGAAGTTACACTCTTTCTCAGAAAACCCCAATCAATTTCAGAGCAAAGGTGTGATACAACACCTATTCATTTCCTTCTTTGGGAAAAGTTCCCTTTTGCAAATCAGATAGAAGAGGAAATTGGCCAACCTTTATCAAAATATTACTAGGAATAAATATGAGTTATCTTCGTTGAGAAGTAAAATGGAATAAAATAACACCATTGTACAGTATATTTCAGGATTACCCTTGAAAAATAAAAAATGAAAAAACTCTTTCTAAAGAGCAGAATTCTTGGCAGCACACTTCATCCTTAATTTCACGTGGAAAAAGAAGTTACCTCAGGTAAGAAGGTACATGAGACGGTACATAAAATAATAGGAAGAAATCAAGACTTGGTCAAGGGTTTAGAAGGAACTTTTGAAGACTATGAAATTTGGGGGGTACAATAATAAGGATGGATCTCTGAGAGAGACAATGCAGTGTGAATATCATGGGATTTCATGCTATCACATACCAAAGCACATACATCATGGACATTTCACAAGACAACTGAGTTGACAACTGGACTTGGCTAGTTGTTTTTATCCAGCCTCTGATGCTGCACAGGATGAATGAGGACTGAGTACCATAGTGGTTTCCAGTCACTGTATTTTATCTATCAAATGCTTCTTCCAAATATCTAGCCAGCTAAGTGGAGAGGTCTATCTCTAGGTTCTTGTTACAGGATCATTCTTTACATCATTTTCTCATAATAAATTAACAAGTGGACGTCTTTTAACACAGAAATAATTTTAACCAGAAAAACCCAAACACTTTTTTTTTTAAATTTTGCTTTTACAGACAATAAATGCTAAGCAAGTACCACTAATAAAGTGTCAATACATCATGCCTAAAATTGAATCAGACCACACTTAACAAAAATAAAGATATTACTATTGGTCTATGACCATGGTGTCCACTGTATTATCATCTAAAAAAGAAAAAAAAAGCTGCTGGCCTGGTAGAATTCTGGAAGAGGTGATGGTGTTGCTAACACTTCTTAAATTTCACATCATTATATCAGGTTGTGCTACCAAGAGACACACCATATAGATCCAGGAACCAGAGTGTCAAAGTTTAAGAGTCTTAACTCACCATCACTCCTATTAATGCACTTGGCAATTATATTTTCTTATGCCATGCCTCTTCATCCTCCACTTTTAGAAATCCTAATTTTTTAAGAGGACTCTTTTCCAACAGGATGTCTAACAAAATTCCAACTAAAATTTAAACAGCACCTGAGGACTCTAAATTCTATGTACTAAGAAAACAGAAAGGAAGAGGAGAAATTACAATCCTAATTAGGTCAATTCACTCTCCTCACCAGAAGGACATTGATTCCATGTTGCAATGCTAAGCAAGTACCACTAATGAAGTGCCAATACATCATGCCTAAAATTGAATCTGATCACACTTAACAAAAATAAAAAAAATATATATTACTCTTGGTCTATGACAATGGTATCCACTGTATCCAAATATAAAAGTCTATTGTATATTTGAAAATAAAAATCAGATGATTCAATTTGAAAACAGATGATCCAATTCTCTACTTTTTAGTATTCACTTTCCATACAGGAATTGTAAAAGGATCAGTGCAGTAGTTGTGTCTTGAGAAAATTATAGTGAGGAGCCTCAAATGATTTGGGGATGAGTATAGAGACCAAAAGAAGTATGTTTAGTGGATCTAAAATGAACAGCAGAAGAGACACAAGATGACTATTAATTTGACATTAGGTCTACACAGCTGTCAAAACTGTAATTAATTGCACTGTTTTCCATTCTTATAAGTTTTCTTCAGGAATAGAGTCTCACCAGTACCATAAACTAAGTACAGAACTTAGACTGAAAAGTGAGTCTTTGTGGTGTCACTATAGGCAACTATGCTTTATGGCACCATTAGGACTGAAGGATTCATTTCCCAGACAATTGCTGAAACTGGTCTTTTCAAAATATTTTCATTAGTAGAAGATCGTTTTCCTGGCTACTACCATTTAAGGCTTCCTAAACTCAAGACTGTTTGAGACTCATATAAATAACACTCCATGTCTCAAGTAGGTAAAATATCAGAGTGCAAGACAGATCCATAATTTCACTTTGAGTAAGCAGAAGCCTCCTTTGAGATTAGACTGCAATCCCAGATTCTGTGTACCCAAATGTGCTTCCTTCCCTTTATTTCCATTGTGCTGATCTGAAGCACACTAACTTATGGACTTCCAAAATGCCTAGTCATGGTCTTAATCCACCTCCTGGGAAGCCCTAATTGGAACTCAAATGCATCCTTCATCTACTTCCAGACTTTCTGTTTTACAGAAATTCTTTGAAGTCTTTTGTCACTGGAGATTACCTCCTCTTTTAATTGTGGATGTTTATCTCATTTTATGCTTCTCTTTTACTGTTACTTTAATTCATTGTTGGTAAAATAGACTTGTATATTTGAAGATCCAGATCTCTAAATAAAATAGTTAGATTAGTTTATGGGGTTAAAATACACAATCAAGAATATTCAATACATTTTAATATGAATTTAGATCCATGATTAAAATTGGAGGAAATAAAATAGGCTTTATTAGGATGTAATTCTGCACTACTAAATTATCATTGTTTTCCCAAAGGATAAGAATTTTGGAAGATAACATGACACCAAGAAAAAGAATCACTATATATATATATATAGTTGTGCTTGAAAGAGAATAATAATGTCACAATAAATTGATGATATAATATAAAACAAAAAGCTTTATAACCAAGTTTTGTTTATTTTTGACAAAACATATTTGAAGCAAAAGTACCAAATCCATGAATCTCCTCAAAATACTATACAGTGAATAGCATTTCTACACAAATCATATAATTTTTATGATATTATATAAATTTTCTTGACATAGATGTAGAAGTTAAATACACTAATATTATTTCTCAAGGCACATTTATTTTGAAGCACAGTTCCATAAATCTGCAAATACAATTAAATTTTACTTATTATACACAGATCAGTACCTCAAAAATGACTAAATGCCTGGATATATATCCTTTGACATATTTCTATTTCCTAGACAATAAGGTCAGCTTTAATATAATATATCTCCTACATTTTCAGTGATACAGAATTTTTTAAATTTTAAGTAAACGTCTCCTATAGGCTCAAAATTCACCATATAACTATGGTACTAATACAATTAGTGATGGATGTTACAAGAAAAATTCTTAGTTCTTTTAAAGTGTTTTTGAATAAAACACTATATCAACACATGATCCTTCAAACAAATTATGATAATGCATGCATAGCAATAAATTTGGAATAAAGAAGGTATATATATTTATTAGCTACAGGACTTTGAAAACACATGCTTAGGACCTAAATGACAGTTATTTTACTTGGTATATAGCTGTGTGAGGAGTTTTAGGTCTATGTTTTTGTTTTGTGATCTCACGTGCTTCATTTATTCAGATGTATTAATGTAATATATGCTTATATGAGTTATATGCCTCTTTCTAATTATAGAATATATTTTTAGAAACTCTTGGTAATCATACAGTTTCTAAATTAGAGAGCAATTACCATGCAAGCTAGAAAATGCACAGTGGCTTAAAGAACTCCTCATCCCAAAGTCTAGCCTTAGAGTTTTCACATAGTTGATGATCAATAAATTTATATGGTTCATAAAGTTAAGATCTGTTTAATCTTAAAGTAAAGAAATAGGAAGCCAGAGAGGTGCTTCTTCACAGATGTCAAGCTGTCATTACTGGGAAACCCAAGGATTCCTAGAGGGCAGTCTGTCCCTCTGATTGATGTAGTTATGTAAAATTCAAGTCCTGCTTTTCTTCCCCACAACTTTGGCTTTCCTGTGTCACCTTGTTCTTTATGTTTCAGTGACCAGAGAATGAGATAAGTTCACAATTATTTATTTGTTCATGCTAAAGACAAAAAACAAACAAACAAGCAAAAAAAAGAAGTAAAATACAACCTAGTTTGTGAAAAAATCAGAGATTTAAGTACAGTGATCAGGGTAGGATGAGATTCCACTGACCTAAATGTTCCTTTAAGAAAAATTAGATTCAGACATTTACATTGTGACAGAAATGGGAAAGGGCATATATGTATGTATATCATTATATATATATATATATATATATATACACACACACACACATGAAACTAATACATAAAGAATGAATGAACACAAATATTCCTCCTCTAAACTTGGAAATTATATTCCTGTGTATTTTTAATCCAGGAATGGGAAATTGCTAGTACGTTCATTTGATTTTCAAAAATATTCAGTGTGCTTCCAAACCCTTTTATCATGATCTTCTCATTTGTCATGTCCTAACTAAAAGAATACAGGATCAGGAAATTTTTAATGTTTTGAGTTAAATTGGATCCAAAGACTTTATGAGAAATATAAGTAGTTTATGGCATTGTGATATTGCCCTCTATGAAATGAAGTTGTCAACATAAAATATCATTTCATTCTAAAAATTTAAAAACTTATAATTACTCAAATTGTAGAATTCACATCAATAGTAGTTCTATTTTATTTTTAATATTACAGAAGCAAGTTTATAAATATAAAGTGCTAAATTAGAGATGGAGATATGGCTCAGTGGTGGAGCGCTTGCCTAGCATGTGGGAGGTCCTGGGTTTTATCATCAGCACCACATAAAAATAAAATAAAATGAAAGTTTATAAAATATCAAGTTAAAAACTCATGTCTTCTTTTATAATATGTATACAAATAAGTAATTTTTAAAATCTCTAGATGACATTCCATATGTAAGTTGTATCATTAGAACTCATTAAACTTAGAACAAATGGAAAACTAAAATTAATCATGATTATCTATTAAAAAAGGACTCATTTTAGGAGGATATAAATTAAGAAAGCAAACATTGTTAGAAGAAAATATCCTCAATGTACCATATAGAACACAGTTCTCTGGATTGAGTAAAACTGTTGGAGCTGAAGTCTCTCTTCTGCATCTACAAGAAATCTCACTAGTATCCTAAAATTTCCTCCTTCCACAGCCTTTCCATGACCCAACTGCACACTACTTCTGAATCTAAGAATGCAGAGGCACTTATCCAGATGGATGAGGCAAAGGATGATGTGGTGCAGGTAACAGCCTAAAGCGTTGCACGTTTTAAGGAAAGACATCTTTAAGTTCTGTCTCTGCAGGCCTATAATATTATTGTCTAGAGAAATATGACAAAAATCTCCCTGGAAAACACAGAACTGTGGCTTTTCCAGTGTAACACATAAGCTGTCTCTTAATTTTACTTTTTCTTTGGTGGTTAACAGGAATCCTGGGAGAACTGGACTCCAAAATTTTTTCTGGACATATTTGGAAAGGCATCTCAATTGGAATCATGTCCAAACAAAATTGCTATTACTCTGATCATAAGATCAAATTAGTCCAGTCTGATTAAACAATTTACAATGCCTCAGCTTTGGGGAGAGGGATTTCTGGAACCTCCCATGGTTACACCATGGCTCTGAGGGTCCTCTATTTATCATTTGTAATAGGCTACTCTTCCCTAGCTTTTTCTCACATGAAGCACCTGGTTTCTGGGTAGTGTTGTTTCTGCATGCCACCATTTCTAAACTGGAATTTTTGTGATTCAGGCTCTATTTAAAATATTAGAATTAATCTGAAATTTCAAAAGAAGAAGAAGAAGAAGAAGAAGAAGAAGAAGAAGAAGAAGAAGAAGAAGAAGAAGAAGAAGAAGAAGAAGAAGAAGAAGAAGTACTACTGAAGGACAAAGGCTGAGGAGATCACAGGAAGATTGAACATGTAGCTGAGTCAGAGCCCATGCTGAAAGGCAACCCTAAGGAACCTGTGATGAGCCCTCATATTCACTAATGGAGGTAGAGGGGAGGCCTGCCCTTTCTCTGAGACAAGCCATGTAATATTATCTTAGTCTTGTCTGTACTATATATAAAGTTATATAAAGCATAAAAAATAAAATGGAAACATGTGATGTATAATCAAAAGAAAGTACAGTCATTTCAAGCAGGTCACTGAAATTCTAGTTTTGGAGTCAGAAGATACTGCTTTATCACAACCATTGTCAATATGTGAAGAGTTAATAAAAGTATCAAAAAAATGAAAAAAAAGGTATTTTGAGAGAGATTTGGAAACTTGAATTAAATGGTAATAAAATAAAATAAAAACTGTAACATCTACAGGTAATTTTCCACATGGTTCAATTTGGAGTAGTTTGAAAGCTGCGGGAAAAAAATTATAAGAAATGCCAAAGCATGAGACCTCAAAACCCACGTGCAAGGGAAATATAAAATAGGAGAAGGGCATAAATAGTTGAACAATCATATGTGTGATAAGGCAAGGCTCATTTGGGGAGAAGGAAGCCCTGGGCTTCATGTGCCATGGAAAAGTTTATCCTCTAGGCCACCCCCATCCTGGCCCAGCCACTCCTCTGCCTTTGCTGAAGTGGGTTGTGCCCTATTTCCTTGCATGGCATTGTCTATTGATCACCAAGGTACCACCTGGAATTTTCTCCTCTTATTTCTCCTCTTACACTTATTCCCTGGGAGTATTGTGGGGTGAGTTGTGGCAGAGGGGTTGGCTTTTGTCCTCCCCAGCTTCATGGAGTCTTCTTTTGTTTGGAGCCACAGAGAGCTATTTGAAGAGCTACAGAAGTACAGACACACACCTGGTTTTCCTGTGGATTTGACGCACAACATTGAGCAGGTGAATCCAATCACTTTGTCTAAGTTTCCATGATTTTTAATAGAAAAGTGATTGCATCCCTAATTGTGAGCATTAGAGTCAATTACCCTGATACCTGAACTTTAGCTCCAGTCAGTGAAACAGAAATCTCTGGGGAGTACTTTCAAGCATTAGATTTATGAAGCTTGCAGGGAGGTTCCTAGATGTTATGAATAGTATAAAATAAATGTTAATGGACCAAGGTCTTGAGTACATATCATACATTTGTATTCTGGCTTTTATATATTTATAGAGGCTTGAATAATTTATTTTTTCTTTGATACTTGGGATTGAACTCAGGTCACATAACCACTGAGTCATATCCCCAGTCCTATTTTGTATTTTTATTTATAGACAGTGTCTCACTGAGTTGCATAGCACCTCAATTTTGCTGAGGTTGTCTTTGAACTCACAATCCTTCTTCCTTAGGCTCCCAATCTGCTGGGATGGCAGACATGTACCACCTTACTCAGCTTGAATAGATCTTTAATTTCTCTTCTATTTATTTATCTTTAAGATGGGGCTAATGCCACTTGCTTCCCAAGACTATGGCTAGAATTAAATGAAGTCATAGATAGTTAGCACTTAGTGCCTAGTGAGTGCTCCATAAGCTAGGGGGATGACAGGTCTTTGTATTTTTGCTTTGTGGGCACCCAGCTTTAGATCTTTTGGCAAAACCTTGAACAACTTAGCAAAACCCTGTTTCAAAAAAAAAAAAATACAAAAATAGGACTGGTGATGGGGATGTTGCTCAATGGTCAAGCATACTGAATTTCAGTCACTGGTACCAAAACTGTCATTTAATTTAGGACATTGTAATTATTTTATTTGTATGTTCTTTTGTGACCTATACATATGTGGGCATAACATCATTGATCAGTCTCATTTCTCAGTGCCTGAATCATCTCTCTTATCCTCTCTTCCATCAGTCTAAACTCAACTATTCTTTCTCCAATTTTTTTTGAGATCCACTTCTTTTTCAACTCCAATTTTCTTTTACCTTTCACATATGAGAGAAAAGACTTGACAATTGATTTTTGGCATCTGCTTTATTTCATTTAATTTTATGTTCTCCAGATTCATTCATTTCCCACAAATGATATAATTCCATTCTTGTTTATGGCTGAGTAGAATGAGTAAACTTGTGAAAATATGTGTAGATGCTATTTTCTGGGGATGTCACCTACCAGCACACAGGACCTTCAGTATCCAAGCTCAGCCTGCCATTGTGTGAACCAGGAAATGAAGATGCAGGAAGCAAAAGGTCTCATGTGAACCATTTTAGGTCTTCCAATCTGTGGCTCTGACTATTTGTACATGCACCAACCAGCCTGGTAACTTACAGAGTGGCCTTTATTGTCTGCATTGATTACACTGGTCTGCTTTCAGTACAGTTTTGTTCCCAAGAGAAGAAAGTAAATGTGAAGGTAAAATCTCCTGATTCTCCAAGTGTTAGATGTAGAATTTGGCCCCTTCCCTCAATTCTTTCCCTTTTGTCCATTCATGAAAATGCCTTTATCCGATTTACATTAGTCCTCTCCTCATGTGGCACCTTCGTATTCATTCTGCCCTGAGCTCTGGTTGGGGGTAGGGAATCCAGAGACACTGCAGACCTGGGCACACTGGCCACATGAACTTAATTATTTTATTTATTTTATATTTACTTTTCAAGGATTCATATTTCTCATGTTGTGAAGTGGGATTGACAACTAGTAATGGTGACACTTAATGACATCAGGAGCAATTGATGACCATGTACTGGACTATTGTTTTTGAGAATTTTATCCCTGACATCTTCACTGGCAATAATAACTCCATGAGTTGAAGCCATGTTTACACCCATGTTGCAGGACATGAATGCTCAGCTGTGTCGAGGTAACTTGCTTAAGGTCACACAGCTAGCAAATGGCAGCTTCATTGTTGCTGTGGGAACGGAGGAAAAAATGCACAGATGAGCATGGTAAAGTGTTGCCCTGTAGTTACCAGGTCTTAGAGCAGGAAAATGATGTACAGGTGCAATGGAAGGCCTGGCTGTAACCAGGCAGGGTCCCTGAGGAGGTGAGAGCAGAGTCCAGAGTGCAGGGTAGAAGGAGGCTTTACTCCTATCCTAAAGAGGTAGCTCAGAGAGTAACACCACAGGAGGCCTGTGCCTGCCTTGCAGGGATGGGGCCAAGTGGGTGGTTCCCAAATTTGACATGTAGAAATGCAGAATATGAGGATTGGGATTGGTGGAAAGCCCCAAGCTCCTTGCTGTTGTATGTGCATGTACATAGGCACATAAATGGAGGGATGCCCAGAGAGTTGATAACCTGTGTAAAATTCAGGGAAGTGTTCATATTGAATAGTTCAATTGAAAAGACAGAATTATCACTTTAAATATATTTTAGTCTGTTTGGACTGTTCTAAGGGAGTACTAGAAACATATACCATACAAGCAAAAAACATTCATTTGTGGACTTCTGAAAGCTCAGATGTCCAAGATCAAGTTTCCAAAAATTTTATTGACTATTGAGAACCTGCTTTTTCATAGACAGCTCTAATTTGAAGGTTTGTGTTTCCTTGGGTACCATGGTTGAACTCCTCTCCATTAAGGTGATGGTATTAGAAGGTGAGTCTTTGGGGATGTGTTGAGGTCCTGAGGCTGAAGACTTCATCAGTGGAATTAATGCTCTAATGAACAAGTGCTACAGGCTAGCTGGCTTCTTCCACCACATGATTACACAGCCAGAAGCTTCTACCCATTAGAAATGTCCTTTCCAAACATTGAATTGCCTTGTGCCTTGATCTTACACACTGTGAAAAATGAGTGTCTGTGGCTTATAAACCACCCAGAATACCATAGATTATTATAGCAGATTGATGAGAGTAAGGAAGTACACCATCTCTGTCCTCACAGGATAAATCGAGAAGTTTCTTTGCAGCTTTCTTTTAATAAATGACAATAATCCTATTCCATGACTTAATAACCTGCAGGACCCCACATTTGTCTGCCTAGGCTCATGATAAACTACCACAACATTAAAATACATACTCACACAGGGTCTAGGACTGGTCATTTTTCCCCAAGTGTTTATAGCCAAGCTTCTGAAACCTGGACCTGAAAGTAACTGTCAAGTCTTCTCTGTGTTCTTGGCATTAAACTTTCAAAGAATTCTTCAATAGTCTTATCTATGTATTCACCAGGCTGCTCACACTAGACAAGAAGTGGCCGCTGCTCTTGTAAACTCCAGTCTAATGGAGAAAGCATAAAACCCATCTTGTCCCTTGCTGGGCTGATACTAAACATTGCATATGAATCCTGTGATCCTTTATTGTCAATTACTGATCAGTAAATGTTACATCACAGCAAGCATTGCTACTTTAGGTAAACATTTTGTTCACATTGGAGAAAAGATCCTGGGAATCATGCAAGCTTAAGAAATTAATTAGTCACAGAATAGTATGGTTCATGTTTGTGTTGTCAGACTCTTACCTGTCTGTTGGGCTTGATTTTTGTCCTTTGGTTTAATTCTATGTTTTGAACATGGTATTTGTTTATGTGGCTCAAATATAAACCCATGTTATAATACACTGAAGACTCACCTATATCCATCCCCACTAATCTTTAACCATTGCCCTTCATGAACAACTGATTAATTGTTTCTAGTATATATTCTTACTGTTTCTTTTTTTGATAGGAGGCAATAACAATAATATGTTATTATGTAAATTTCTTTCTTACCCAAAAGGGAGTGCTCCTGTATATACTTTCTGCCCCTTATTTTTCACTCAATGAAACAACCTGGAAAACACCCCACATATGCAAAAATATTAACTTTCCATGATACAGATAGACGAAAGTTGGAACTAAACAAATGATGGACATTCGGGCTATTTCTGAATTTCCTTTCTAAGCAATATTTCTGTATTGAATAGCAATCTATTTTATATTCTTGAAAATGTACATTCAATGTTCAGTCCTGCAAGAAATATTGCTTTATCAATGGCTATTTTTTTATACTTTCAAACAATAAAGCCCAATTCACTGGAGGGTTGCAACATTTTTCTTTCTCCCAGCACATATACAAGTTCATGCTTTCTGTAGATGCCCCGTATACAGAGGCCACATTATGGATATTCTGTGCATTATCACAATGTGATTGTAATTTCTTTTTTTTTTTCTGAAAGAACCATTTCCTATTTCTGTTATTTTTTTTTCTTTTTACATATGATTGATACCATGTCATGGTTACAGAAGAAAACAGCACTGTCCTACCTTAATAAACACATGGCTTGGTGAGAGTTCAATGCTGAAAACAATAATTTCTTCCCAGTACAAGATCACGAAGGATACAATGCATTTTGGTATTTTGTGTCTTCCACCAAATTGATCTATGTAATCTAAGTCCTTATACCTATGGGCTGAGAGTTTTAAATATTGTTTATTTATTTTAATGTTCATGTATTAATAGTGATAACATCATTTATTTTTTAGCTGGAGTTTTATCTATTTATTGACTTTTAGAAAGACCTGAGGATATGAACCTTAGAAAAAAGACTTCCTAGAACACCCCCAATATTGAAAATAAATGCCTTAGAAAGTATTACATTGGTACAATTGTTCAGCATACAGTAATAAATACAAGATCATGTTAGGTCACATTGATGATGACAGTAGAAGAGAATGAGAATCAAGCATTCAAGAACATGTAGAATACCCACAAGGAACAAGGAATCACAGGCTCTGATGTGAGAATTGATGGTTGAACTTTGCCAAGCAGGAGCTTCTGGGGCTGAAGGTAATGTCATAGAGAACACTCAGTGGGCAGGTAGTACAAATGGAAAATCACCCCCCAAAAAACATGTGAAAGTAGATTATTAAGTTTTGTTTGATGTCATCTCCAAATTATGAGACAAAAACATCTGTAACTATGAACCCCATAAGTATTAGCATCCCTAGATGTATTAGGGCCAAAATACCAATGGTAAAGTTCTTGGGCTAGATCTTGTGCTAGAAAAGGAATGTGAAGTTTCAGAAGAAAATTATGGTGTTAGCTGAAATCTCAAAACAAACTTCAGAGGAAAATGTTTCTTTTACTAATAAAATAATATAGTTTGTTGATCTTTTTCATCTTTTTTTTCATATTCCATATTAACAGTATATATCTTAGGAGAAAATAAAGCAGAAGCCTTGTTTCAAATAGTGTCATCTTCATCAATCTCAGCCTATCCGTTTACCAGGGATATATGTGGATTCACCCAAAACACATTTTTTCTCACTTCAGTTATCAAGTCCCTCTAATATCCTCCAGGTACCATTCCAATATTATTACCAAATTATGTCTGGATTATGTAATGGTAGTTGTGCTCCCACTGTACATAGGCTTTCTTATAGATTCAGAATTACCATATATTATCAAAATAGTTCTTGATATAATCTCATCTTGAGGTTTTCTGGGGTAGTGTGTTAATTTGATTTCATCTTTCTCGATTAAGCAGTAGGAACACACTGAAAACTCTACAATTTTCAGTGAATTGAAACGGAAGGATTGCACAAAAGTAAAGAATTGCAACCTTTTCAAAAATACATCTTAATGTAGTAGATGTGCACATAGATGTATTTTTTAGTGCTGTCTTTTGACATTTATTACCAGAAATAATGCCTTTAATATATTATCTAATATGACACTGAAAATCATGC
Organism: Marmota flaviventris; assembly: GCF_047511675.1. Classification (NCBI taxonomy): domain Eukaryota; kingdom Metazoa; phylum Chordata; class Mammalia; order Rodentia; family Sciuridae; genus Marmota; species Marmota flaviventris. The sequence continues at coordinate 117,622,440 of NC_092508.1, forward strand.
CCTCTAATGATTTTTTTTAAAATTTGTATTTATAATCTTTTAATGAGTTAAAGTGTTACCTTGATGCTAAATCTGATCATCTTGTATGACATATAAGGAGTCACATTACATATATTCTAGAGCTATTGTGTATGAAAGAAGAACAAGTATAAAATATGGATGGGTTTCTGAAATAAAAAGTCCTCAGTAGAAATGCTTGCCATTATGTTTTAATTATGCAGTTCCTCATATATGTGATTTAATAGATTTAAATCTTTTCTTTTAATAATGGCTACATATGTTTTTGCTTCAAATTGTTTTCATAATGTTAAAATATTCTAGCAATATGTGTGGAAAGCTCTTTGCCAGTATTTTATTTTATTTTATTTTTATTGTTGGTTGTTCAAAACATTACATAGTTCTTGATATATCATATTTCACACTTTGATTCAAGTGGGTTATGAACTCCCATTTTTACCCCATATACAGATTGCAGAATCACATTGGTTACACATCCATTGATTTACCTATTGCCATACTAGTGTCTGTTGTATTCTGCTGCCTTTCCTATCCTCTACTATCCCCCCTACCCTCCCCTCCCCACCCCTCTTCTCTCTCTACCCAAACTACTGTAATTCATTTCTCCCCCCTTTTTTCCCCTTTCCCCTCACTTCCTCTTGTATGTAATTTTGTAGAACCATGAGGGTCTCCTTCCATTTCTATGCAATTTCCCTTCTCTCTCCCTTTCCCTCCCACCTCTCATCCATGTTTAATGTTAATCTTCTTCTCATGCTCTTCGTCCCTACTCTGTTCTTAGTTACTCTCCTTATATCAAAAAAGACATTTGGCATTTGTTTTTTAGGGATTGGCTAGATTCACTTAGCATAATCTGTTCTAATGCCATCCATTTCCCTGCAAATTCTATGATTTTGTCATTTTTTTAATGCAGAGTAATACTCTATTGTGTATAAATGCCACATTTTTTTTTTATCCATTCATCTATTGAAGGGCATCTAGGTTGGTTCCACAGTCTAGCTATTGTGAATTGTGCTGCTATGAACATTGATGTAGCAGTGTCCCTGTAGCATGCTCTTTTTAGGTCTTTAGGGAATAGACAGAGAAGGGGAATAGCTGGGTCAAATGGTGGCTCCATTCCCAGCTTTCCAAGAAATCTCCATACTGATTTCCAAATTGGCCGCAACAATTTGCAGTCCCACCAGCAATATACAAGTGTACCCTTTTCCCCACATCCTCGCCAGCACTTGTTGTTGTTTGACTTCATAATGGCTGCCAATCTTACTGGAGTGAGATGGTATCTTAGGGTGGTTTTGATTTGCATTTCTCTGACTGCTAGAGATGGTGAGCATTTTTTCATGTACTTGTTGATTGATTGTATGTCCTCCTCTGAGAAGTGTCTGTTCAGGTCCTTGGCCCATTTGTTGATTGGGTTATTTGTTTTCTTATTGTTTAATTTTTTGAGTTCTTTGTATACTCTGGATATTAGGGCTCTATCTGAAGTGTTAGGAGTAAAGATTTGTTCCCAGGATGTAGGCTCCCTATTTACCTCTCTTATTGTTTCTTTTGCTGAGAAAAAACTTTTTAGTTTGAGTAAGTCCCATTTGTTGATTCTAGTTATTAACTCTTGTGCTATGGGTGTCCTATTGAGGAATTTGGAGCCTGACCCCACAGTATGTAGATCATAGCCAACTTTTTCTTGTATCAGATGCCGTGTCTCTGATTTGATATCAAACTCCTTGATCCATTTTGAGTTAACTTTTGTGCATGGCGAGAGAAAGGGATTCAGTTTCATTTTGTTGCATATGGATTTCCAGTTTTCCCAGCACCATTTGTTGAAGATGCTATCCTTCCTCCATTGCATGCTTTTAGCCCCTTTATCAAATATAAGATAGTTGTAAAATTGTGGATTGGTTTCTGAGTCCTCTATTCTGTACCATTGGTCCACCCATCTGTTTTGGTACCATACCATGCTGTTTTTGTTACTATTGCTCTGTAGTATAGTTTGAAGTCTGGTATCGCTAAACTGCCTGATTCACACTTCCTGCTTAGAGTTGTTTTTGCTATACTGGGTCTTTTATTTTTCCATATGAATTTCATAATTGCTTAATCTATTTCTAAAAGAAATGCCGTTGGTGAGAGAGGTGTGTTGAAGTCTCCCATGATTATTGTATGGTGGTCTATTAGACTCTTGAACTTGAGAAGAGTTTGTTTGATGAACATAGCTGCACCATTGTTTGGGGCATACATATTTATGATTGTTATGTCTTGTTGGTGTATGGTTCCCTCGAGCAGTGTGTAGTGTCCCACTTTATCCCTTTTGATTAACTTTGGCTTGAAATCTATTTTATTTGATATGAGTATGGACACTCTTGCTTGTTTCCGAAGTCCATATGAGTGATTTGATTTTTCCCAACCTTTCACCTTCAGTCTATGTATGTCTTTTCCTATCAAATGTGTCTCCTGTAGGCATCATATTGTTGGATCTTTTTTTTTTTTTGATCCATTCTACTAGCCTGTGTCTCTTAATTGGTGAAATATGTTGTTTGAAATGTGTTGAAATATGTTGTTCCAGGATCTTCTAGCTTTCAGAGTCTGTGTTGAAAGATCAGCTGTTATCCTGATTGGTTTACCCCTAAATGTAATCTGCTTCCTTTCACTTGAAACTTTTAAAATTCTCTCCTTATTCTGTATGTTGGACATCTTCATTATAATGTGTCTAGGTGTGTGTCTCTTATGATTTTGCACATTCAGCGTCCTGTAGGCTTCTAGGATTTGGGATTCTGTCTCATTCTTCAAGTCTGGGAAGTTTTCTCATATTATTTCGTTGAACAGATTGCTCATTCCTTTGTTTAGGACCTCTATACCTTCCTGTATCCCAATGACTCTTAAGTTTGGTCTCTTTATGTTTTCCCATATTTCTTGGATGTTCTGCTCATGGTTTCTTAGAGTCTCGTTGAGTTGTCTATGTTCTTTTCAAGTTGAAATACTTTGTCTTCATTGTCTGATGTTCTATCTTCTCAGTGTTCTACTCTGCTGGTTGCATTCTCATTTGAGTTTTTAAGTTGGTTTATTGCTTCCTGCATTTCTAGGATTTCTGTTTGTTTGTTTTTTATAACCTCTATCTCCCTGTTTAGTTGATCTTTTGCTTCTTGGATTTGTTTATGTAATTCATTGTTGAAGTGATCTTTCATTGTCTGATTTTGCTGTCTAATGTCTTCCTTGAGACTCCAGATGATCTGAAGTATGTAAATCCTGAATTCTTTACCTGACATTCCATCTGCTGCAGCTATTACCTCTTCTAAAGTTGAGTTGACCTGCATTGCTTGTGGTCCTTTCTTTCCTTGTCTTTTCATATTGCTCGCGTTTCTTTCTGTTTGGTGAAATTGTTGTGTTATTGAATTTTCCCCCTATATATTTATATTGCTCTTGTATAGTTGCAAAGTCTCCCTTGCAGGGGTGGGTGGCGGCTGTGCTCCTCCTCCAATTGGGGTGATCTGTCTATCACGCCGGCGGGCCGCTGGGCCCCTTCTCCAGGTCGCGTGGTCTGCCTACCTTGCGTGCAATGGCTGGGCCCCTCTTCCAATAGGGGTGATCTGTCTACCACACTGGCGGGCCGCTGGGCCTGTTCTTTGCCAGTATTTTAGGCCTGTCTTTGAATCTCCAATGTAGCTATCCACCTTGTATATACGTTATTATTATGACCAGAAAAAATATCTTAAGTGACAAAATTCCAGCTATTTAATATCAGTAGAAATATATTATTATTGTCTTCTTCTCAGTCATCTGGAATAAAGGTGGTAATTAAACTCACAGTCCAGATACACTCAAAGTCATTTCATTGTAATGTTATTAATTAAAAACAAGAATTTGTCCCAAGCCTAAAAGATGAACTTCCATAAAATCCCAATATTCATCTGCTCAAAAGAAGCAATGTATTTCTTCAGTAAAGAAACCACATATAAAATTGATACAGAAAATTTGATGTTAATCTGATGGAATATTTTATATTCAAGGCATGTTGTGTTTTAAGTCAAGTGTCTGAAAAAGTAGGTATGTATTTTAAATTGTTTCAAGCCACATATTAAAAAATACCAGGCATCAGGGCTAAGATTGTGGATCAGTGGTAGAGTGTTTGTCTAGCACATGTGAGAAACTGTGTTCAATCCTCAACACCACATAAAAAAATAAAATAATAAAATAAAGTGTAAACAAGTTTAAAAAAATAGCAGTCATCAGAAAACCATGTGGATGAGGCTAAATCATTCCATGACTCTTGAGACCTTTTAGATATAAAAGACAGGTTAGTAAGAAAAACCAAAATTGTTAAACATTTATGAACATAGGATACCATTTTAAAATCTGAGGTGATGTAGATATTTGGTTAAAACATCAAAGAGTTGATTTCTGTTTATTTTAATTTTTAATTGGAATCTACTATTTGTACATGGATATGAGACCCATTATTGTAACTCAACATGTGCATATAGTGTGTGATTATCAGATCAGGGTAATTTTCATCTCATTAAAATTATTATTCTTTTTTTGAAACCTGCAAATTTCTGGCTATTTTGATTTGTTTAAGAAGTTATTATAGAACGTAATCACCTTATTGTGCTCTAAAACCTAAGAGGTACTTTCTGGTCTTAACTGTTTTGGGCACTCCTTACACACAATCAATCTCTTTCTCATTTGTATCATAAATCTGGGAAGCATTTCTGTTTCATTTCTGTGTAATCAACTTTTTAGCTTCAACACACAAATGCCACATGCAGTATTTGTGGGAAAATAAATGTCATTACTAGGAAAAATAAAATATTATTTTCAATTAATAATTTGGGAAATTGGCATAATTCTTTGCATTCACTCATTCAGTGTTTTGAACTTGTCTATAATAATAAATCTGGAAAAAGAATAAAATATATAAATCAAATATCCATGTTTTCAAGATTTTATGGGTCACATTTGGTCAATGGGAGTAATTTTTGTGACATTTATTTTTATAAAAATGGCATATGCTAATTCTTATGAATTTATTTAAAATAAGTGAATATATATATATATTGGATTGTAAGTTTAAATAGATCCATGTTACCATGGAATAAATAACTTTAAAAATTGTATTAGAGTTGGCTCAGTGGCACAGGCCTGTCATTCCAGTGGATGTGGAGGCTGAAGCAGAAGTATTGAGAGTTCAAAGCCAGCCTCATTAAATTAGTGAGGTCCTGAGAAACAATTTAACCCTTTATCAAAATAATAAAAAAAGAAAGAAAAGGGGACCCAGACATAGTGGCACACACCTGTAATCCCAGTGGCTCAAGAGGCTGAGGCAGAAGGATCAAGAGTTCATAGTCAGTCTCAACAATGGGGATGAACTAAGAAAATTAGTGAGACTCTAAATGAAATACAAAATGAGGCTGGTCATGTTGCTCAGTGGTGGAGTATCCAAGAGTTCAATCCCAGAAGGGCCAAATCAAATAAATAAATAAAAGGTGTTGGGGATGATCTGGGCCTGTGGTTCAGTGGTAGTACAATTGAATTGCATGGCATGTGTGAGGCACTGGGTTTGATTATCAGAACCACATATAAATAAACAAAACAAAGATCTATCAACAAAGAAAAACTATTTAAAAAACTGGTGATGTATCTCAGTGGGTAACCACCCAAATGCAGTCACCCTGTACCCCTTTTCTATCTGGGATTACCACCCTAACACATATGAAAGAACAATATCTCCAGCCTGGCCACCTATCCAGCATTTCTCTATTAACAGCCCATGAGGACCCATTCCTCACTTGATGCCTATTCTTTCATGCTACTGTGTGACTATGCACTGGGCCTGCACTAAGCCACCTGAGCACAACTGGTTATTAAGGTCCAGGTACTGGTATCACTAATTCATTCCACTGGGACATTATATTTTATAAAATGGGCTTCTAATAATTCAAAATTACAGGTTTATGGCTGAAAGTACAGTTCAGTAGTAAAACGAGTGTTTCCAATGTGACTGGCTCTGGGTTCCTCTGCCACGTGACCAGCATGAGCTTCATGAAAGAAGATTCGGTGCATAAGAAATTGCTAGTGAGTTTTAAATTAAATAGACTCTCATTACCTTTAGCACAACTCCAAGATGGCTTCTCCTAGTTCCCACCTCCAGCCACCTAATGTGGTGGTGAGGTTTACAGAAGAGACTAACGAGAGAGGGAGAGCATGCCAGGGAGTGAGCTTTTATTGGGGAACAAAAAATTCAAGGGAAAATCCCATCCAATGAAGGATAAGGGGGGCAGCATCTCAAGTTCAGGGCTGGCATTTGGGTCTTCAGGTCAGTGGCCAGGCACAGCTCAGCACGGACAAGCCCTGGGACCTGGGAAAGGGTGGGGAAGGCTTTTTAACACAGGCTCTGTTTAAGCACCTCTCACCCAGGTAGGGAGGTAACTCAAATCATGTGTAAGGATGGCCTCCCAGGATCCAAATCCAGCAAGTAAAAAAAAAAAAAAAAATCCAGGCAGGCCTGGTGGCACATGCTTATAATCCCAGTGACTATGGAGGGTGAGGCAGGAGGCTTACAAGTCTAAGGACAGCTTCAGCAATGTAGTGAGGCCCTAAAAATCTTAGAGAGACACTGTCTCTAAACTATAAAAAGGGTTGAGGATGGTTGTTCAGTGTTTAAGCAATCCTAGATTTAGTCCCCACGACCAAAAACAGAACCAAACCTAAACTAAAAGTGAAAAACAAACTGTATTCCCAAATATTCTTTGCAGGTAGGGGTCTCTATGATTCTGTGCTGGCCAATGAGTTATCAGTGGAAGCAACTGGGCCTCTAGATATTTGGGTTTTTTTTTTTCCTTTTTCCCTTTCCCCTGATTGCTGTATTGAATAGAGTGCAGAATGAAAAACAGAAAGGGTTCTGGGGCATGATGGCATAGCTGGATAGCCATAGCAGCCCAGAATACCAACCACTGGGCTTTTTTGATTTTCAAATATAAGGAAATCTTTTTCAGTATTTTATGGGTATATTTTTCTAGTAGTGGAAAGAGAGTTGCATTGATTTTTCTTTTTTTTTTTTCTTTCTGTTAATTGTCCTCAGGTACAGGAATAATGTAGGCCAAGAGAACCAGTCATCTTTGTCACCAATTATTATTCAGGTCTCTGGGGATGGAAAGAAAGTACAACACAAAACCTCAATTTTACCTAATCTGAGCCCTTGGGGCAGAGGTAGGCCTGAGTCATCTCCAGGATCTCTCACCTGCCCCAGAATGTTCTCAGAGAGTGAGTATCTTTTCTTTTGATGCCAACACTCAAGTCCAAAATCTCAGGGCTCCCATGGTTCTACTGAGAACTGTTCCACAACAGGATAACACTGGTCCCAATCTCAATTCCTGCACTGATGGGCCATTGGGAAAGTGATTTTAAGCAAGCCTTACTGTTCACATTTTTGAAGTGGGTCTTCTCCAAAAAAGACTTGAATCTAAATAACACAGAAGGAAGAAGCTAGGGTCCAAGGACTGAAGATGAACACTGCCTCCACAGAAACCTAGGATTTGAAAAAAAAATTCAATTAAAGTGAGGTGGCAGGTAAAGTATAGACCTTGATATAAAACAATAGCCTGAGAGCAAAATGTCAGGTGTGGGAATGGACATATGTGTGAGAGACTGACTTTTCACAGCCTCCACTATAGGTGAAAATGAATGCTAAAATTGCAATATGTAACATAAGAAAAAGGAACCACATTTTTTTCTTTTTCTTTTTTTTAATTTTTTTTGTACAAGGGTTTGAACCTAGGGGCACATACCACTGAGCCTCATCCTCAGATTTTTTTAAAGTTATTTTTTTAACTTTTGAGACACATTGGTAATCACAATATTAGTGTATTTTTATATCAAACAAGCACTTTGGTCACAAAATAAATATGTCATGTTAACAACTACTTCTCTTTTACTGATTTTTTCCTTAAATTCAAGTGAAAATGATTTATTTTCATATTTAATAACTTTTTAATAATTTTTGCCATTATTTTATTTTTTTTTTATTTTTATGTGATGTTGATGATATAACCCAGCACCTCGTGTGCACTAGGCAAGCACTCTCCCAGTGAGCCAAAAACCCAGCCCACATTTAACCCCATTTTAATCAAATTCTTTTCATTCTTTCTACCCACCCTTGCTTTTTTATTTACCCTCCAATCTATGTGACTAAAAGCCTGAGAAATGATGCTACCTAATGTTAATTCTGGTGTTTCGGGCACTGGGTTTTGGCAAGATTCCCACACTTTGGCCAGTTTTTCAGTATTCTACTGTATATTTTGAATTCTTTATAGGAGCCTTTAGCATTGTTGTAGAACAATGCAAACAGTTTCCCAAAATACGGCACTATTTTTGAAAGGTTTGTGGACATTGAATGACATGATGAGAAAAGCACCTGGCATGGTGTGGTTGTGTGATTCTGAGAAGACACAAATTTCATTGTGAGGTCACAAATGGTGTTGTTACCTATAATGTCCTTCCATTTGTTCTTTAGCATACTTCAACTCATCCTTCAATACCTACTTTAATGTGAAGAATTCATACTCTCAGCCAATACCTATACCCAGCCAACCAGACCCCTTCTCTGAAGACTAAGAATCTGAGCAGCAACAAAGCAACAGCAGAAAGGCTTCCAGTGTGCTCATATAGCAGTGGCGTCCAGGAAAGAATATAAAGGGGTTTTGGGCAGTGAGATCACCTGGCAAAACCCAGCTCCTGGTTTTATTGAATTTTGCCATCAGGTTCCCTTGACCTCCCCAGTGTCATCTAGAGCATTTTTTAAAAGCACCCAGTTCAGTTTCTGCAGCTTGATACCCAAGTCCCCAACTGCTGCCCTATCTCTACAGCATTGATTCAGGCTGTCAGAATAAACAATAGTTATACATAAGTCATTATAAAGAGGCTTTTCTTCTGAGACTCAACCTTGAGAAAGATGGCCATGATCAGACACTTATGCTCCCTCATTCTGAGATGCCCCAGGCTGGCTGGAGAAGAGATCAGAGATGACTTTTGTTTGCCAAGTAGCTGTGCCCATCCTGTGCTGAAAGGGTAAGAGAAGGTGCTTAAGGCCACAGAGCTAATGAAAAGCAGAAGGCCATATCCTTTGCAAACATGCTTTTTTAATTCTGGCTGGGCACTTTCACATATAGGGCATGGACCTTGCTAGTTGCTGGCCACTGCCTCTTCTGCATCTATAATACACAGATAGTGTTGAAAACGTGCTCATGTTTATGCAAATAAAGTATTATCATCAGCTGAATTTTGTAAATGGAGATACTCTGACTTAGGTTAGCAGAGTTGTTCAAGGTCAAACATTAAAGATGTGGGGTTCAAAGGTGACCAGAGCCCAAAGGTAATTGTCCCTTAGACTCAGTGATGTCACAACCATGGGCATCTC